>NC_136807.1:945120-1022620 GCF_951216825.1 Electrona antarctica
TATATCGTCACCTTAGTCATTTTTTGCCGAAAATGAGTTTTTGGCCTAAATCAACTCCTGGTGATGCTGGCCACCTCTGGTAAAATCGCCTAAGCCCTAACGTAAAAGGCCTTCCTGTTACACCCTAGCTACACCAGGCTTTTCTCGCACAAAATGCGTGCGTTTACCCTAAACGCGTGCGTTGAATTTACGGCCACGCTACACCAGGCTTTTCTCGCACGTTTACCCTGCGTTTTTTTAAATAGGACTGGACCTAAATTAAACGCACGCGCGGGGGTAAACGTGGCCGTGTAGCGTGGCCGTTAGGTCCAGTCCTATTTTTAGGACTGGATTTTTAGGGTAAACGCGCAAGTTTTTTTGATTGATTGATTGAAAAATGTATTAACAGTTTGCAGAATTACAGTACATTTCAAGCACAAACTCAATACAAAGGCTGTTAACTGTGAGTGGATGACCCAATTAACACTTTGATTGCTACAAGATCTCGACAGGCCTATTTGGATGTTGCTACCGTTTAACATTGCACAAAGGCCTTGTTCGGGGGCCCACAGCAAAATGTTCTCTTATAGCGAGAATCACACGCATACATCAAAAGAAAGCTGAACTTGTCCACTTCAATTAAAAAAATACATTTTGATTTTACCATGTTCCATTCTGGAGATATTGACCTTTTTGCAACACCTGCATTTGCCTGGAAGTGGTTATCTTGAACAGCGAGCAGAGTTATGGATGGTTTAAAGTCAGAGACATTGACAGGCAGATATAAAATTGAACCCAATAAATATCCTATACATCCTATACACCGAATGAAAGCCCTGAATGTGTACTTTTACGAGGAAAAGAGTAAACATTGATCCCATGTACAGTTAGACAGTAATTGGTTATTGAATGCAGCTTGTGCCCACCAGATAACTGCAGAGAAGACATGGACGTGAACTCCTCAATATTCACAAAATAAGGCCTATAGCGACATATAAATACTATATACCGTATGAAACAGAAGACTCTCTGCTTTCATAAGAAAAAAACTTCTACTGTAGTAATAATAAAAATCACACCCATGTGAAGTGAGTGGTGCAACTCTGTCAGTTGCACCACTCACTTCACATGGGTGTGATTTTAATCACACCCATGCCGATCTGGTGCATATGTGTTTAGGCAATAGGCAGCGTTCCGTTCAGCGTTCATCATGTTTTTTTCCGAGAGACAGAGGAGAGCATGTACCCCCTCGCAAGATCCTCCTCCTGGAGAAACAGGAGGGGAGGGGGGAATCAAATGTCCGAGCCGAGGTGGAAAGCCTGGTGAGGCGAGGTTAGGTGAAATTTGATTCTTTTCACACATCGGCATGGGCGCATCCATTACACTGGCTTCTACACGTAAAGCGGCCCGCCCTCCTGTTTTCAGGAGGGGAGGGTTTTTTTTTTTTTTTTTTTTTTTTTCTGATCACGTGAGCGGGACTAAGCAGCAATGATAGGGCGATGGTTCTTCATTGTCCGGGTGGGTAAAAAGATGAATGAAAGTATGCTATAAAAAAGTGATTGAAACGTATTGATACGTGATCCGCACCCGACGTTTGATTCATCATAAAGGAGGTAAAAAGGGAAAAGAAACATATACAGTGAGGGAAAAAGGGGGGGGGGGGGGGGGGGGTGGGGGGGGATTCAGATTTTACGGGGGCCAGAAAAGCCTGGTGTAGCTTGGCCGTGAACAGTCATCAAAAGTCTGGGTTTTCGGTGAAAATTCTCAGTTTGTCTTTAGTTAACTGTTGTTTAATCGACTTTTCAGTTTTTAAATGTCAGCTGACTACTTTGAAGGGCTTGCCGCCGCTTGCGCCAAGCTCGTTAGCTCGGTATGAACAGAAGTCGGCGACAGAGTGTCCATACACACTCCCCGGAGATGCCCCGGGCCACCCCTGAGTTAAAACATATCTTCACGAATAGCTAGATATAAGATGAACTAGTAATGCATTCTTGAAAGCATCAACAGAAGTAATTGATCTAAGAGACAAGGGCAGGACATTCCAGTCTGCTGGTGCTTTGAAATTAAAAGCACGCCTACCTATCTCTCTAGAGATTATGGGCAAATAAAATAAAGATGTTGAGTATGTCTTAGAGAATAAACAGATGAGAATCGGTATGTGGGATAATTAAAATAAAAACATTTAAACACAAAAAGCAACCAATGGAATTGTCTCCTAGCTTGGCGTGATAACCAGTTCAATGACTCATACATAACACAATGGTGCGTACGGTATAAGGACACCTCAAACAAATATATATATATATAATTATATATTAGTAAAGAGGTGTTCTCGTGAATTATGTCGCCCAATAGTCCAGTATAGGAAATAACAATTGTTGTTGACTTGAAAGAAAAACAGTTAATTGATCTGTACATTATTTTAAGACTAATATTTACCCTAGTTCTAATTAAATCGATATGAGGCCTATAACTGATGTGATATCTGGAATTTTAGATGCAATTTGCAAAAGTATTAAAACAAAATGTACAGTATTCAAAATTAAATCCCATGACACACACAAATATGCAACGTATTATGAAATTAGGCACATATAGGCCATAACAATAGTATAATGCAGCCCAAGAATGCCACTCCATGGATCTCCCCCAACCGCATTCCACAGTCAACACATAAGAGTACACTGTGACAGGCTATATCTTATCAGCCTGATTTATTGCAGCCAGCAGTATAACTTAAAGAAGAAAATACTACCTCGCAGAACGGAATGAAATGTATTCAAGGTGGAGTGCAGGTTAACCAGGCTAGCAAGTCTCATTGGTGACAGAACAAACAAAGCCTTGTGTGTGTGTGATTGATTGATTGATCATTATATTAAGTTTGTAGAGTGGGACTGGGTACAGTTCAAGGAAAGTACAAGGAAAGTACAAGCAAACTGAGACCAATTTCATTGGTCTCAGTTTGCACTGCAATGCAAATTTACATTCATATAAATGCCCACAATGTATTCCACATTGTGATGTCAGAACAAGCCAGCTCCATATATGGAGATCTAGGGGTGATCCATGCCCGTTGGGGGGTGATCAGGTGTGATCATCAATTATTGGCTAATAAAGGGCGAGGTCGCGCATCATTGTGATGTCAGAACATCATTGTGATGTCAGAACAGGCCAGCTCCATATGCAGATATGCTGCTCTGCCGGTCATGCATCAACAGTTTAAGCCTTTATTTTTGAGTGGTGTAAACCACTCCTACAACTGGCTTTGTTAGTTTACGTGTCTGTCTGTCTGTGCTCAAAAAATGAGCACGGTTGCTATGGTCACCCAGTTCACACGGGTGTGATTTAATTACGTCAGACATTACGTCAGACCACAGCTGATCAGTCTATATAAGACCTTACACCACTCGGTTCACACGGGTGTGATTTTTTTAAATACTAAATACTAAAAATAAATATGAAAGCTGCTATGTGACAGACAGACAGACGTGTGTTTCTTTGTTTTCTCTGGCCTCATTTGATGATAACAACATACTTCACATAAATACATATAATTATCTTTGAATTAGTACACACTGATAAAAATATGCCACCCCATTTATTTAAAAGAATCAATGAATTTAATTGAGTCAAAAAAGGTACTTTTATTAAACAAGACAAAATATAAAATACGCAATCCAGTCAATTCAATAGTCTACATTTTCCAGTAAAATCTACAAGATATGTCCAGTAAAATCTACAAGATATGTCCAGTAAAATCTACAAGATATGTCCAGTAAAATGTACTGGATCTACAAGATATGTCCAGTAAAATTTACTGGACATATCTTGTAGATTTTACTGGACATTATCTCGTAGATTTTACTGGACATATCTTGTAGATTTTACTGGACATAGGACGTACCTTGTAGATTTTACTGGATATATCTTGTAGATTTTACTGGAAAATGTAGACTATTGAATTGAATGGATTACGTATTTTATACAAGAACTAGTCTTGTTTAATAAAAGTACGTTTTTGACTCAATTAAATTCATTGATTTTTTTTTAAATAAACTGGGGTGGAATATTTATATATATAAAAATGCCACCCCATTTATTAAAAAAAGATCAATGAGTATTTTCAGTTTGTAATCAGAAGTTATACAACTTCTGATTACAAACTGAAAATACTCAAACATAAGTTTGTCTTGTCCTACGAACACCACCAGCAAGAGTCAAATGGCATCAGGTATAAAAAAACAATTTGTTTTATTCCTCAAATTGGAACATAAGGTTATACAGTTTATTTTAAAACAAAATTATATCAGTGCATAAAAACAAAGTAAATGCAGCCACAATATGATAGCTTCGTGGGCAGTGGAACCATTGGACCCACAGTGTACTGTGGTTCTCTATGGCCCTGTGGGCAGTGGAACCCATTGGACCCACAGTGTACTGTGGTTCTATGGCCCTGTGGGCAGTGGAACCCATTGGACCCACAGTGTACTGTGGTTCTCTATGGCCCTGTGGGCAGTGGAACCCATTGGACCCACAGTGTACTGTGGTTCTCTATGGCCCTGTGGGCAGTGGACCCATTGGACCCACAGTGTACTGTGGTTCTCTATGGCCCTGTGGGCAGTGGACCCATTGGACCCACAGTGTACTGTGGTTCTCTATGGCCCTGTGGGCAGTGGACCCATAGTGTACTGTGGTTCTCTATGGCCCTGTGGGCAGTGGACCCAGTGTACTGTGGTTCTCTATGGCCCTGTGGGCAGTGGACCCACAGTGTACTGTGGTTCTCTATGGCCCTGTGGGCAGTGGACCCAGTGTACTGTGGTTCTCTATGGCCCTGTGGGCAGTGGACCCACAGTGTACTGTGGTTCTCTATGGCTCTGTTGGCAGTGCACGGAACCCATTGGACCCACAGTGTACTGTGGTTCTATATGGCTCTGTGGTTCTCTATGGTTGTGGGCAGTGGAAACCATTGGACCCACAGTGTAATGTGGTTCTCTATGGCTCTGTGGGCAGTGGACCCACAGTGTACTGTGGTTCTCTATGGCTGTGGGCAGTGGAAACCATTGGACCCACAGTGTAATGTGGTTCTCTATGGCTCTGTGGGCAGTGGACCCACAGCGTTTGGCTTTTCTTAACAAAATTATCAGTGCCAGTGATGTAAATAGGGTGCGTTTTGCGTCCCAAAACGCACTTTATAGTTTTGGGCCGCACTTCAAAAACATGCGTGCGTCCACGGGATGCACTACTGTACTCAGTGTACAGTAATAATAATCCACGTGAGAAATAAAAATCGCGGGAAAAAATGCGGTAAAACAAATAATCTACGGACACGATAATTTTTGCATGGCCGCATGCGACCTCATCCTACGTTATAAACGATAAAATCCACGTAGGACTCGTTGTAGAACCACTAGTTTGTAAGTTAACAACAACACAGTCTGACGGGCGCCGCCATCTTGCTCAGAGTCGAGCGCTGAGCGGAGCGCAGCCTGGAGACCAGAGCCGTTTAGAGAGAGAGAGTGACGACAACATACCGTTCAGTGACTCATGAAGCTCCGTGAATAAACAGTGAACGCGGTTGTCGCAACTCTCTCATCTACACGGCGCTGCCTCCGACAGAAAGACAGGCGAACAGTTTTGAGCATGACAAACAGAGTAGACCCGATTGAATGGGAAACACACATTGTGTACTGTAACAAACGCCGACACTGTTGTATGTTGTGCGTTGTGGACCGGTGCCACCACACATTAACATGCCCCCACCCACCCCCCAAAAAAAGAAGTGCCAAAGCCAACTGCAGGGCAACAAAAAATATTAGCAACCCTAAATCTAACATCATCATCTGCTAATGATGATGATGTGTGCTGCTGTGCACAGCCTACCTCCTCCATGACTGCTTCTACTTAATCTCCAGGTTAGTTTTGTAGCATTCATTTTTATTTTGTATGTATTGTGTAATGTGTCATGAAAACATAAAGATTTTTAACAGTTAAAACTGGCAGAATTATTATAGATTTCATATAGCCAAAATCATATGAAATATGTATGTAGTATGAATGTAGAGGTTTTTTTTTATTATAATTTATTTTGCTAGCTTTAGTTATAATAATAATTTCTTCTTCGTTTTCTACATGAATATAACCACATTATAACCATATAAGATGAAATGAGAGTTAAATGCTGCAATTTGTAAAAATGGCAAAATATGACTCTTAAACGTCGCTGAAGTGGGACTCATCAAATGTCCCTGGGACTCATCTAAAAGACCACCCCTGCATCCCGGGACTCATTACATTGAAAACCTATTTACATCACTGCAGTGCATAACAAAAACACAAAGAAACATAATTGTATTTGTTCAAATATAGAGTCCATTAACACATCTATCAGAGGTAATGATTAGGCCATGACCTTTAGAACATACTTAACATACGTAAATAATTTGTATTAGTACCCCTGAGGGCTATAGCCTCATTGAAAAAGTTAGGCCATAATGGTATCCCTGATGTTGCAAATACTTGCACCTACCTGATGGGCCTGATGTATGCATTGGGCTACTTCTAAAAACAATTAAAAGTATGTTCTAAAAGTCATTGGCCTAATGTTTTCGTGGATGATAGCCCTCATGACTGTCTAAAAAATATTTGTTTGTGTTCTAAAGGTCATTATGGCCTAGGGTGCAGTACTTAGTTCAGACTAGTCATTGGTCAGACAAACGACAACCTAGGACTAATGCCCCGTCGGAATTACTTGCGGATCCCCTGGCCGTTCTGTCGAGACTACCACCTCTGCTGTACTCGAAGATGCTCAGGACACTAGAAGAGATGGCCTCTTGGACAGCTGCATCATCGTCATCAAATACCTGGGGAAAACAGAGACAGTGAGAATATGCTAAAACAAAAAGGTGCATTTGTCTTTGCTCTCTCTCTGCAGTCTACACAGCAGTTTGTAGCAAGTGTGGTCTGGGCTAATAGAAGCCCAGTTTTGCTTTGACAGCAGCTGTAATCTCATTTGTATTGTTGTGTCCAGTGTCTCACACCTTCCTCCAACATTAATACTATGGTGAGTATACCAGTTACTAGTAGTTGTGGCACTGTGGGCAGGTGCCAAGTCTCGCTAGAAAAGCAAATCAGCATCTCCATAAAGCTTGTCAACAACACATCTCATGGTAGATGGCTGTATTGACTCTGGACTTGATAAAACACAGTGGACCGACACCAGCAGATGATATGGCATCCAAAATCATCACAGACAGTGAAAACCTCACAATCTACCAGGACATTTTAGAACATGTGCCAAAACTACTAGTATTTGGTATAGCCTGCTGACCATGATATTACTTAACTGACCAGCCAACTGACCATCCATTGATCCCACCAAGCCATCAGATAGGCTCTATAGAGGGTATGCACATGCATAAAGTAAATGGCAGATTGAGTGGCAAAGTGAGTGATGAAGTGAATTTAAAGTCGTTTAAAGTAATTTAATGCAATCAAATAGGACCTTTCTGTTTGGATGTATGTGTCAAGGCCAGAAAGTAGTTTTGTGCCACTCAGTAGGCATTCCCGCATAACTCCCGGGTATGATGATGTCACACCCTATATTGTAGATGGCAAAATCCTGTCTCATATAGAGCACCGAAGTCCTGACGTCACTGTCAGTAGAGGGCGTCAGTCCACAGGTTCATGTACTTTTTATTTGCATCACCCCGGCCTTTTCACTCATAATATGAGTGAAAAGGCCGGGGTGATGCAAATAAAAAGTTATGGATATGAAGCATCGACTGAAGGTGGAAATGTACAAATATACCCAAAGAGTAACAAAATAAGCGTTAGAAACGAGTCAAACAACCTAGAGACTACATTTCTGGGTAGGCAGGTGGCTGCATCTGCCCGTCGCACAACAGAAACTGAATGTCAATTACGTTTATTTTTATTTTATTGATATTTAATGTTTCGTGGTTAGTACGAGTCGAGTCACCACCAGCTGGACGAGGAATCTCAGGAACGCAATGTGTTGACAGCTGGGCGTGACGTATATTAGCAGCGACATTGCCTTCATATGTAGTTTCAAGGCTTTTGCGGCCACATTAATTCCATTTTCTCCAGAAACTGGCTGTATCAAATATGAATGGACATCATTAACGACGCACAGCCACTCCGCTGACAGAAAGGCCGGGGTGGTCGGTTTATTTTTCAAACAGTTCTTATATGAAGCGACCTAAAATAGCCCTATGGAGATTTCAATGCAAATAAAATAAAAAATACATGAACCTGTGTGTTGGTGCCCTCTACTGAAAGTGACGTCAGACTTCGGTGCTCTATCTATAGGCTAGGTCTTTTAGCAAGAAGTTTAGAACAGAGGTAGATTTTCTTTACCTTGTAATCCTTGATCAACTCCTCCGTCTTTTCCCCCCAAGGAAGACAATGAGGACTCTGGTGACAGCTTCTCTACAGGACTCAATGCTGTGGTCCTACAAACACATGAAATGACATTGTACAGTACAGACATCAGAATGCAGAAGTGCATCAAACTAACCACTACACTATTGCAAGTCTACTTTCCAGAAATTCCAATGAGAAGGAATACGTCAAACATATTTGGAGTCAAGCAAAACAAATGAGCTTGTAGATTGGCTATTTTTGGGGTTGAAGGAAGCTCAAAAGAAAATGAGAACATTGCGTGTTATGTGAAGGTCTTTACCTGTGCGACAGCTGCAACTTGCTTCTGTGGCTTGGTGCAGGTGACCACTCCAGGCTTCAGTGGACGTCAGCTGGCTGGGTGGGTGGGTGGGTCGGTCAGCCTGAAATCACAGTAAAAACAGTTAGTGAAACCTCATGACTACTGCGTGCGTGCGTGTGCGAACTAGCAGTTTTAACTGGAATGTGTGCGATTGACTCTCTACTATACTTTATTTTAAAAATCTGTTTGGAAAATAGCTGATCTACAACCTTGTACTGAACATCTGCTGTATTGAAATAGCCAATGTGTAGGGTTAAATTGGTTCAACTGTGATTCTTCCTCTAATGACAAGGAATACTTCCAAGCATAGAGGTCAGGCAAAACATTGAGCTTGTAGATGTTAGCCAATCTAGGACCAGAGTTCAAAAGAATACCTGTGTGACTGAACCACTCCAGTCCAGTCCAGCTAGCTGCAGTGGACGTGTCAGCTGGCTGGCTGGGGTGGGGTCACTGGGGTGGGGTGGGTCGGTCGAGAAGCCGCCCTGAAATCACAGTAAAAACAGTTAGTGAAACCTCATGACTACAGCATGCGTGTGTGAATGTGTGCGATTGACTCGATACTATACTTTATTTTAAATAGATGTTTGGAGAATAGCTGATCTACAACCTTGTACTGAACATCTGCTGTATTGAAATAGCCAATGTGTAGGGTTAAGTTGGTTAAACTGTGATTCTTCCTCCAATGACAAGGAATACTTCCAAGCATAGAAGTCAGTCGAGAAGACTGACATCACAGTAAAAACATAATTAAACAACTTATCAGACATCTGATAAAAACAGACATATCTTTCAATGCATGAATCACAAGCAGGTACATAAATGTAGCCAATAAGCAGTAACATTATATTTGGGGCAGGTGTGCTACACACACACACACACACACACACACACCTGCAAAATGTGGACCCTTTTTTCCCCTGACACCGACCAAAAAATACATGAACCTGTGTGTTGGTGCCCTCTACTGAAAGTGACGTCAGACTTCGGTGCTCTATCTATAGGCTAGGTCTTTTAGCAAGAAGTTTAGAACAGAGGTAGATTTTCTTTACCTTGTAATCCTTGATCAACTCCTCCGTCTTTTCCCCCCAAGGAAGACAATGAGGACTCTGGTGACAGCTTCTCTACAGGACTCAATGCTGTGGTCCTACAAACACATGAAATGACATTGTACAGTACAGACATCAGAATGCAGGAGTGCATCAAACTAACCACTACACTATTGCAAGTCTACTTTCCAGAAATTCCAATGAGAAGGAATACGTCAAACATATTTGGAGTCAAGCAAAACAAATGAGCTTGTAGATTGGCTATTTTTGGGGTTGAAGGAAGCTCAAAAGAAAATGAGAACATTGCGTGTTATGTGAAGGTCTTTACCTGTGCGACAGCTGCAACTTGCTTCTTTGGCTTGGTGCAGGTGACCACTCCAGGCTTCAGTGGACGTCAGCTGGCTGGGTGGGTGGGTGGGTCGGTCAGCCTGAAATCACAGTAAAAACAGTTAGTGAAACCTCATGACTACTGCGTGCGTGCGTGTGCGAACTAGCAGTTTTAACTGGAATGTGTGCGATTGACTCTCTACTATACTTTATTTTAAAAATCTGTTTGGAAAATAGCTGATCTACAAGCTTGTACTGTACATTGGTTCAACTGTGATTCTTCCTCTAATGACAAGGAATACTTCCAAGCATAGAGGTCAGGCAAAACATTGAGCTTGTAGATGTTAGCCAATCTAGGACCAGAGTTCAAAAGAATACCTGTGTGACTGAACCACTCCAGTCCAGTCCAGCTAGCTGCAGTGGACGTGTCAGCTGGCTGGCTGGGGTGGGGTCACTGGGGTGGGGTGGGTCGGTCGAGAAGCCGCCCTGAAATCACAGTAAAAACAGTTAGTGAAACCTCATGACTACAGCATGCGTGTGTGAATGTGTGCGATTGACTCGATACTATACTTTATTTTAAATAGATGTTTGGAGAATAGCTGATCTACAACCTTGTACTGAACATCTGCTGTATTGAAATAGCCAATGTGTAGGGTTAAATTGGTTAAACTGTGATTCTTCCTCCAATGACAAGGAATACTTCCAAGCATAGAAGTCAGTCGAGAAGACTGACATCACAGTAAAAACATAATTAAACAACTTATCAGACATCTGATAAAAACAGACATATCTTTCAATGCATGAATCACAAGCAGGTACATAAATGTAGCCAATAAGCAGTAACATTATATTTGGGGCAGGTGTGCTACACACACACACACACACACACACCTGCAAAATGTGGACCCTTTTTTCCCCTGACACCGACCAGTCTATAATGCAAGATCACCAATGTCTATGTCCAATGTCCTGGGCTATGCTTAGAAACCACCACGATATTAAACCACAATATATTTGCAAGTTAAACTAGTTATAACTGTGAGAATAACATTTGGTCTGTGACTGTGGAGAATAAACAGATGAGAATCGGTATGTGGGATAATTAAAATAAAAACATTTAAACACAACAAGCAACCAATGGAATTGTCTCCTAGCTTGGCGTGATAACCAGTTCAATGACTCATACATAACACAATGGTGCGTACGGTATAAGGACACCTCAAACAAATATATATATATATAATTATATATTAGTAAAGAGGTGTTCTCGTGAATTATGTCGCCATAGTCCAGTATAGGAAATAACAATTGTTGTTGACTTGAAAGAAAAACAGTTAATTGATCTGTACATTATTTTAAGACTAATATTTACCATAGTTCTAATTAAATCGATATGAGGCCTATAACTGATGTGATATCTGGAATTTTAGATGCAATTTGCAAAAGTATTAAAACAAAATGTACAGTATTCAAAATTAAATCCCATGACACACACACAAATATGCAACGTATTATGAAATTAGGCACATATAGGCCATAACAATAGTATAATGCAGCCCAAGAATGCCACTCCATGGATCTCCCCCAACCGCATTCCACAGTCAACACATAAGAGTACACTGTGACAGGCTATATCTTATCAGCCTGATTTATTGCAGCCAGCAGTATAACTTAAAGAAGAAAATACTACCTCGCAGAACGGAATTAAATGTATTCAAGGTGGAGTGCAGGTTAACCAGGCTAGCAAGTCTCATTGGTGACAGAACAAACAAAGCCTTGTGTGTGTGTGATTGATTGATTGATTGATTGATTGAGCATTATATTAAGTTTGTAGAGTGGGACTGGGTACAGTTCAAGGAAAGTACAAGGAAAGTACAAGCAAACTGAGACCAATTTCATTGGTCTCAGTTTGCACTGCAATGCAAATTTACATTCATATAAATGCCCAAAATGTATTCCACATTGTGATGTCAGAACAAGCCAGCTCCATATATGGAGATCTAGGGGTGATCCATGCCCGTTGGGGGGTGATCAGGTGTGATCATCAATTATTGGCTAATAAAGGGCGAGGTCGCGCATCATTGTGATGTCAGAACATCATTGTGATTTCAGAACAGGCCAGCTCCATATGCAGATATGCTGCTCTGCCGGTCATGCATCAACAGTTTAAGCCTTTATTTTTGAGTGGTGTAAACCACTCCTACAACTGGCTTTGTTAGTTTACGTGTCTGTCTGTGCTCAAAAAATGAGCACGGTTGCTATGGTCACCCAGTTCACACGGGTGTGATTTAATTACGTCAGACATTACGTCAGACCACAGCTGATCAGTCTATATAAGACCTTACACCACTCGGTTCACACGGGTGTGATTTTTTTAAATACTAAATACTAAAAATAAATATGAAAGCTGCTATGTGACAGACAGACAGACAGACGTGTGTTTCTTTGTTTTCTCTGGCCTCATTTGATGACAACAACATACTTCATTACCTGATAAAAATATGCCACCCCATTTATTTAAAATAATCAATGAATTTAATAGAGTCAAAAAGGTACTTTTATTAAACAAGACTAGTTCTTGTATAAAATACGCAATCCAGTCAATTCAATAGTCTACATTTTCCAGTAAAATCTACAAGATATGTCCAGTAAAATCTACAAGATATGTCCAGTAAAATGTACTGGATCTACAAGATATGTCCAGTAAAATGTACTGGATCTACAAGATATGTCCAGTAAAATTTACTGGACATATCTTGTAGATTTTACTGGACATTATCTCGTAGATTTTACTGGACATATCTCGTAGATTTTACTGGACATATCTTGTAGATTTTACTGGACATATCTTGTAGATTTTACTGGACATAGGACGTACCTTGTAGATTTTACTGGAAAATGTAGACTATTGAATTGAATGGATTACGTATTTTATACAAGAACTAGTCTTGTTTAATAAAAGTACGTTTTTGACTCAATTAAATTCATTGATTTTTTTAAATAAACTGGGGTGGAATTTTTATATATATAAAAATGCCACCCCATTTATTAAAAAAAGATCAATGAGTATTTTCAGTTTGTAATCAGAAGTTATACAACTTCTGATTACAAACTGAAAATACTCAAACAAATGTTTGTATTGTCCTATGACCACCATGTTCTTTTCTGTACAACTTCTGATTATAAACTGAAAATACTCAAACATAAGTTTGTCTTGTCCTACGAACACCACCAGCAAGAGTCAAATGGCATCAGGTATAAAAAAACAATTTATTGTTTTATTCCTCAAATTGGAACATAAGGTTATACGGTTTCTTTTAAAACAAAATTATATCAGTGCATAAAAACAAAGTAAATGCAGCCACAATATGATAGCTTCGTGGGTCGTGGGCAGTGGAACCATTGGACCCACAGTGTACTGTGGTTCTCTATGGCCCTGTGGGCAGTGGAACCCATTGGACCCACAGTGTACTGTGGTTCTATGGCCCTGTGGGCAGTGGAACCCATTGGACCCACAGTGTACTGTGGTTCTCTATGGCCCTGTGGGCAGTGGAACCCATTGGACCCACAGTGTACTGTGGTTCTCTATGGCCCTGTGGGCAGTGGACCCATTGGACCCACAGTGTACTGTGGTTCTCTATGGCCCTGTGGGCAGTGGACCCATTGGACCCACAGTGTACTGTGGTTCTCTATGGCTCTGTTGGCAGTGCACGGAACCCATTGGACCCACAGTGTACTGTGGTTCTATATGGCTCTGTGGTTCTCTATGGTTGTGGGCAGTGGAAACCATTGGACCCACAGTGTAATGTGGTTCTCTATGGCTCTGTGGGCAGTGGACCCACAGTGTACTGTGGTTCTCTATGGCTGTGGGCAGTGGAAACCATTGGACCCACAGTGTAATGTGGTTCTCTATGGCTCTGTGGGCAGTGGACCCACAGTGTACTGTGGTTCTCTATGGGACCCATTGGACCCACAGCGTTTGGCTTTTCTTAACAAAATGATCAGTGCATAACAAAAACACAAAGAAACATAATTGTATTTGTTCAAATATAGAGTCCATTAACACATCTATCAGAGGTAATGATTAGGCCATGACCTTTAGAACATACTTAACATACGTAAATAATTTGTATTAGTACCCCTGAGGGCTATAGCCTCATTGAAAAAGTTAGGCCATAATGGTATCCCTGATGTTGCAAATACTTGCACCTACCTGATGGGGTGTTCTAAAGGTCATTATGGCCTAGGGTGCAGTACTTAGTTCAGACTAGTCATTGGGTGCAGTACTTAGTTCAGACTAGTCATTGGTCAGACAAACGACAACCTAGGACTAATGCCCCGTCGGAATTACTTGCGGATCCCCTGGCCGTTCTGTCGAGACCACCACCTCTGCTGTACTCGAAGATGCTCAGGACACTAGAAGAGATGGCCTCTTGGACAGCTGCATCATCGTCATCAAATACCTGGGGAAAACAGAGACAGTGAGAATATGCTAAAACAAAAAGGTGCATTTGTCTTTGCTCTCTCTCTGCAGTCTACACAGCAGTTTGTAGCAAGTGTGGTCTGGGCTAATAGAAGCCCAGTTTTGCTTTGACAGCAGCTGTAATCTCATTTGTATTGTTGTGTCCAGTGTCTCACACCTTCCTCCAACATTAATACTATGGTGAGTATACCAGTTACTAGTAGTTGTGGCACTGTGGGCAGGTGCCAAGTCTCGCTAGAAAAGCAAATCAGCATCTCCATAAAGCTTGTCAACAACACATCTCATGGTAGATGGCTGTATTGACTCTGGACTTGATAAAACACAGTGGACCGACACCAGCAGATGATATGGCATCCAAAATCATCACAGACAGTGAAAACCTCACAATCTACCAGGACATTTTAGAACATGTGCCAAAACTACTAGTATTTGGTATAGCCTGCTGACCTAGCCTGATTATCAGACTGTAGCTTTCTTGAAGCTTCAGTCTGACATTGTCTCCTGTCTGAGCGATTTCAAGGGGGAGTGGATTAGAATTTCCCTCAACCAGTAGCGTTGTTTTTCCCTCCTCCCTCTGTGTTGCGCTGCGTGATGACGCTGAAAACGGGACTCGGCGCTGATTGGTTGTTCGTTAGACCCAACCCCACCACCGATTCTCATTGGATAATACATTTTTGTACCGAAGAAATTATAGGTTCACAGTGCAACACCAGACCAAGAGACGCAGTCCACTCAGAGAGTGGGCGGGGTCTTTGGGCTGGATCCAGGCTACTGCTGACCATGATATTACTTAACTGACCAGCCAACTGACCATCCATTGATCCCACCAAGCCATCAGATAGGCTCTATAGAGGGTATGCACATGCATAAAGTAAATGGCAGATTGAGTGGCAAAGTGAGTGATGAAGTGAATTTAAAGTCGTTTAAAGTAATTTAATGCAATCAAATAGGACCTTTCTGTTTGGATGTATGTGTCAAGGCCAGAAAGTAGTTTTGTGCCACTCAGTAGGCATTCCCGCATAACTCCCGGGTATGATGATGTCACACGGATACCCTATATTGTAGATGGCAAAATCCTGTCTCATATAGAGCACCGAAGTCCTGACGTCACTGTCAGTAGAGGGCGTCAGTCCACAGGTTCATGTACTTTTTATTTGCATCACCCCGGCCTTTTCACTCATAATATGAGTGAAAAGGCCGGGGTGATGCAAATAAAAAGTTATGGATATGAAGCATCGACTGAAGGTGGAAATGTACAAATATACCCAAAGAGTAACAAAATAAGCGTTAGAAACGAGTCAAACAACCTAGAGACTACATTTCTGGGTAGGCAGGTGGCTGCATCTGCCCGTCGCACAACAGAAACTGAATGTCAATTACGTTTATTTTTATTTTATTGATATTTAATGTTTCGTGGTTAGTACGAGTCGAGTCACCACCAGCTGGACGAGGAATCTCAGGAACGCAATGTGTTGACAGCTGGGCGTGACGTATATTAGCAGCGACATTGCCTTCATATGTAGTTTCAAGGCTTTTGCGGCCACATTAATTCCATTTTCTCCAGAAACTGGCTGTATCAAATATGAATGGACATCATTAACGACGCACAGCCACTCCGCTGACAGAAAGGCCGGGGTGGTCGGTTTATTTTTCAAACAGTTCTTATATGAAGCGACCTAAAATAGCCCTATGGAGATTTCAATGCAAAAAAAAATAAAAAATACATGAACCTGTGTGTTGGTGCCCTCTACTGAAAGTGACGTCAGACTTCAGTGCTCCATCTATAGGCTAGGTCTTTTAGCAAGAAGTTTAGAACAGAGGTAGATTTTCTTTACCTTGTAATCCTTGATCAACTCCTCCGTCTTTTCCCCCCAAGGAAGACAATGAGGACTCTGGTGACAGCTTCTCTACAGGACTCAATGCTGTGGTCCTACAAACACATGAAATGACATTGTACAGTACAGACATCAGAATGCAGAAGTGCATCAAACTAACCACTACACTATTGCAAGTCTACTTTCCAGAAATTCCAATGAGAAGGAATACGTCAAACATATTTGGAGTCAAGCAAAACAAATGAGCTTGTAGATTGGCTATTTTTGGGGTTGAAGGAAGCTCAAAAGAAAATGAGAACATTGCGTGTTATGTGAAGGTCTTTACCTGTGCGACAGCTGCAACTTGCTTCTGTGGCTTGGTGCAGGTGACCACTCCAGGCTTCAGTGGACGTCAGCTGGCTGGGTGGGTGGGTGGGGGGGGGGGGTCGGTCAGCCTGAAATCACAGTAAAAACAGTTAGTGAAACCTCATGACTACTGCGTGCGTGCGTGTGCGAACTAGCAGTTTTAACTGGAATGTGTGCGATTGACTCTCTACTATACTTTATTTTAAAAATCTGTTTGGAAAATAGCTGATCTACAAGCTTGTACTGTACATTGGTTCAACTGTGATTCTTCCTCTAATGACAAGGAATACTTCCAAGCATAGAGGTCAGGCAAAACATTGAGCTTGTAGATGTTAGCCAATCTAGGACCAGAGTTCAAAAGAATATGAAGGTCATACCTGTGTGACTTGGTGATGGTGACCACTCCAGTCCAGGCTGCAGTGGACTCCACTCCAGTCAGCTAGCTGGGTGGGTGGGTCGGTCAGCCTGAAATCACAGTAAAAACAGTTAGTGAAACCTCATGACTACATGAATGTATGCGTGAATGTGTGCGATTGACTCTATACTATACTTTAAATACATGTTTGGAAAATAGCTGATCTACAACCTTGTACTGAACATCTGCTGTATTGAAATAGCCAATGTGTAGGGTTAAATTGGTTCAACTGTGATTCTTCCTCTAATGACAAGGAATACTTCCAAGCATAGAGGTCAGGCAAAACATTGAGCTTGTAGATGTTAGCCAATCTAGGACCAGAGTTCAAAAGAATACCTGTGTGACTGAACCACTCCAGTCCAGTCCAGCTAGCTGCAGTGGACGTGTCAGCTGGCTGGCTGGGGTGGGGTCACTGGGGTGGGGTGGGTCGGTCGAGAAGCCGCCCTGAAATCACAGTAAAAACAGTTAGTGAAACCTCATGACTACAGCATGCGTGTGTGAATGTGTGCGATTGACTCGATACTATACTTTATTTTAAATAGATGTTTGGAGAATAGCTGATCTACAACCTTGTACTGAACATCTGCTGTATTGAAATAGCCAATGTGTAGGGTTAAATTGGTTAAACTGTGATTCTTCCTCCAATGACAAGGAATACTTCCAAGCATAGAAGTCAGTCGAGAAGACTGACATCACAGTAAAACATAATTAAACAACTTATCAGACATCTGATAAAAACAGACATATCTTTCAATGCATGAATCACAAGCAGGTACATAAATGTAGCCAATAAGCAGTAACATTATATTTGGGGCAGGTGTGCTACACACACACACACACACACACACACACACACACACACACACACACACACCTGCAAAATGTGGACCCTTTTTTCCCCTGACACCGACCAGTCTATAATGCAAGATCACCAATGTCTATGTCCAATGTCCTGGGCTATGCTTAGAAACCACCACGATATTAAACCACAATATATTTGCAAGTTAAACTAGTTATAACTGTGAGAATAACATTTGGTCTGTGACTGTGGAGAATAAACAGATGAGAATCGGTATGTGGGATAATTAAAATAAAAACATTTAAACACAACAAGCAACCAATGGAATTGTCTCCTAGCTTGGCGTGATAACCAGTTCAATGACTCATACATAACACAATGGTGCGTACGGTATAAGGACACCTCAAACAAATATATATATATATAATTATATATTAGTAAAGAGGTGTTCTCGTGAATTATGTCGCCATAGTCTAGTATAGGAAATAACAATTGTTGTTGACTTGAAAGAAAAACAGTTAATTGATCTGTACATTATTTTAAGACTAATATTTACCCTAGTTCTAATTAAATCGATATGAGGCCTATAACTGATGTGATATCTGGAATTTTAGATGCAATTTGCAAAAGTATTAAAACAAAATGTACAGTATTCAAAATTAAATCCCATGACACACACACAAATATGCAACGTATTATGAAATTAGGCACATATAGGCCATAACAATAGTATAATGCAGCCCAAGAATGCCACTCCATGGATCTCCCCCAACCGCATTCCACAGTCAACACATAAGAGTACACTGTGACAGGCTATATCTTATCAGCCTGATTTATTGCAGCCAGCAGTATAACTTAAAGAAGAAAATACTTGGCACGCCAGTTACAATAACACAATATCATCTGTGGGAAGTCTGTAGCCTGCAGGTCGATCACCTCGCAGAACGGAATGAAATGTATTCAAGGTGGAGTGCAGGTTAACCAGGCTAGCAAGTCTCATTGGTGACAGAACAAACAAAGCCTTGTGTGTGTGATTGATTGATTGATTGATTGATTGAGCATTATATTAAGTTTGTAGAGTGGGACTGGGTACAGTTCAAGGAAAGTACAAGCAAACTGAGACTGCTGACTACTTTGAAGGGCTTGCCGCCGCTTTCGCCAAGCTCGTTAGTTCGGTATGAACAAAAGTCGGCGACAGAGTGTCCATACACTCCCCGGAGATGCCCCGGGCCACCCCTGAGTTAAAACATATCTTCACCCCCCCCCCCCCCCTGTCTGTTGCAGGTTAAACTATAGGCTATACTATTAACTACTTTTTCACTGAAGGATACTCCCTCGAGTTGCAGCAACTCGTTTTCAAGGGGTTCCTCAGGGTACAACAAAACAATACAGCAACAAAAACAAACAAGACATTACACAAAGGCTTTTCCCCATCACATACCCACTACATCAGTATACTTGAGTCGTAACCCCAGAGTTTCATTGGAAAAAAAATACATTATACAATATTAATACAAGAAATAAGACATTCAATGCAAATAAACAAGTATGATGCCAATAGGATATAGTCTCAAGACAACACAAAAGAGCAATCAAAAACAAGAATAGCTAGATATAAGATGAACTAGTAATGCATTCTTGAAAGCATCAACAGAAGTAATTGATCTAAGAGACAAGGGCAGGACATTCCAGTCTGCTGGTGCTTTGAAATTAAAAGCACGCCTACCTATCTCTCTAGAGATTATGGGCAAATAAAATAAAGATGGAGTATGTCTTAGAGAATAAACTGATGAGAATCGGTATGTGGGATAATTAAAATAAAAACATTTAAACACAAAAAGCAACCAATGGAATTGTCTCCTAGCTTGGCGTGATAACCAGTTCAATGACTCATACATAACACAATGGTGCGTACGGTATAAGGACACCTCAAACAAATATATATATATATAATTATATATTAGTAAAGAGGTGTTCTCGTGAATTATGTCGCCATAGTCCAGTATAGGAAATAACAATTGTTTTAAGACTAATATTTACCATAGTTCTAATTAAATCGATATGAGGCCTATAACTGATGTGATATCTGGAATTTTAGATGCAATTTGCAAAAGTATTAAAACAAAATGTACAGTATTCAAAATTAAATCCCATGACACACACAGAAATATGCAACGTATTATGAAATTAGTCACATATAGGCCATAATAGTATAATGCAGCCCAAGAATGCCACTCCATGGATCTCCCCCAACCGCATTCCACAGTCAACACATAAGAGTACACTGTGACAGGCTATATCTTATCAGCCTGATTTATTGCAGCCAGCAGTATAACTTAAAGAAGAAAATACTACCTCGCAGAACGGAATGAAATGTATTCAAGGTGGAGTGCAGGTTAACCAGGCTAGCAAGTCTCATTGGTGACAGAACAAACAAAGCCTTGCGTGTGTGTGATTGATTGATTGATTGATTGAGCATTATATTAAGTTTGTAGAGTGGGACTGGGTACAGTTCAAGGAAAGTACAAGGAAAGTACAAGCAAACTGAGACCAATTTCATTGGTCTCAGTTTGCACTGCAATGCAAATTTACATTCATATAAATGCCCAAAATGTATTCCACATTGTGATGTCAGAACAAGCCAGCTCCATATATGGAGATCTAGGGGTGATCCATGCCCGTTGGGGGGTGATCAGGTGTGATCATCAATTATTGGCTAATAAAGGGCGAGGTCGCGCATCATTGTGATGTCAGAACATCATTGTGATGTCAGAACAGGCCAGCTCCATATGCAGATAGCCGGTCATGCATCAACAGTTTAAGCCTTTATTTTTGAGTGGTGTAAACCACTCCTACAACTGGCTTTGTTAGTTTACGTGTCTGTCTGTCTGTGCTCAAAAAATGAGCACGGTTGCTATGGTCACCCAGTTCACACGGGTGTGATTTAATTACGTCAGACATTACGTCAGACCACAGCTGATCAGTCTATATAAGACCTTACACCACTCGGTTCACACGGGTGTGATTTTTTTAAATACTAAATACTAAAAATAAATATGAAAGCTGCTATGTGACAGACAGACAGACAGACGTGTGTTTTTGTTTTCTCTGGCCTCATTTGATGATAACAACATACTTCATTACCTGATAAAAATATGCCACCCCATTTATTTAAAAGAATCAATGAATTTAATTGAGTCAAAAAGGTACTTTTATTAAACAAGACTAGTTCTTGTATAAAATACGCAATCCAGTCAATTCAATAGTCTACATTTTCCAGTAAAATCTACAAGATATGTCCAGTAAAATCTACAAGATATGTCCAGTAAAATCTACAAGATATGTCCAGTAAAATGTACTGGATCTACAAGATATGTCCAGTAAAATTTACGGGACATATCTTGTAGATTTTACTGGACATTATCTCGTAGATTTTACTGGACATATCTTGTAGATTTTACTGGACATAGGACGTACCTTGTAGATTTTACTGGATATATCTTGTAGATTTTACTGGAAAATGTAGACTATTGAATTGAATGGATTACGTATTTTATACAAGAACTAGTCTTGTTTAATAAAAGTACGTTTTTGACTCAATTAAATTCATTGATTTTTTTAAATAAACTGGGGTGGAATTTTTATATATATATAAAAATGCCACCCCATTTATTAAAAAAAGATCAATGAGTATTTTCAGTTTGTAATCAGAAGTTATACAACTTCTGATTACAAACTGAAAATACTCAAACAAATGTTTGTATTGTCCTATGACCACCATGTTCTTTTCTGTACAACTTCTGATTATAAACTGAAAATACTCAAACATAAGTTTGTCTTGTCCTACGAACACCACCAGCAAGAGTCAAATGGCATCAGGTATAAAAAAACAATTTATTGTTTTATTCCTCAAATTGGAACATAAGGTTATACGGTTTCTTTTAAAACAAAATTATATCAGTGCATAAAAACAAAGTAAATGCAGCCACAATATGATAGCTTCGTGGGCAGTGGAACCATTGGACCCACAGTGTACTGTGGTTCTCTATGGCCCTGTGGGCAGTGGAACCCATTGGACCCACAGTGTACTGTGGTTCTATGGCCCTGTGGGCAGTGGAACCCATTGGACCCACAGTGTACTGTGGTTCTCTATGGCCCTGTGGGCAGTGGACCCATTGGACCCACAGTGTACTGTGGTTCTCTATGGCCCTGTGGGCAGTGGACCCAGTGTACTGTGGTTCTCTATGGCCCTGTGGGCAGTGGACCCATTGGACCCACAGTGTACTGTGGTTCTCTATGGCTCTGTTGGCAGTGCACGGAACCCATTGGACCCACAGTGTACTGTGGTTCTATATGGCTCTGTGGTTCTCTATGGTTGTGGGCAGTGGAAACCATTGGACCCACAGTGTAATGTGGTTCTCTATGGCTCTGTGGGCAGTGGACCCACAGTGTACTGTGGTTCTCTATGGCTGTGGGCAGTGGAAACCATTGGACCCACAGTGTAATGTGGTTCTCTATGGCTCTGTGGGCAGTGGACCCACAGTGTACTGTGGTTCTCTATGGGACCCATTGGACCCACAGCGTTTGGCTTTTCTTAACAAAATTATCAGTGCATAACAAAAACACAAAGAAACATAATTGTATTTGTTCAAATATAGAGTCCATTAACACATCTATCAGAGGTAATGATTAGGCCATGACCTTTAGAACATACTTAACATACGTAAATAATTTGATTAGTACCCCTGAGGGCTATAGCCTCATTGAAAAAGTTAGGCCATAATGGTATCCCTGATGTTGCAAATACTTGCACCTACCTGATGGGGTGTTCTAAAGGTCATTATGGCCTAGGGTGCAGTACTTAGTTCAGACTAGTCATTGGTCAGACAAACGACAACCTAGGACTAATGCCCCGTCGGAATTACTTGCGGATCCCCTGGCCGTTCTGTCGAGACCACCACCTCTGCTGTACTCGAAGATGCTCAGGACACTAGAAGAGATGGCCTCTTGGACAGCTGCATCATCGTCATCAAATACCTGGGGAAAACAGACAGTGAGAATATGCTAAAACAAAAAGGTGCATTTGTCTTTGCTCTCTCTCTCTCTGCAGTCTACACAGCAGTTTGTAGCAAGTGTGGTCTGGGCTAATAGAAGCCCAGTTTTGCTTTGACAGCAGCTGTAATCTCATTTGTATTGTTGTGTCCAGTGTCTCACACCTTCCACCAACATTAATACTATGTTGAGTATACCAGTTACTAGTAGTTGTGGCACTGTGGGCAGGTGCCAAGTCTCGCTAGAAAAGCAAATCAGCATCTCCATAAAGCTTGTCAACAACACATCTCATGGTAGATGGCTGTATTGACTCTGGACTTGATAAAACACAGTGGACCGACACCAGCAGATGATATGGCATCCAAAATCATCACAGACAGTGAAAACCTCACAATCTACCAGGACATTTTAGAACATGTGCCAAAACTACTAGTATTTGGTATAGCCTGCTGACCATGATATTACTTAACTGACCAGCCAACTGACCATCCATTGATCCCACCAAGCCATCAGATAGGCTCTATAGAGGGTATGCACATGCATAAAGTAAATGGCAGATTGAGTGGCAAAGTGAGTGATGAAGTGAATTTAAAGTCGTTTAAAGTAATTTAATGCAATCAAATAGGACAAAATCCTGTCTCATATAGAGCACCGAAGTCCTGACGTCACTGTCAGTAGAGGGCGTCAGTCCACAGGTTCATGTACTTTTTATTTGCATCACCCCGGCCTTTTCACTCATAATATGAGTGAAAAGGCCGGGGTGATGCAAATAAAAAGTTATGGATATGAAGCATCGACTGAAGGTGGAAATGTACAAATATACCCAAAGAGTAACAAAATAAGCGTTAGAAACGAGTCAAACAACCTAGAGACTACATTTCTGGGTAGGCAGGTGGCTGCATCTGCCCGTCGCACAACAGAAACTGAATGTCAATTACGTTTATTTTTATTTTATTGATATTTAATGTTTCGTGGTTAGTACGAGTCGAGTCACCACCAGCTGGACGAGGAATCTCAGGAACGCAATGTGTTGACAGCTGGGCGTGACGTATATTAGCAGCGACATTGCCTTCATATGTAGTTTCAAGGCTTTTGCGGCCACATTAATTCCATTTTCTCCAGAAACTGGCTGTATCAAATATGAATGGACATCATTAACGACGCACAGCCACTCCGCTGACAGAAAGGCCGGGGTGGTCGGTTTATTTTTCAAACAGTTCTTATATGAAGCGACCTAAAATAGCCCTATGGAGATTTCAATGCAAATAAAAAAAAAAAATACATGAACCTGTGTGTTGGTGCCCTCTACTGAAAGTGACGTCAGACTTCGGTGCTCTATCTATAGGCTAGGTCTTTTAGCAAGAAGTTTAGAACAGAGGTAGATTTTCTTTACCTTGTAATCCTTGATCAACTCCTCCGTCTTTTCCCCCCAAGGAAGACAATGAGGACTCTGGTGACAGCTTCTCTACAGGACTCAATGCTGTGGTCCTACAAACACATGAAATGACATTGTACAGTACAGACATCAGAATGCAGAAGTGCATCAAACTAACCACTACACTATTGCAAGTCTACTTTCCAGAAATTCCAATGAGAAGGAATACGTCAAACATATTTGGAGTCAAGCAAAACAAATGAGCTTGTAGATTGGCTATTTTTGGGGTTGAAGGAAGCTCAAAAGAAAATGAGAACATTGCGTGTTATGTGAAGGTCTTTACCTGTGCGACAGCTGCAACTTGCTTCTTTGGCTTGGTGCAGGTGACCACTCCAGGCTTCAGTGGACGTCAGCTGGCTGGGTGGGTGGGTGGGTCGGTCAGCCTGAAATCACAGTAAAAACAGTTAGTGAAACCTCATGACTACTGCGTGCGTGCGTGTGCGAACTAGCAGTTTTAACTGGAATGTGTGCGATTGACTCTCTACTATACTTTATTTTAAAAATCTGTTTGGAAAATAGCTGATCTACAAGCTTGTACTGTACATTGGTTCAACTGTGATTCTTCCTCTAATGACAAGGAATACTTCCAAGCATAGAGGTCAGGCAAAACATTGAGCTTGTAGATGTTAGCCAATCTAGGACCAGAGTTCAAAAGAATACCTGTGTGACTGAACCACTCCAGTCCAGTCCAGCTAGCTGCAGTGGACGTGTCAGCTGGCTGGCTGGGGTGGGGTCACTGGGGTGGGGTGGGTCGGTCGAGAAGCCGCCCTGAAATCACAGTAAAAACAGTTAGTGAAACCTCATGACTACAGCATGCGTGTGTGAATGTGTGCGATTGACTCGATACTATACTTTATTTTAAATAGATGTTTGGAGAATAGCTGATCTACAACCTTGTACTGAACATCTGCTGTATTGAAATAGCCAATGTGTAGGGTTAAGTTGGTTAAACTGTGATTCTTCCTCCAATGACAAGGAATACTTCCAAGCATAGAAGTCAGTCGAGAAGACATCACATCACAGTAAAAACATAATTAAACAACTTATCAGACATCTGATAAAAACAGACATATCTTTCAATGCATGAATCACAAGCAGGTACATAAATGTAGCCAATAAGCAGTAACATTATATTTGGGGCAGGTGTGCTACACACACACACACACACACACACCTGCAAAATGTGGACCCTTTTTTCCCCTGACACCGACCAGTCTATAATGCAAGATCACCAATGTCTATGTCCAATGTCCTGGGCTATGCTTAGAAACCACCACGATATTAAACCACAATATATTTGCAAGTTAAACTAGTTATAACTGTGAGAATAACATTTGGTCTGTGACTGTGGGGAAATACAATAGGCTACACGTGTGCACAATTAATAAACAATGTCGTAATATGTCCAGAGTTCTTAAGTTAACATATTTGGATTTTAACAGAAAGACAACGCCATAAATCACACAAAGTGAGTGACAGACTCAACACTTGTCAGTCACTTGGCATAGTAGCACATACATAGCATGCTTTGA
Source organism: Electrona antarctica (assembly GCF_951216825.1). Classification (NCBI taxonomy): domain Eukaryota; kingdom Metazoa; phylum Chordata; class Actinopteri; order Myctophiformes; family Myctophidae; genus Electrona; species Electrona antarctica. Next base: position 971,109 of record NC_136807.1, read on the forward strand.
TTGATTGATATTGATAGATTGAAATATGTATTAACAGTTTGCAGAATTACAGTACAATTCAAGCACAAACTCAATACAAAGGCTGTTAACTGCGAGTGGACGATCCAATTAAGCATTACACTTGTTTACAAGAGGGTCCACCATGTTCAATTCATCAAAAAATGCAAGGCAGCAATGCATGCATGCAAACATGTTTCTCCAGCTGAGATTTAGTGTCTCCATCTCTCTGGAAGAGGTTGGCCTCACTGAGGCACAACACAAACACTCTGACATGAAGCTTCAGCTGACACAAATCAACAACACGCTGTTTGTCCAAAACACACTAACTCCTCTCCCACCGACGTCATGTGTTCATTTATCTTCAGCCATACAGACTCCATTTGACACAAATCAATGTACACCACTGCTAGCTTGTTCCAAAACACTCTCTCTCCACGTTTCTACTTCGCCACACTTGTCCTAATGCTAATGCAATTGACAGCTCAGCTCGCAAAACCACGGACACAGCGCTGTCCTGCTGGCCGTGACGAGTGTGTGTGTCGGGGACAGAGGCCGGGTACTCGCGTTGGCTACCCTCGGCCGTTCAATTTGAGGAGGTGTTGGCCATGGACGGTATAGATATACACTACAGTATGAGCACGTTCATCAAAAACACAACTAAACTATGAATAGGGCTTTTTTCACACGTAACGCGTCCATTAAAATGTCAATCCGCTGCATCGGCCATGCGGGAAGTTGGGAACTGTAATGTATGCGACTGTCCAAGGCTGCAGTCAAGATGAAACGTAGTTTCATGAAAGTTGTGAAACCAAATGAGTTGTTTCACAGCCCTCTTTCTAATTTAAACACCAAATACACAACGTGTTCAACATGCATTGGTATCAAAAACAACCAGCCACTGACGCGAAAATAAAACCGTCACACGTGTGTCTGCTTTGATGTGTGCTGTACAGCAGCAAACACTCCGTTTTTCACTACTCCAAACAAAACATAATGTAAACACTTGCTAAATTGAACCTTAATCAAATGCTCGGCTAATATTATTCTTACCTTAACCGTGGAAAAACGGTGAAGTGATGCAGGTGCGGTGAAGAAGTTTGTGAGCAGGTGCGCGGTGAAATGGCGTCTGACGTCAGGTCTTCTTGAAGGGGCAAAAGTTATTGAAGGGGCGTGTCCAGGTTTCCAAGCCATAATGCTGTATATTTTACTGAATTCTGACCATTTTGTGTGGGTACAGAACAACATTGGTTGGAATTAAGTAAATAAATCCATTTGAGAAATACATGCACACGTTCTTGTATTGTTAACAAGAGATGATTCTCAAAAAAAGTGACATATTCTTGTACACAAAAAACTTAAATGTGTCTTGTTAATCATAACAGATTTAATCATGTTACATTTACTGTTCCTAATAACCATTTGCCCGTAAATTTTAATGCATTTTGACCATTGTGTGTGGGTACAGAACAATATTGGTTGGAATTAAGTTAATAAATCCATTGGATAAATAAATGCACACTTTCTTGTATTTTTAACAAGAGATGATAATCGAAAGACATGTTCTTGTAAACGAACATACTTAAATGTGGCTTGTTAATCATAACTGATTGAATCATGTTACATATACTGTTTGTCCGATGGACTTGTATCAGTACACTTCAGGGAATTTAAACGTGAAACACCACAAATGAAACAATACACTGTGAAATAATTCACACAGATAATCCAAACACTAATAGTAATGAGACCTGTTTTTGACATCCTTTTTAATTCCTCTTATATGAGTATGGCAAATATTGAAATATTATCAGCAGTATATCAGAATTAGTACACAGATTGGAAAAATGAAAGCCTAGGATTGTTGGTTTATGATCCTTGGAACGTGGTGGAGTCACACTGCCACCTCCTGGCTATAACTAATAAAAGTAGTGCTTTTTTTGTCATACAGATTCTGTTACAGAGGGCACTACATTTAAATCAGGGAATCTAAGGGGGGGAAAGGGGTCAACCTCAAACTAATTGCAACAAACTCATTAAACTTTGTTTTGTTTCATAAATATGTTAGTAATAACATAGCAAAAGTCCTAAGAAATCCAAGTAGGGGATCATATTGAAAAATGCTGAAATAGGCACACAAATTTCACAATTTCCCATTGACGCCCATGTTAAAAACAAGGTTCACTTTTTGTTTTAAAGCCCTAAATATGACGACGTAAGATACATATTTGTTAGTAAGATGTCTTCTATCTGTGGTGATTTGCTGGAGTTAGATGATTCTGCGGGAAAAATGTATATGTTTTCTAGGGCTGGGACTGGATTAAAAATAATCTAATTAATTAGACTTTGTAATTAATTAATTTCATGTTTAATACCATATCAATATTTGACCTGAGAAATTATACATTTGTTTTTCCCAATTAAAACAGATTTTGGTAGCCTAGACGAGTGAATCAATGAGTGAGGTTTTTTGAGGTGAGGTTCCTTTTGGTGTTTTAAGCATTATGTTTTACTTTAGCTATTGAAGAATAGCAGATCTACAAGCTCATAGCCTGGCACCGAGTGCCACGCTACGAGCTTGTAGATCTGCTATTTTTGAAAAATCGTGAAAATGTAGTGCAAATCTTTGAATACATATTCTTTAACTCAAATCTTTGCTTCTGGGAGGGGTCCCTGGAACAACATATTTTCAGATGGGGTCGGTGGCCAATTACATATAATTTTTGGTGTCCTTGACATAAAATATTGAGCACCACTGATACAGAAACATAAGTATTTCAGAAAACTGTCAGGATTCTTTAATTTTTTTTAAATTTCGACGTCAGGCCTAAATGTATTTCCCATCATCAACTGGGCTAAGCAATGCGGCCTGATCGGTTTCTTCTCCTGTTGCGTGTACTGGCTGTTTGTTGTCTGTTTGGTTGGTTGGTGCACCAGTATTCTGATCGGTTTCTTCTCCTGTTGCATGTACTGGTGGTTTGTTGTCTGTTTGGTTGGTTGGTGCACCAGTATTCTGATCGGTACGTGGGAAAGGTTCTGTAAAAAAACAAACAGAAAATGTACAAAACTATGGCACGCCATCTTTAAATATCGGTTCAATCTATTTGTGAGTTATGTGACTGAACTAGAACACTTAGAGAACCACTTTCACTCACAACACAACACAGTCACATACCAATGTATTTATTAATTTTTTTTTGGTATATGACACAATCTATAAGACTTCTCCGTGGGGATTTTCAATAGAAAAGGGAGCTTGCAGATCTGCTATTTTCAAATGGCCGAAATTAGTAAAGATTTCAAATAAAGATTTCAAATAAATGCAATGGAGTAAAAAAGTACAACATTTGGATCTGAGGTGGGAGCAGTAAAGTAAAAGTACTGGAAATAGTTAAAGCACCTAAAAACAGTAAACGCAGTTACTTTCCGCCACCGCTGCAGTGTTTTAGTCAAACTATAAATGTTCGTCGACTACCTTATTTACACTGACGAAAACTAAATGGAAACCACATGAAAACTAAGCTATGATCACTAAAAGTACAAGACTAAATATATCTTAAAAATAATAATAATAATAATGTAACCCATTTTTCACCCCCTCTGTCAATTATCTAATGTGATCCTGGGCTCTACACACCCTCCGCCAACCTAGTCCCCATATATGGGGGACATGGGGAGGGCAACGGACTTGAACTCATGCTTCCTTCATGCCTGAGTGTCCAAGTCGCTCCTTTACACCTGACAGGGGGGAGTTTCCCTGGTTGGACGTAGAGCGTGGAAGGAACACGTTATTCCAACCAGTTCCTTTCCCCTCCATCAGGCGCCCCGGCAGGCCAGGGGGAGGTAGTTTACAGACCAGGATTACTGCATGTTTTTGTGAGGGTACCTACACTAGGGGACACGGGAAGAACATGCAAATTCCACACAAGAAAGGCCCTTTCGCCAACCTTCACCAAGGCCCGCCAAAATACATTGTGGTCGACAATGATATTTCGTCGACTACACGAACACTGAAACATTCCAGGTGAGTAAAATGACTATAAAATGACGCAAACTAAAATGAAAAATGCCTTACAAAATCAACACTGCACCGCTGAGCGTCTAAAGGGGTGGACAGACATGACAGCGGAGGAGGAGGAGGAGAGAGGCTGAGACAAGATGTCGTCCATCTTGTGGCGGTAGCGCTCCTGGACCAGAAGACCCTGCTGGCGTTCCGTCTCCGTCTGAGCCTGGTCGGCCTCCAGCAGGCGGTGCTTCATCTGAGCCAGAAGATCTTGCTGGTACTGCTCACAGCTCTGCTTGTGACTGGCCGGGGGGGGGGGGGGGGGGGGGGGGGGGGGCAAAGAAATAATACTTTAGAGCAGCGGTTTTCAACCCTTTTCATGTCGAGGCCCATTATTTATTGGGCATTTGAGCCACGGAACCACCATCTGATGACATTTAGCCTCTCAGACCCATTTGAGCCACGGAACCACCATCTGATGACATTTAGCCTCTCAGACCCATTTGAGCCACGGAACCACCATGTGATGACATTTAGCCTCTCAGACCCATTTGAGCCACGGAACCACCATCTGATGACATTTAGCCTCTCAGACCCATTTGAGCCACGGAACCACCATGTGATGACATTTAGCCTCTCAGACCCATTTGAGCCACGGACCACCATCTGATGACATTTAGCCTCTCAGACCCATTTGAGCCACGGAACCACCATGTGATGACATTTAGCCTCTCAGACCCATTTGAGCCACGGAACCACCATGTGATGACATTTAGCCTCTCAGACCCATTTGAGCCACGGAACCACCATGTGATGACATTTAGCCTCTCAGACCCATTTGAGCCACGGAACCACCATGTGATGACATTTAGCCTCTCAGACCCATTTGAGCCACGGAACCACCATGTGATGACATTTAGCCTCTCAGACCCATTTGAGCCACGGAACCACCATTTGATGAGATTCAACCTCTCAGACCCATTTGAGCCACGGACCACCATTTGATGAGATTCAACCTCTCAGACCCATTTGAGCCACGGACCACCATTTGATGAGATTCAACCTCTCAGACCCATTTGAGCCACGGACCACCATTTGATGAGATTCAACCTCTCAGACCCATTTGAGCCACGGACCACCATTTGATGAGATTCAACCTCTCAGACCCATTTGAGCCACGGACCACCATTTGATGAGATTCAACCTCTCAGACCCATTTGAGCCACGGACCACCATTTGATGAGATTCAACCTCTCAGACCCATTTGAGCCACGGACCACCATTTGATGAGATTCAACCTCTCAGACCCATTTGAGCCACGGACCACCATTTGATGAGATTCAACCTCTCAGACCCATTTGAGCCACGGACCACCATTTGATGAGATTCAACCTCTCAGACCCATTTGAGCCACGGACCACCATTTGATGAGATTCAACCTCTCAGACCCATTTGAGCCACGGACCACCATTTGATGAGATTCAACCTCTCAGACCCATTTGAGCCACGGACCACCATTTGATGAGATTCAACCTCTCAGACCCATTTGAGCCACGAACCACCATTTGATGAGATTCAACCTCTCAGACCCATTTGAGCCACGGACCACCATTTGATGAGATTCAACCTCTCAGACCCATTTGAGCCACGGACCACCATTTGATGAGATTCAACCTCTCAGACCCATTTGAGCCACGGACCACCATTTGATGAGATTCAACCTCTCAGACCCATTTGAGCCACGGACCACCATTTGATGAGATTCAACCTCTCAGACCCATTTGAGCCACGGACCACCATTTGATGAGATTCAACCTCTCAGACCCATTTGAGCCACGGACCACCATTTGATGAGATTCAACCTCTCAGACCCATTTGAGCCACGGACCACCATTTGATGAGATTCAACCTCTCAGACCCATTTGAGCCACGGACCACCATTTGATGAGATTCAACCTCTCAGACCCAAAACGAAAGAATATTTTGTTATCGATAACATTTTGTCCACAACAAGCAAAATAACAGTTCTTTTATATTCTCTAATTGTGTAGAGTTCTTGAAAATTAAGTAATGCAGATGTTTAACAATATATAATTTTTTACTCTTGAATCACAAAAAAACTAAAAATAGATAGGGGGACAAAATCAGTGAAAAACTTGCATATTATTTTAAAGATATTCCTAAAAAACTAAAAAAGAGAAATTAAGTTGGGAACTTCTCCTTTGGTCCACCCATTCCTAAGACATGTGAGAATGGTCCAGTGAAGAAACATTAAATAAAAGTCCATTGTGGGTGTATAGGATTTTCCTCTTTTCTCACTAAACGCGAGTGAAATTCACCCAAACACCTGCCTGTAGAAATAACCAGGAATGTGGGCAGGAAAACAAACATACCTTCTACGATGTCACTGAGCATCATGAACGTACTGAAAGAACCACCCACCTCTGACATCAGCAACATTATGATGTCACTGAGCATCATGAACGTACTGAAAGAACCACCCACCTCTGACATCAGCAACATTATGATGTCACTGAGCATCATGAACGTACTGAAAGAACCACCCACCTCTGACATCAGCAACATTATGATGTCACTGAGCATCATGAACGTACTGAAAGAACCACCCACCTCTGACATCAGCAACATTATGATGTCACTGAGCATCATGAAGGTACTGAAAGACCCGCCCACCTCTGACATCAGCAACATTATGATGTCACTGAGCATCATGAAGGTACTGAAAGACCCGCCCACCTCAGACATCAGCAACATTATGATGTCACTGAGCATCATGAAGGTACTGAAAGACCCGCCCACCTCTGACATCAGCAACATTATGATGTCACTGAGCATCATGAAGGTACTGAAAGACCCGCCCACCTCTGACATCAGCAACATTATGATGTCACTGAGCATCATGAAGGTACTGAAAGACCCACCCACCTCTGACATCAGCAACATTATGATGTCACTGAGCATCATGAACGTACTGAAAGACCCACCCACCTCTGACATCAGCAACATTATGATGTCACTGAGCATCATGAAGGTACTGAAAGACCCGCCCACCTCTGACATCAGCAACATTATGATGTCACTGAGCATCATGAAGGTACTGAAAGACCCGCCCACATCTGACATCAGCAACATTATGATGTCACTGAGCATCATGAAGGTACTGAAAGACCCACCCACCTCTGACATCAGCAACATTATGATGTCACTGAGCATCATGAAGTTACTGAAAGACCCGCCCACCTCAGACATCAGCAACATTATGATGTCACTGAGCATCATGAAGGTACTGAAAGACCCGCCCACCTCTGACATCAGCAACATTATGATGTCACTGAGCATCATGAAGTTACTGAAAGACCCGCCCACCTCAGACATCAGCAACATTATGATGTCACTGAGCATCATGAAGTTACTGAAAGACCCGCCCACCTCAGACATCAGCAACATTATGATGTCACTGAGCATCATGAAGGTACTGAAAGACCCGCCCACCTCTGACATCAGCAACATTATGATGTCACTGAGCATCATGAAGTTACTGAAAGACCCGCCCACCTCAGACATCAGCAACATTATGATGTCACTGAGCATCATGAAGGTACTGAAAGACCCGCCCACCTCAGACATCAGCAACATTATGATGTCACTGAGCATCATGAAGTTACTGAAAGACCCGCCCACCTCTGACATCAGCAACATTATGATGTCACTGAGCATCATGAAGGTACTGAAAGACCCGCCCACCTCAGACATCAGCAACATTATGATGTCACTGAGCATCATGAAGTTACTGAAAGACCCGCCCACCTCTGACATCAGCAACATTATGATGTCACTGAGCATCATGAAGGTACTGAAAGACCTGCCCACCTCAGACATCAGCAACATTATGATGTCACTGAGCATCATGAAGGTACTGAAAGACCCGCCCACCTCTGACATCAGCAACATTATGATGTCACTGAGCATCATGAAGGTACTGAAAGACCCGCCCACCTCAGACATCAGCAACATTATGATGTCACTGAGCATCATGAAGGTACTGAAAGACCCGCCCACCTCTGACATCAGCAACATTATGATGTCACTGAGCATCATGAAGGTACTGAAAGACCCGCCCACCTCAGACATCAGCAACATTATGATGTCACTGAGCATCATGAAGGTACTGAAAGACCCGCCCACCTCTGACATCAGCAACATTATGATGTCAGTGAGCATCATGAAGGTACTGAAAGACCCGCCCACCTCAGACATCAGCAACATTATGATGTCACTGAGCATCATGATGGTACTGAAAGACCCGCCCACCTCATACATCAGCAACATTATGATGTCACTGAGCATCATGAAGGTACTGAAAGAACCACCCACCTCAGACATCAGCAACATTATGATGTCACTGAGCATCATGAAGGTACTGAAAGACCCGCCCACCTCTGACATCAGCAACATTATGATGTCACTGAGCATCATGAAGGTACTGAAAGACCCGCCCACCTCTGACATCAGCAACATTATGATGTCACTGAGACCCGCCCACCTCAGACATCAGCAACATTATGATGTCACTGAGCATCATGAAGGTACTGAAAGACCCGCCCACCTCAGACATCAGCAACATTATGATGTCACTGAGCATCATGGAGGTACTGAAAGACCCGCCCACCTCAGACATCAGCAACATTATGATGTCACTGAGCATCATGAAGGTACTGAAAGACCCACCCACCTCTGACATCAGCAACATTATGATGTCACTGAGCATCATGAAGGTACTGAAAGACCCGCCCACCTCAGACATCAGCAACATTATGATGTCACTGAGCATCATGAAGGTACTGAAAGACCCGCCCACCTCTGACATCAGCAACATTATGATGTCACTGAGCATCATGAAGGTACTGAAAGACCCGCCCACCTCTGACATCAGCAACATTATGATGTCACTGAGCATCATGAAGGTACTGAAAGACCCGCCCACCTCTGACATCAGCAACATTATGATGTCACTGAGCATCATGAAGGTACTGAAAGACCCGCCCACCTCTGACATCAGCAACATTATGATGTCACTGAGCATCATGAAGGTACTGAAAGACCCGCCCACCTCAGACATCAGCAACATTATGATGTCACTGAGCTTCATGAAGGTACTGAAAGACCCGCCCACCTCTGACATCAGCAACATTATGATGTCACTGAGCATCATGAAGGTACTGAAAGACCCGCCCACCTCAGACATCAGCAACATTATGATGTCACTGAGCATCATGAAGGTACTGAAAGACCCGCCCACCTCAGACATCAGCAACATTATGATGTCACTGAGCATCATGAAGGTACTGAAAGACCCGCCCACCTCAGACATCAGCAACATTATGATGTCACTGAGCATCATGAAGGTACTGAAAGACCCGCCCACCTCAGACATCAGCAACATTATGATGTCACTGAGCATCATGAAGGTACTGAAAGACCCGCCCACCTCAGACATCAGCAACATTATGATGTCACTGAGCATCATGAAGGTACTGAAAGACCCGCCCACCTCAGACATCAGCAACATTATGAAAGTACTAAAATATAATCGTCCGGGTGAAAATCACCCGTGTTTAGTGTTCTAGGGTTAATTATTAAACATCTTTTTAACCCATTAAGGGCGAGAACCCCTTTTGGTGTTTTAAGCATTATGTTATACTTGTCTGTTTTCCCAGGAAATTATGATACATAAATACAGATACAATATTATTATGGTGGTAGTAAAAGTAAACAAGTGATGGTGTACAATGGTGTGCAAAATGCTTTAAAAAGTTAAACCTTGACATCTGAAGAGCACTTACAAAATGCTTTAAAAGGTTAAACCTTGACATCTGAAGAGCACTTACAAAATGTCTGCATTAATATGTTTGTCTGGGCATACACATACAGTGTGCAATCAGAGATATATGATGTCCAATTTAGGCCAATACTTAATCTCACTGCACACAAGAAGAATGTTACTGAGAATAAAATGTACTGATGTCAATGGTACCCGACCAAGGTGCCAGGAAAACTACAACCCTGTACCTAGTGCCCACAAATCCCTAATGCCCACTCATCCAAGGTGTACAAGTGACCTGTTGATCCATTAAGTGTCCACTTGACCTGTAACCCTGTTACCCATCTTTCTGATAAATTGAAAATGGAGGACCCTGATGTAAACAAACAAGTCTTAGTGTTTTTTCTGGTTTTATCCTCATAGCAGGTTGTGTCCTGTACCTTCGTTTGAACTGTACCCAAATTCTACAAACTGTGAATACAACTTTCAATCAATCAATCAAACAAACCCTTTGTGTTCAATATTTTTAGCATTGTATTTGCAGTGGTGGAAAAAATCTTAAGTACATTTACTTAAGTATTGTACCTAAGTAGGCTACAAGTTTGTTTTGATATACACAGATATACACAGTTTAATATGAAAACCTACATATCCCGTCAGTCAGTCAGTCAGTGTCACGCCATAATATAGTCATCAGTCCACACCTCATGACATCACACCTCGTGACATCACGCCTCGTGACATCACGTCTCCATATATGGCCATCTCCATATATGAAGATAATGACACTGACCTCATCAAACCCTGGATAGGCATACATGGAGAAGACTGGATCATCACCTAGATCTGCATAATGGAGCAGGCCAGCAACTCTACATCTGACCTCAAACCCTTAGATCTCTATATGGAGCTGACCAGTTCTGACATTCCATATGTTGATCCTTCTCCACCCGTCCTTCCTGATCTGACATTCCATATGTTGATCCTTCTCCACCTGTCTTTCCACTTCGATGTCTCTCTTTTGACTGATACCTGTCCATTCAACAGGCCCGAAGATTAAGGCCCGGCCCTACTGCTGGGCCTTAATCAAACCCTGTACACTCAAGACACTGCCCCCTGCCCCAATACTTGTAGCCTACTTTTACTCCATTACATTTATTTGAAAACTTTAGTTACTAATTAATTTGTAGATTTTGATTATTATTACAAAACTTACATACAATAGCCCTAACATATGGGAGTGAATGGGACTGAATGGGACTGAATGGGAGTGAATGGGACTGAATGGGACTGAATGGGAGTGAATGGGAATGAATGGGAGTGAATGGGAGGCACTGTACTATGGGACTGATACTATGGGAGTGAATGGGAGGTACTGTTACTATGGGACTGATACTATGGGAGTGAATTGGAGTGAATGGGAGTGAATGGGAATGAATGGAAGTGAATGGGAGGTACTGTTACTATGGGACTGATACTATGGGAGTGAATTGGAGTGAATGGGAGTGAATGGGAATGAATGGAAGTGAATGGGAGGTACTGTTACTATGGGACTGATACTATGGGAGTGAATTGGAGTGAATGGGAGTGAATGGGAATGAATGGAAGTGAATGGGAGGTACTGTTACTATGGGACTGATACTATGGGAGTGAATTGGAGTGAATGGGAGTGAATGGGAATGAATGGAAGTGAATGGGAGGTACTGTTACTATGGGACTGATACTATGGTAGCATTTCAGCAAACTGACATAAAGACAGCTTCAACAACCCTTTCCCTACATATCATTGGGAAGTTAGCTTTATTTCTGTAAAGAAAACCAATTTTCTGTCTTAACTTGGTGGTAAGGTCAGTAATATGACTATCTACCACATACCCTCTAGGTTTAGAGTGTTCTTCTGGTATAATGAAGATGATGATGATGATGACACGCACATACCCTCTAGTTTTAGAGTGTTCTTCGGTCTTACTCCATTACCGCAAAACTGGAGTCAGGAAGCCACTGGTTTATAACTGCACGTCTGCAGCAATTTAACCCATTTAGAACAGTCCGATTATAACAAAAAAAGTCTTCTAAATCCTAAAAGTTTTCTGAAAAAAATATGTTTCTATGTCAGTGGTGCTCAACCTTTTTCATGTCAAGGACCCCCAGAATTATCTGTATTTGGCCCCCATCTGAAAACATGTTCCAGGGACCTCACCAGAAGCAAAGCTTTGAGTTAAAAAAGTTCACTGGGAAGGAATATATATATTCAAAGACACATTTTCACGATTTTTCAAAAATAGCAGATCTACAAGCTCGTAGCGCGGCACTCGGTGCCGCGCTACGAGCAAGGACCAGGACGGGAAGGTGGGGCTGCGGCTCCGAGCCATCGACAACGTGAGTCACTCCACACAACAACAACCACCACATCTTTTCTTTTTTTTGACAGGAGGATGGCCCTTATACGATACGATGCGATACAACTTCATTGTCAACTTGCACTGAAATTTGTTTTGCGTCCATGACGTCACCGTTCAAGATACAGACAAGACACAATACATTACAAAAGATACATTACAGCAGGGGTTCCCAAACCTTTTTGGACCAGGTACCCCTTTTGGGGTAGACATTTTTCCAGGTACCCCCTCATCTGAAGCGGCCGCAGAAACCTTTCAAGTGTCCTGAGTCTTTTTGTTGTTTCTGCAGCATGCGTCCTGCTGTTACTGTTTGGGGTCACGACAGGTTGACTGATGTTGTAGTTTTAGTAATCATGTCAGCTATTGGCCCAAAGCAAACATGGGAGAAACACAATGAACAACACAAAAAATATGTTTATTGCGCAACTTGGCAGAAATGACCACGTAGATAAACATAATTTAATATTAAAAAATGGGAATTATTTCGGGTACCCCCTGGCTATGCGTCGCGTACCCCTAGGGGTCCGCAGACCCCACTTTGGGAACCGCTGCATTACAGGACACACATCACAGAAGCAGACATGGAACAAGAACAATAGAACATAATCCTCTTGGTTTACCGATTTTGGTTTAAAAGCAGAACAGACTGGTGTACAAAAGAGTTCTTTAGCCTGTGGTTCTTATATTTTGGGACTCTAAACCGCCTCATGGAGCAGCAGTTGATATTCATCATTTAAAACATGAAAGGGGTCAGAGGAGATGCTCTTCGCCAGTCTAAGCATGCTCTTGGTCTGGGCTTCTTTAAATGAATGGAACACGACCTCAACTGGACTTATGTTTATGGTTATGTTTTATTTATTTGATTTGAGAAAGAAATAGAGTCCGCAACACTGGTAAGGAATAACTCCGATCCACTGGTTTATTAACTCAATGTTTCCATCACTAGGATCGTCTTCTTCAGGAACCCATTCACGCACACCAGTATTGTTTTCGTCGACTAAAACTAAGACGAAAAATGGAAACTAAATGAAAACGAAGCTATTATGACTAAAACTACCGGTAAGCTAAATGTATTGACAACTTCGTCAACAGATAGAAAAAAATCTCACAAGCTTGTAGAGTGGCTATTTTCAACAAGTGTAAAATCAGTCATTACGACGGCATCAAGGCCCGCCAAAATACATTTTAGTCGACTAAATTAACTGCAGATTTAGTCGACTAAAACTAGACTAACAGCATTACAGGTGACTAAAATATGACTAAAACTAAATAAAGTTTCATTCCAAAGAAAAAACTAAAATAGAAATTTGCTGCCAAAAACAACACTGATTCACACACCCATGGCGGAGTTAAACCAAGCAAGGCACCAACCTGCTCATCAGGAGTTAAACCATGCAAGACACCAACCTGCTCATCAGGAGTTAAACCATGCAAGGCACCAACCTGCTCATCAGGAGTTAAACCATGCAAGGCACCAACCTGCTCATCAGGAGTTAAACCATGCAAGGCACCAACCTGCTCATCAGGAGTTAAACCATGCAAGGCACCAACCTGCTCATCAGGAGTTAAACCATGCAAGGCACCAACCTGCTCATCAGGAGTTAAACCATGCAAGGCACCAACCTGCTCATCAGGAGTTAAACCATGCAAGGCACCAACCTGCTCATCAGGAGTTAAACCATGCAAGGCACCAACCTGCTCATCAGGAGTTAAACCATGCAAGGCACCAACCTGCTCATCAGGAGTTAAACCATGCAAGGCACCAACCTGCTCATCAGGAGTTAAACCATGCAAGGCACCAACCTGCTCACCAGGAGCAATTAGGGGTTCAGAGTCTCACACACCCATGGCGGAGTTAAACCATGCAAGGCACCAACCTGCTCATCAGGAGCAATTAGGGGTTCAGAGTCTTCAATTAGGGGTTCAGAGTCTTCAATTAGGGGTTCAGAGTCTTGCTCAAGGACACTTGGACACTATAACTCTGGGGGAGCCCACAGGGTTCGAACTAGGAACCTTGCAGTTACCATCCGGCCACTCTACCGCTGAGCCACTGCCGCCCCTCGTATCGGCCGTCAACCTGTTTTGTTGGAGACTTCCAGCCTGCTGGGGAGTGGCGCCAGTGAATTATTTAGTTTGTATCAGATTGCAGTAATCATGGCAACAGGTATCTTTTTTAAATGAGTGGGATGAATTGAAGAAGTCCCCCCCCCCCACCTCTCCCACGCCAAAGAATACTGTCAGTATAGCATTAGTCTCGTGTTGCCAGACTGTTGCCTCTCGCAATTAACAAATGCTTCCATCATATTATAAAGCGGAAGTGGAGCCTCCTCCCCACTTCCGTTTCGTCTTTACAGTCGCGCAAATTTATCCTAATATAAATAGAAAACATCTAAGCATATATATAGCTTGAAATCTACCTAAAACCGGCCGAAATCCTCACGTGCATGGTCACGCACGCACGCGGTCTTTATGTGCATAGCTGCATAAAATGCGATATTCGGGGCTTGATTAGAGCTGTTACCAACATCATTTAGCTGGGACCACCTGGAACCCCCTCGAGGACCACGGACCACTGGTTGAGAAACCACTGCACTAAAACAATGGAAACGGCTAAATATCTCTTTCTATCTCAAAACGGTCAGCATTGTAAATTCCTTTCCCTGGAAGTGAATCCTGTGGTTTTTGTAATGTATCCTCCCCGCTGTTCTCCCTGTCCCTCCCTGACATATTTCGTTGCTGACGGGAGAAAACCTCATAACTCCACCCTTTACGTCTGTGTGTTGTTTCGAAAATATTTAACCAATGGAAAGTAGTAAAAAGTGCTTTGGATAAAACCTCTTAACTCCATTGGACCCTCAAAAACTCCACCACCTCTCCCCCTCCAATGGACGCAATTGACAATATAACAACTTTGATGAGGTTGTATTGCTTTGTTTTAAAATAAAAGGTTTTCTTAATTTCCTGAAAAATTTATATTTTTAATTTCCTGAAAAATGAACATTTTGGAGTTATGAGGTTTCCTCCCGACAGCAGAGATATATATATATATTTAACCCCTACGTCTGTTTCATCTCCCTGGACTTTTCTCTTTCATCTGTTCTGTGTTTCTGTCCATTATCCCTTTCTCCTGTCTTAACCCATTTAGGACTGGGACCAGATTCTACAAATGTCTTCTAAATCCTGACACTTTTCTGAAAAACGTTTCTGTATCAGTGGTTCTCAAACTATTTCATGTCAAGGACCTCCACAAATTATATGTAATTGGCCGCCGACCCCCATCTGAAAATATGTTGTTCTACGGATGCCCCCAGAAGCAAAGATTCACTGTGAAAGAATATATATTCAAAGATTTGCACCACATTTTCACGATTTTAATAACTAAAGTATAACATGATGAATTAAAACACCAAGAGGGGTTCCCGCCCAGAATGGGTTAATTTCCACTGGTGTAAAGTAACTAGGTACATTTACTCAAGTCTTTTACTTGAGTACAATTTTCAGGTATTTGTACTTTTCTTGAGCATTTCCAATTTCCAGTACTTTTACTTCTACTCCACTACGTCCCAGAGGCAAATATTGTACTTCTACACCACTACATTGATCTGAAAACTTTAGTTAGTAGTCACTGTGATTATTATTGCAAAACGTACATTAACCAGAAGTCCAGCCCTATTAGGCCATTTGAAAATAGCAGGATTGATCTTGCAATTCAAAATATTTTAATACTTATTTGAAAACATTGAAACGAGACATTCTGCACAATGAGTACTTTTACGTTTTGGTACTTTTTAAGTACATTGTGACGCCAATTATTTTGTACTTTTGCTCCATGTACATTTTGAATTCCGGACTCCTTACTTGTAACGGAGAACTTCTACAATGCTGGACAGTATTGCTGCTTTCGCTTCAACCATTTAGACCTCAGGACGATTCTCCAAAATGTCTTCTAAATCCTGACAAAAATGGTTTTCTGAAAACCATGTTTCTATGTGCGTGGTGCTCAAACTATTTCATGTCAAGGACCCCTAAAAATATATGTAATTGGCCGCCGACCCCCATCTGGAAATATGTTGTTCCAGGGACCCCCAGAAGCAAAGATTTGAGTTAAAAATGTTCGCTCTGAAAGAATATATATTCAAAGATTTGCGCCACATTTTCACGATTTCAACAGCTAAAGTATAACATAATGCTTAAGGAAAACAATTGAGCACTTTTTCCACCACAGTCTTAATTCCTACCATTTTATCTCCCCCCTCCCCCCTCCCCCTCCTCCTCCAGTGAATCCTCTTATCTTCCTCCTAATGTTTTCCACCTCTCATCCTCTCTCTCTGTGTCTTATCATCCTTCCAGGGAGTGTTTATCCAGCTGGTGCAGGCCAACTCCCCCGCCGCCCTGGCCGGCCTGCGTTTCGGAGACCAGGTCCTGCAGATCAACAGGCAGAACTGTGCCGGGTGGAGCCTGGACAAGGCCCACAAGGCCCTGAAGGTGGAGCCTGGACAAGGCCCACAAGGCCCTGAAGGTGGAGCCTGGACAAGGCCCACAAGGCCCTGAAGGTGGAGCCTGGACAAGGCCCACAAGGCCCTGAAGGCCGCCTCGGAGACACATCGAACTCATCGTCCGCGACCGGTGAGAGGATCGTCTTGCGTTACCAGACTGTTGCCTCTCGCAATTTCCAAATGCAACGCGTCACAGTGCGACACGTTGTGGGCTTGTAGATCTGCTATTTTCAGCATGCAACTAAGTGTACTTTTACGTCTACTCCACTACATTTGATACTGTAGTGCTGCACGATTCTTGCTCAAATGTGAATCTCGATATTCCTCCACAAGAATTATTGAGATCACGATTTGCACACGATTCTTTCCCATAAAAATATGTATTGCCTTTAGTCTGTAGTTGTCAAAATCACTGGCAATGCTGAGCATTGCCGTGACTTTGTCTTGCCCATTTTAAACATTCTTTCAACAAACGGGTATCCTTTAACAACATTTCATAACTCATTAACAAACCTCATGCAGAACACTGTACTGCCAGGAGAAGCACACTCTGGAAATGTCACTTTTTGCTGACATGGTTGTTATTGTGGTTTAATTTTGAACAGACAGCCAGGAAACAAAGGTTATGAGCATAACATAACATATCAAAGCTCAAAGTCTTATGAGCATAACATAACATATCAAAGCTCAAAGTCTTATGCTCTGAGACGGGTGCGTAGGCAGGGCTCAATGTGTTCAGAAAACATAAAATGCACACAAAGTGCACAAAGACCTGCACACCGTCTGCACTGGCAATACCAACACTTTATTTAGGCAATGTTTCAGTCAAAGACCCTCTTCAGCCATCAGCCTGAAGAAGGTCTTCTTTTTTTTTTAGATATATTTTTTGTGGCTTTCTCCTTTATTTTCTTTTTTATAGAGGCACAGGCAGTAGGCTGACAGGAAATGGGGAGAGAGATGGGGGGGTGACATGCCGTAAAGGCCGTCGGGAGTCGAACTTTTTCAAACTTTTTCATGTCAAGGACTGGGCGGCGGTGGATCAGCGGTAGAGTGGCCGGATGGTAACCGCAAGGTTGCCAGTTCGATCCCGGGCTCCCGCAGAGTTAGTGTCGAAGTGTCCTTGAGAAAAACTTACCCAAAATTATTTCTATTTGGCCGCCGACCCCCCCCCATCTGAAAATATGTTGTTCCAGGGACCCCCCCCCCCCCCATCCAGAGGCAAGGATACGAGTTAAAAGTTCGCTGTGAACGAATATATATTCAAAGACTTGCACACATTTTCTCGCTTTATTCAAAAAACAGCATATCTACAAGCTCATAGCTCTATAAGCTTGTAGATCTGCTAATTTTCAACAGCTCAAGTTTAAAAAAAAGAATGGTTAAAGTGGTTACAAGCTAAGGTGACACAGGCAGGCAGTTCCAGGTCTTAACGGGTAAAACGGTTAAAACCATTATGTATGTTCTGATTTAGAGTGGCAGAGTACAGTAGACAAACATGGATGTTACTGAACTTATATTAACTGAAGCCAATACCAGACATTCTTCGATCTTTGTCTCCCTCTGCTGGTCATCTCTCCACTCTGAGGGTTTGCTGCTAATAATTGTTGGCACACACAGTGTTTGTGCTGCTTTGCCTTTTAACAGACCTGAACTATACTATATATAATCTCTTAACCCAATATATACAGTAAACGCATAAGTAATTGTCATTGTTTTTTTTTCATTCATTTCCATTTTAGTTGCACCATTTTCTTCAATCTACTTCAATCGATTTTTTTTAGTGGAGCTACTTCTTGTTTTCCTGTCATTCCCCAGATTTCCTTCTGTTTTTGTGTCTCCCATTGTGACACTTTAACAATGGGAGACTAACACTGGGAGACACTAACACTGGGAGACACTAACAATGGGAGACACTAACAACAATGGGAGACACTAACACTGGGAGACACTAACACTGGGAGACACTAACAATGGGAGACACTAACAACAATGGGAGACACTAACACTGGGAGACACTAACACTAACAATGGGAGACACTAACAATGGGAGACACTAACACTGGGAGACACTAACACTAACAATGGGAGATACTAACACTGGGAGACACTAACACTAACAATGGGAGATACTAACACTGGGAGACACTAACACTAACAATGGGAGACACTAACAATGGGAGACACTAACAATGGGAGATACTAACACTGGGAGACACTAACACTAACAATGGGAGACACTAACAATGGGAGATACTAACAATGGGAGACACTAACAATGGGAGACACTAACAATGGGAGATACTAACAATGGGAGACACTAACAATGGGAGACACTAACAATGGGAGACACTAACAATGGGAGACACTAACAATGGGAGACACTAACACTGGGAGACACTAACAATGGGAGACACTAACAATGGGAGATACTAACAATGGGAGACACTAACACTGGGAGACACTAACAATGGGAGACACTAACACTGGGAGACACTAACACTGGGAGACACTAACACTAACAATGGGAGACACTAACAATGGGAGACACTAACACTGGGAGACACTAACACTGGGAGACACTAACACTAACAATGGGATACACTAACAATGGGAGATACTAACACTGGGAGACACTAACACTAACAATGGGAGACACTAACAATGGGAGATACTAACAATGGGAGACACTAACAATGGGAGACACTAACAATGGGAGATACTAACAATGGGAGACACTAACAATGGGAGACACTAACAATGGGAGACACTAACAATGGGAGACACTAACACTGGGAGACACTAACAATGGGAGACACTAACAATGGGAGATACTAACAATGGGAGACACTAACACTGGGAGACACTAACAATGGGAGACACTAACACTGGGAGACACTAACACTGGGAGATACTAACAATGGGAGACACTAACAATGGGAGACACTAACACTGGGAGACACTAACAATGGGAGACACTAACAATGGGAGACACTAACAATGGGAGACACTAACACTGGGAGACACTAACAATGGGAGACACTAACACTGGGAGACACTAACACTGGGAGACACTAACACTGGGAGACACTAACAATGGGAGACACTAACACTGGGAGACACTAACACTGGGAGACACTAACACTGGGAGACACTAACAATGGGAGACAACACTAACAATGGGAGACACTAACAATGGGAGATACTAACAATGGGAGACACTAACAATGGGAGACACTAACAATGGGAGACACTAACAATGGGAGACACTAACACTGGGAGACACTAACAATGGGAGACACTAACAATGGGAGACACTAACACTGGGAGACACTAACACTGGGAGACACTAACACTGGGAGACACTAACAATGGGAGACACTAACAATGGGAGACACTAACAATGGGAGATACTAACAATGGGAGACACTAACAATGGGAGACACTAACAATGGGAGACACTAACACTGGGAGACACTAACAATGGGAGACACTAACAATGGGAGACACTAACACTGGGAGACACTAACACTGGGAGACACTAACAATGGGAGACACTAACAATGGGAGACACTAACAATGGGAGACACTAACACTGGGAGACACTAACAATGGGAGACACTAACACTGGGAGACACTAACACTGGGAGACACTAACAATGGGAGACACTAACACTGGGAGACACTAACAATGGGAGACACTAACAATGGGAGACAAAACAATGGGAGACACTAACAATGGGAGACACTAACAATGGGAGACACTAACACTGGGAGACACTAACAATGGGAGACACTAACACTGGGAGACACTAACACTGGGAGACACTAACACTGGGAGACACTAACACTGGGAGACACTAACACTGGGAGACACTAACAATGGGAGACACTAACAATGGGAGATACTAACAATGGGAGACACTAACAATGGGAGACACTAACAATGGGAGACACTAACAATGGGAGACACTAACAATGGGAGATACTAACACTGGGAGACACTAACACTGGGAGACACTAACAATGGGAGATACTAACACTGGGAGACACTAACAATGGGAGATACTAACACTGGGAGACACTAACACTGGGAGACACTAACAATGGGAGACACTAACAATGGGAGACACTAACAATGGGAGACACTAACACTGGGAGACACTAACACTGGGAGACACTAACAATGGGAGACACTAACAATGGGAGATACTAACACTGGGAGACACTAACAATGGGAGACACTAACAATGGGAGACACTAACACTGGGAGACACTAACACTGGGAGACACTAACAATGGGAGACACTAACAATGGGAGACACTAACAATGGGATACACTAACACTGGGAGACACTAACAATGGGAGACACTAACACTGGGAGACACTAACAATGGGAGACACTAACAATGGGAGACACTAACAATGGGAGACACTAACAATGGGAGACACTAACACTGGGAGACACTAACAATGGGAGACACTAACAATGGGAGACACTAACAATGGGAGACACTAACACTGGGAGACACTAACAATGGGAGACACTAACACTGGGAGACACTAACAATGGGAGACACTAACAATGGGAGACACTAACACTGGGAGACACTAACAATGGGAGACACTAACAATGGGAGACACTAACAATGGGAGATACTAACAATGGGAGACACTAACACTGGGAGACACTAACAATGGGAGACACTAACAATGGGAGACACTAACAATGGGAGACACTAACAATGGGAGACACTAACAATGGGAGACACTAACACTGGGAGACACTAACAATGGGAGACACTAACACTGGGAGACACTAACACTGGGAGACACTAACAATGGGAGACACTAACACTGGGAGACACTAACACTGGGAGACACTAACAATGGGAGACACTAACAATGGGAGATACTAACAATGGGAGACACTAACAATGGGAGACACTAACAATGGGAGACACTAACAATGGGAGACACTAACAATGGGAGATACTAACACTGGGAGATACTAACACTGGGAGACACTAACAATGGGAGATACTAACACTGGGAGACACTAACAATGGGAGATACTAACACTGGGAGATACTAACACTGGGAGACACTAACAATGGGAGACACTAACAATGGGAGACACTAACACTGGGAGACACTAACACTGGGAGACACTAACAATGGGAGATACTAACAATGGGAGATACTAACACTGGGAGACACTAACAATGGGAGACACTAACAATGGGAGACACTAACACTGGGAGACACTAACACTGGGAGACACTAACAATGGGAGACACTAACAATGGGAGACACTAACAATGGGAGACACTAACACTGGGAGACACTAACAATGGGAGACACTAACACTGGGAGACACTAACAATGGGAGACACTAACAATGGGATACACTAACAATGGGAGACACTAACAATGGGAGACACTAACAATGGGAGACACTAACAATGGGAGACACTAACACTGGGAGACACTAACAATGGGAGACACTAACAATGGGAGACACTAACAATGGGAGACACTAACACTGGGAGACACTAACAATGGGAGACACTAACACTGGGAGACACTAACAATGGGAGACACTAACAATGGGAGACACTAACACTGGGAGACACTAACAATGGGAGACACTAACAATGGGAGACACTAACAATGGGAGATACTAACAATGGGAGACACTAACACTGGGAGACACTAACAATGGGAGACACTAACAATGGGAGACACTAACAATGGGAGACACTAACAATGGGAGACACTAACACTGGGAGACACTAACAATGGGAGATACTAACAATGGGAGACACTAACACTGGGAGACACTAACAATGGGAGACACTAACACTGGGAGACACTAACACTGGGAGACACTAACAATGGGAGACACTAACACTGGGAGACACTAACAATGGGAGACACTAACACTGGGAGACACTAACAATGGGAGACACTAACACTGGGAGACACTAACAATGGGAGACACTAACAATGGGATACACTAACAATGGGAGAAACTAACAATGGGAGACACTAACAATGGGAGACACTAACAATGGGAGACACTAACAATGGGAGACACTAACAATGGGAGACACTAACACTGGGAGACACTAACAATGGGAGACACTAACAATGGGAGACACTAACAATGGGGGACACTAACACTGGGAGACACTAACAATGGGAGACACTAACAATGGGAGACACTAACAATGGGAGACACTAACAATGGGAGATACTAACAATGGGAGACACTAACACTGGGAGACACTAACAATGGGAGACACTAACAATGGGAGACACTAACACTGGGAGACACTAACAATGGGAGACACTAACACTGGGAGACACTAACAATGGGAGATACTAACACTGGGAGACACTAACAATGGGAGACACTAACAATGGGAGACACTAACAATGGGAGACACTAACAATGGGAGACACTAACAATGGGAGACACTAACAATGGGAGACACTAACACTGGGAGACACTAACAATGGGAGACACTAACAATGGGAGACACTAACAATGGGAGACACTAACAATGGGAGATACTAACAATGGGAGACACTAACACTGGGAGACACTAACACTGGGAGACACTAACAATGGGAGACACTAACAATGGGAGACACTAACAATGGGAGACACTAACACTGGGAGACACTAACAATGGGAGATACTAACAATGGGAGACACTAACACTGGGAGACACTAACAATGGGAGACACTAACACTGGGAGACACTAACAATGGGAGACACTAACACTGGGAGACACTAACAATGGGAGACACTAACACTGGGAGACACTAACAATGGGAGACACTAACACTGGGAGACACTAACAATGGGAGACACTAACAATGGGAGACACTAACAATGGGAGACACTAACAATGGGAGACACTAACAATGGGAGACACTAACACTGGGAGACACTAACAATGGGAGACACTAACAATGGGAGATACTAACACTGGGAGACACTAACAATGGGAGACACTAACAATGGGAGACACTAACAATGGGAGACACTAACAATGGGAGATACTAACAATGGGAGACACTAACACTGGGAGACACTAACAATGGGAGACACTAACAATGGGAGACACTAACACTGGGAGACACTAACAATGGGAGACACTAACACTGGGAGACACTAACAATGGGAGATACTAACAATGGGAGACACTAACACTGGGAGACACTAACACTGGGAGATACTAACAATGGGAGATACTAACAATGGGAGATACTAACAATGGGAGAAACTAACACTGGGAGACACTAACAATGGGAGACACTAACAATGGGAGACACTAACAATGGGAGACACTAACAATGGGAGACACTAACAATGGGAGACACTAACAATGGGAGACAGCAGCTGGAACCTCTCTCACTGTATGCAATATTCAGACACCCAAACTATTCGGCCGAATAGTGGCAAAACAAATGCATATTTGGTTCGGTTGATTTTAGAGGTGAAAGGCCAAAGAGCCGTTGTTACGTTTCTGTTTTGTTTTGATGACGTGATCAAAATGTAATCATGTAATCAGTCTTTTTGCCTTTATCATGTAGCTCTACAACAAAGTTACGGCCATGATGCAATGGTACAAAAACTGGCAAAAAAAACAATAAATAATTATATATAATATGAATCATATTCGGGTATTCGATTTTTGGGCCAACTGTGTCCTATATTCGGTATTCGGTTTCGTTGGGTGCATCCCTACCCAATAATACCCGTGACAGAACGTCCCATTGGGTGCATCCCTACCCAATAATACCAGTGACAGAATGTCCCATTGGGTGCATCCCTACACAATAATACCAGTGACAGAATGTCCCATTGGGTGCATCCCTACCCAATAATACCAGTGACAGAATGTCCCATTGGGTGCATCCCTACCCAATAATACCAGTGACAGAACGTCCCATTGGGTGCATCCCTACCCAATAATACCAGTGACAGAATGTCCCATTGGGTGCATCCCTACCCAATAATACCAGTGACAGAATGTCCCATTGGGTGCATCCCTACCCAATAATACCAGTGACAGAATGTCCCATTGGGTGCATCCCTACCCAATAATACCAGTGACAGAACGTCCCATTGGGTGCATCCCTACACAATAATACCAGTGACAGAATGTCCCATTGGGTGCATCCCTACCCAATAATACCAGTGACAGAACGTCCCATTGGGTGCATCCCTACACAATAATACCAGTGACAGAATGTCCCATTGGGTGCATCCCTACACAATAATACCAGTGACAGAACGTCCCATTGGGTGCATCCCTACACAATAATACCAGTGACAGAATGTCCCATTGGGTGCATCCCTACCCAATAATACCAGTGACAGAACGTCCCATTGGGTGCATCCCTACACAATAATACCAGTGACAGAATGTCCCATTGGGTGCATCCCTACCCAATAATACCAGTGACAGAACGTCCCATTGGGTGCATCCCTACACAATAATACCAGTGACAGAATGTCCCATTGGGTGCATCCCTACCCAATAATACCAGTGACAGAACGTCCCATTGGGTGCATCCCTACACAATAATACCAGTGACAGAATGTCCCATTGGGTGCATCCCTACACAATAATACCAGTGACAGAACGTCCCATTGGGTGCATCCCTACACAATAATACCAGTGACAGAATGTCCCATTGGGTGCATCCCTACCCAATAATACCAGTGACAGAACGTCCCATTGGGTGCATCCCTACACAATAATACCAGTGACAGAATGTCCCATTGGGTGCATCCCTACCCAATAATACCAGTGACAGAACGTCCCATTGGGTGCATCCCTACACAATAATACCAGTGACAGAATGTCCCATTGGGTGCATCCCTACCCAATAATACCAGTGACAGAACGTCCCATTGGGTGCATCCCTACACAATAATACCAGTGACAGAATGTCCCATTGGGTGCATCCCTACCCAATAATACCAGTGACAGAACGTCCCATTGGGTGCATCCCTACCCAATAATACCAGTGACAGAACGTCCCATTGGGTGCATCCCTACCCAATAATACCAGTGACAGAACGTCCCATTGGGTGCATCCCTACCCAATAATACCAGTGACAGAACGTCCCATTGGGTGCATCCCTACCCAATAATACCAGTGACAGAACGTCCCATTGGGTGCATCCCTACCCAATAATACCAGTGACAGAACGTCCCATTGGGTGCATCCCTACCCAATAATACCAGTGACAGCCTCCCGTTTTTTTGGGGTAATGGAATCTACCTCATCTGCTTTGCATTCTAGCACCTTTTATTTTTAATAATTCCGGCACACTGGAAGTTTTAACACTGGGCCTAACCATGTCCCTCTCTGCCCCCTCCAGGCCGTTCCAGCGCACCATCATCCTAAACATGTCCCTCTCTGCCCCCTCCAGGCCGTTCGAGCGCACCATCACCCTAAACATGTCCCTCTCTGTCCCTCTCTGCCCCCTCCAGGCCGTTCCAGCGCACCATCATCCTAAACATGTCCCTCTCTGCCCCCTCCAGGCCGTTCGAGCGCACCATCACCCTAAACATGTCCCTCTCTGTCCCTCCAGGCCGTTCCAGCGCACCATCACCCTAAACATGTCCCTCTCTGTCCCTCCAGGCCGTTCCAGCGCACCATCACCCTAAACATGTCCCTCTCTGTCCCCTCCAGGCCGTTCCAGCGCACCATCACCCTAAACATGTCCCCCTCTGTCCCTCCAGGCCGTTCCAGCGCACCATCACCCTAAACATGTCCCTCTCTGTCCCTCTCTGCCCCCTCCAGGCCGTTCCAGTGCACCATCACTAAACATGTCCCTCTCTGTCCCCTCCAGGCCGTTCCAGCGCACCATCACCCTAAACATGTCCCTCTCTGCCCCCTCCAGGCCGTTCCAGCGCACCATCACCCTAAACATGTCCCTCTCTGTCCCTCTCTGTCCCCTCCAGGCCGTTCCAGCGCACCATCACCATGCACAAGGACAGCTCAGGACACGTGGGTTTCATCTACAAGTCGGAAAGATCACCTCCCTGGTGAAGGAAGGCTCCGCTGCTCGCAACGGCATGCTGACCGACCACTACATCTGTGAGATCAACGGGTAGAACGTCATCGGACTCAAGGTCGGGTCGGCCCCCCTTTTGTGTATAATATGCTTCATGTTGTGTCAATGAGTCCATAGATGAGTCCAAACCATAACTATGTCTCTGATTGTTCACAAGTAGTGTTAGGAATTAGGAATTCTATGTAAGAAATGAGTGACATTTAAAGAGACTCAACATTGTCAGTATTTATGGATACAAACATATGAATTAATAACAGTTGTTGATACATAACAGCACATAAACATAGCATATTTTGAGCTGCTCTTAATTTTCTGTACCCCCCCCCCCCCCCCTCTCCTCCGACTACAGGATTCTCAAATCAAGGACATCCTGTCCACCTCTCCCACTACGATGGCCATCACCATCATGCCCAAGTTCATCTACGAGCACATGATAAAGAGGTACGGCCACAGTTCACAGCTACAGAGATTAAAATAGGGTGCATTTTGCAACAGTTTATAGTTAAGGGACGCAATAAAACAACGACCTCTGCATCCACTGTGCTATACTGTACTGTTGTTTATTTTGCTAGCTGTTTTCTACATGGATATAACCACATTATAACCATATAAAATGAAATGGGAGTTAAATGCTGCAATTTGTAAAAATGGCAAAATATGACTCCTAACGTTGTTGAAGTGTGACTCATTTCTAAAAGACCATCCCTGCATCCCGGGACTCATTACATTGAAAACCTATTTACATCACTGCAGCTAGAGGGTAGCACGGCTCGGGTCCAGATATTGACTTGTCCCTCGGATGGGTTTTCGCCTCAGGTCTATTTACATCACTGCAGCTAGAGGGTAGCACGGCTCGGGTCCAGATATTGACTTGTCCCTCGGATGGTTTTGGCCTCAGGTCTAGAGGTCTAGAGGTCTAGAG
Organism: Electrona antarctica; assembly: GCF_951216825.1. NCBI lineage: Eukaryota > Metazoa > Chordata > Actinopteri > Myctophiformes > Myctophidae > Electrona > Electrona antarctica. The sequence continues at coordinate 998,875 of NC_136807.1, forward strand.
GGTAGCACGGCTCGGGTCCAGATATTGACTTGTCCCTCGGGTGGGTTTTCGCCTCAGGTCTCGGTCGGTCCCTTTTTGACATGCATGGACCCGTGAGGACTCCACGACCACCCTTTTTTAAAACTATTTAACCTTCGGTTCCAAACAGTGTTTTTTTTGGCAGCACATTTTGATTTTAGTTTTAGTCATAGTCTTGTGAATAGTCACATTTTACTCACCTGGAATGTGTTAGTCTAGTTTTAGTCGACTAAATGTCATGAGATTTTAGTCGACTAAATCTACAGTTGATTTAGTCGACTAAAATGTATTTTGGCGGGCCTTGATGCCCGGGTTAGACGAGTTGTGACGCGTTGTGAACTTGTAGATCAGCTATTTTCAGCATGCAACAAAGTATAAAATGTCTCATACTGGAGGGGTGCATACTTAGTTTAGACTAGTCATTGGTTAGACATGCGTTAGGGTTAGGTTTAGGTGTGCTGCCCCGTCGGAGGTTAGGGTTAGGGTGAGGGTTTGAGGTTGTAGTTGTAGGACTAATGACTCAGACTGGTCTAACCAATGAATGACTCATACTGGATCTCTTGTCCACTAGTCCCTTCCTAACATTTTAGTCTAGTTTTTAAACGTTGACGAAATTATCAGTATAGTTTTAGTCATCAAAGCGTAGTTTTTATTTAGTTTCCATGTAGTTTTCGTCAGTGGAAAAAGGTAGTCAACGAACATTTTTCGTCTTAGTTTTAGTCGACGAAATCAACACTGGTTCGAAGTCACATTGAAATACAGCAGGAAACCCCCGTTCCAGCACCGCCTCGGCAGCATGCCTCGCTAATCATTAGGCTTCCAGCTCTAACGTCCTGGGTTCCAGTCAGCTCCGGGGCGCGGTACCACCGAGCGCGCTAAAGCGAGCGAGTTGCTGTACCGAACGTTGCGATGTCTGCTTCCACCGACTCAGCGCCGTACGAGTTATGTCCCGATACGCACAGAATCATGAATCCTTTTTAGTTTTTTTACACATGCAGTAAACATTGGGCTCATTGGGCGGCCCACAGAGAGGCTGATAATGACCTAACAACCTACCAGAGGTGCTTGTAGGCCAGTTGATAATGACCTAACAACCTACCAGAGGTGCTGGTAGGCCAGTTGATAATGACCTAACAACCTACCAGAGGTGTTGGTAGGCCAGTTGATAATGACCTAACAACCTACCAGAGGTGCTGGTAGGCCAGTTGATAATGACCTAACAACCTACCAGAGGTGCTGGTAGGCCAGTTGTGACCTACTCATCCATACGGGATGAGAACGGTTTAGTTATACCAGCGGTAATGAATCACCGTTTACCGACGGTATGGCGTACTCTGGAAAAGAGCGTCTGCTAAAAGCCTGAATTGTCCATTTTAATTGTAAATGGTATGCTAATTTGCACAAGTAGTAGTAGTAGTACGCTGCTTCTTTGCCTGGAAAGGAGCCAGCTTAGACGGTTCATCTGGTTAGGATGCCTCTCGGGCGTCTCCCTAGGGAGGTTGTCGAGGCATATGTCCCACTGGGAGGAGACCCCGGAGCAGACCAAGGCGCAGTTGGAGGAAACACATCGACTCACTGGCCTTGGAATCCCCCAGGAGGAAGTCACTAATGTTGCTCTGGAGAGGGAAGTCTGGAACACTGGAGCTGTTGCCTCCGCGACCCGACTACGGATAAGCGGTTGAAGATGGATGGATGGATGCTAATTTGCATGTGTGTGTGTGTGTGTGTGTGTGTGTGTGTCTGCCAGGATGTCTACCGGCCTGCTGCGTTCAGCCATGGACCACTCCGTCCCTGAGGTGTGAGCAACCAAGCAGATGTCGCTGGACCAACGACATCTCAAGTCAAGGATATCTACAATCTACAGAGAAAGATCCTTCTCTAAACTCTCTCTCTCTCTCCATTCCTTATACCTCCAGTCGTTCTCTCTGTCTGTCTGTCTGTCTGTCTGTCTGTCTGTCTGTCTGTCTGTCTGTCCAATCGCTATGATTCCCATCCCCACTGTATCGGTCTCTCTCTCTCTCTCTCCTTCTGTCCTCCAACGGACCCAATTCCTGCATCAACAATCATTCCTGTTGCTAACACCATTCAAGATGCCTTTCTTTTCCTCCATTTGTTTCTAGGGATGCACCGAAAGGGAAATTCTTGGCTGAAACCGAATACCGAATATAGGGAACAGTTGGCCCGAATACCGAATATGATTAATATTATATATCTTTTTTTTCCTACCATTGCTGTCATGGCCGTACCTTTAAAGCTACCTGATTTATGGCAAAATAAATGGTTATGGCAAAAACCTAACCTAAATAATAATCACTATTATGGGTCCATAAAACATTTATTCAGCTCTTTTGAATGCATTAATTGCATACACTATTCGGTGATATATTTTCTGCCTATTCGGGCCTAAACCGAATAGGCCGAAAATGCTTTTTCTTTTTTGCCATTTTCTGCCGAATATTTTCTGCGGCCTAATATTCGGTGCATCACTATAATTTCCATCTATCTCTGTATGTTATTCAATATTATGCCAGTTACCTTCTTCCTCCTCCTGTGTGTCACATAGTACTTTTTATACGTTAAACCGTGTAGTCTAAGTTTAAACGTTTTTGTCGTCTTGATATGCGACATTGAGGACCGTACATAACTTTGTTTCTTTAAAAAAACATAAAGAAGCCATGCACACGCTATACCGCGAGTCCAGAGCTTCCTCCTGATGTGGAAGACGGATCATTTGGCAAAGTGACCTTTTTCACCTCTTCTCTCTCGCATCAAAATGCTGTAAAGAGCCATTGATCTCCAGTGGTCGTTCCTCCATCAAAGCCATTGATCTCCAGTGGTCGTTCCTTCATCAAAGCCATTGATCTCCAGTGGTCGTTCCTTCATCAAAGCCATTGATCTCCAGTGGTCGTTCCTCCATCAAAGCCATTGATCTCCAGTGGTCATTCCTCCATCAAAGCCATTGATCTCCAGTGGTCGTTCCTCCATCCAAGCCATTGATCTCCAGTGGTCGTTCCTCCATCAAAGCCTTGCCATAACTGTACAGAATATAATAGCTGGTCTCTCATTCCCTGTAATACAGTCTTCAGACAACACTCTTATAGGAATAGTAAATGTCTCATGGGTAGGACATGTTCTTTGACGTCATCTTAGTCTCCATCTCAAGAGACTTATTTCTGACATTGTAAAAATAAATACAAAGGCATGGTATTCATGGATTTCGATTTTAAAATCTCACAAAAGAAAAAAGGATTTGGAGGAACCCAATGTTGTCCATATGATATTTGGCTTGTAAATGTACATTTTTCCAAATGTACAAGTCTGGCTTGGCCCTACAAAACCTTCTGTAAATTATACTAAAAACTATCCTAAACAAAATGCCATGCTTTGGAGAGGCCTTGTGTGAAGATGATTAAAGAATTGCGTTGTAAAAACATTATTTTTGTCTGGGAGACAGATGGAGATGTACAATATATTATCGTTCCACTACACAGCTTTTTTGTTTTGTTTTGTTATTTCCAAGTCCAAGCCAGTCCAAGTGTTGTGACGGAGAAAGGACTGCTTTTTATTTGTGTTCGTTTTGGATTTGTATAATTTTTTTGGGGTACTGGGAACAATGCACACATTTCAGGGAGGAGGGTAGGGGGGAGACGGGGGGACGGGGGGTAAGAGTGGCCCTTTGCAGAGGGTAGGGGGGGAGGAGGGTAGGGAGGGAGACGGGGGGTAAGAGTGGCTCTTTGCAGCTGGGGCTGCGACACGTTGTGAGCTTGTAGATCAGCTATTTTCGGGGCGCAACCCAGCACTCTTTTAGCTAGTGGAGATGAAGGTGTAACGACATGGATTTCTAAACAAATTTGTTCAACGCAAAAATACTGTGTTCAAGTTCAGGAGACTTCGGGAATAAAAAGCAATTCTCCTGAATGCTGCCTTCCTTCCGGCATGGCACGGAAAGGAGAGGAGGGCATTTGCATTTCTTTCACCAGGTAGTAAATGTTGCATTCGTGGTCTGGAAATGGCAGTTGTTTTACAGACAGGTAAAAGGGCAGGGGCTGAAGCCCCTTTTGATGTCTATGTGTGCATGTCCCTGGTCACATAGCCTCCTGTTCCCTGGGGTTAGGGTCCCTGTCACATAGCCTCCTGTTCCCTGTGGTTAGGGTCTCTGTCACATAGCCTCCTGTTCCTTGGGGTTAGGGTCTCTGTCACATAGTCCTGTCACATAGCCTCCTGTTCCCTGGGGTTAGGGTCTGCCACATAGCCTCCTGTTCCCTGGGGTTAGGGTCCCTGTCACATAGCCTCCTGTTCCCTGGGGTTAGGGTCTCTGTCACATAGCCTCCTGTTCCCTGGGGTTATAGGGTCTGTCACATAGCCTCCTGTTCCCTGGGGTTAGGATCCCTGTCACATAGCCTCCTGTTCCCTGGGGTTAAGGGTCCCTGTCACCTCCTGTTCCCTGGGGTGGGCACAGGGAAAACAAGGCCCCCCGTCCGTCCACACCAAACACTAGACTGGATTATTCATCCCTGTTGTGGTTATAATAGTTGTGGCGTGGACTCCATCCACTTGAGTTAGAATCATTTTTTAAAACTATTATTGTTGTAGTGTTTGGTCTGGAGGGACGGCCGTTTAAAAGATTCACCGTACAGCGGTTGTGTTGCGCGGCGCAAATAGCCGATCTACAAACGTTGCATTAGTTACGGCCTCGATACTAATTGAGGATGTGGTTAAAACGTTTGGATGTTTGAGGGAGGGAGGATTTTCTTTGGACAGGGTCTTGTGCTGGGGCGGACCCACTTAAGGGTCTTGTGCTGGGGCGGACCCACTTAAGTGCACTTTCCGCTACATTTTCTTTTTTTAAGAGGTTGTCTTTCCTGTATCCATTTCAACAATGTTTTGTAGTTTTCTGTTTTGTTGTTTTTGTTTTTTTCGGTTGCTTGTGGTGCCTCGTGCAAATGAGCGAGCTCAACGAAACGGACCTTTGTATGATGTCGTTAGGATGGTTTGATGTTGAAAATCCTCTGCGTTGAATCGAATCGTCCTTCATGTCAAGGACCCCCATTTGAAAATATATGCCAAGGACCCCCATAAGGCCAAGGACCCCCATAAGAAAATATATGCCCAAGATTTTTGCGGCCCTAGTGATTTTCAACCATTTTCATTTCAAGGGCCCCCCGGCGGTTTGACCTGGATTAGGCAATTAGCCTACGGCCCCCTATTTAATGGCATATATATATATATATATATATATACTGTATATAAACTTTATTACAGGCTCGTGGCCCCACATGGTAAGACAATACATCACATACAAGAGAATACATACAAATGCAGTACATTTACCCTGCAGCCCCACAGGTTACTACTCTAATCGTAGAAGTATACCTGACCAGAACTACGGCCTGGGTCTGTCTCTGGGACCCCCAATTACATTTATATTGTAAAATCACTGTTCATTTAACTCTGAGAGTGTTAGCCTACAAATGGAACCCAATTTGGTTCAACGTTTGTACTCTCTCTCTCAAGCCCTGACCACACCAAAGGGTCGAGGCGGTTTTAGCGTTAACTCCTTGCAACCGTTTGGACCTAAGGAGTTGCATGGTGACCCTTTGATGTTGGTTAGGGCTCTACAGACCCTTAAGGGTCCATTATCATCTAGCTGGGGACCCCCTGGACCCCTAGGGGACCCCCTGGGACCCCCCTGGACCCCTTTAGGAACCACCGTGTTCGAGGACGCACCTCTAATCCGTTCCTCCTCCAATAATCGATGAGCACGGAGAGACGCAGAGCTGACGAGTGACTCCGTTTGTGCGTTTCGTCTTTTTTTCCATTTCTAATGTAATATAAAGTTTGTTATTGTCATAGAAATTTAGACTACAAACATATAATAATACCCCTTTGTTGCACTCTGATGTTATCTTATCTGTGACACCCCTGTGGTGCTGGTTGGTTACCTTTGTTACTGTCCCAAATTCCTTAGGGCTATGTGGGGGTTGTCTCTTGTGGGAGTGAAACTATAAAGACTGTGAGCCTATGTTAGCTTTGGGAGTCAGACTGGGGTTTCCCGTTGCACTGAATTGGTCGTGTAAGTTCCTGACTCCTTACTCGAGTAAATCTCTAATACTTCCAAACTATGAATCCTTGTGTTGCCTCATTATTATGTCTTCCTGAGCATGTGTCCCACAGATTGCCTTAACATTATCTTTTAATGCTGTTCATGTTGTGGATGCATGTATTTTTTTTTCTTCTTTTTTTCTAGAAATGTAATCTGATAAAAAAAATGTCACAGTCACTATAAAAAAATATCTAAAAAGTTTATATACGAATGTAACCGAGATAATTATTGTAAAACAAATAAACAGTCTTTCTGTTCACGTTGGCTTGTCTCTGTCCCTCACGTTTCTGTTCACGTTGGCTTGTCTCTGTCTTCACGTTTCTGTTCACGTTGGCCTGTCCTCATGTTCTGTTCACGTTGGCCTGTCCTCATGTTTCTGTTCACGTTGGCTTGTCTCTGTCTTCATGTTTCTGTTCACGTTGGCTTGTCTCTGTCTTCACGTTTCTGTTCACGTTGGCCTGTCTCTGTCTTCACGTTTCTGTTCACGTTGGCCTGTCTCTGTCCCTCATGTTTCTGTTCACGTTGGCCTGTCTCTGTCCTCATGTTTCTGTTCACGTTGGCCTGTCTCTGTCCTCATGTTTCTGTTCACGTTGGCCTGTCTCTGTCCTTATGTTTCTGTTCACGTTGGCCTGTCTCTGTCCTCATGTTTCTGTTCACGTTGGCCTGTCTCTGTCCTCATGTTTCTGTTCACGTTGGCCTGTCTCTGTCCTCATGTTTCTGTTCACGTTGGCCTGTCTCTGTCCTCATGTTTCTGTTCACGTTGGCCTGTCTCTGTCCTCATGTTTCTGTTCACGTTGGCCTGTCTCTGTCCTCATGTTTCTGTTCACGTTGGCCTGTCTCTGTCCTCATGTTTCTGTTCACGTTGGCCTGTCTCTGTCCTCATGTTTCTTATATCAGTGGTTCCAAACTTTTTCACGTCAAGGACCCCCAAATTGACACTCATTAGCCCCGCGGACCCCCATTTGAAAAGATATGCCAGAGACCCCCCCCCCCCCCCCCCATGAGAAGATTTTTACGGCTCTTGCAGTGATTCTCAAACGCGTTTCGCCGTTTGGCTTCGTCAGGTGCTTGCATACATGCACAGGTGTGAATTTCAAGTCATTTATAGTGACAACCCATCATCCCATGATCAGATAACTCCGCCCCTATACCTATATATGGCTACACAGGTCATACAGTTGTATAAATGTATCAAAGTGGGCAGGTTAAGAATGCAATATAAATGCAATATATATAAAAAATCACAGCTTTTTCATGTCCCCTCCTCTGGGTGGTAGCGTAACCTTTTCAATGCCTATGAACTTGAGGGTGGCTGCAGAGCCGTGGCCCCTCTCTTTATAATGCCTAGCTATGGCATAATCCATATTACCATGTCTAATGGCTGCCTTGTGTTCGGCTATACGTATCTTTAGGTTGCGTTTGGTCTGTCCAACATAAATCATCCCACAGGGACATTTCAACATATAGATCACATGGGTAGTGTTACAGTTGATGAAATGTTTAATTTTATACTCCTGTCCTGTGTGAGGATGATAGAATACTTTGGTGGTTGAAGTGTTAGAACAGTGAGTGCATCTGCCACACGGGTGATTACCATACAACTCGTCTCTCAGCCAAGGTGGGGGGAAAAGAAACAGTCCATACACAGTCGTCACCAGAAGCCAGAGCAACGGGCGGTAATTAATATCTCACACTGTGATCTCACCCCTCCCCAAGTTTCAGTATTAGGTAAAGGCGTTTCGTTTGTTCCTACTAACAAGGTTAACGCATTTCAACTGAAAGTGGACTGCTATAAGTTCTTTAGACTACTACATCTAAAGCATCATTTCAGAAATGCGAATCAGTCTTCACCTGTTAACCCACTGAATAAATTAAACAAGCCATCCTCCTTCTACCCTCATTCTAGTACTCAGAATCCTACTTTGGTTATGTTCAGTAAAATGGTGGAACAAGACATCCAGAAACTTTGTAAATCTAACCAGGTATATAAACACCACAATCTGTCTATAGCTGAAAGGAAAGCTCTTGACGAGTTAAAGGTGAACAACAACATTATTGTTAAACCTGCAGACAAAGGTGGTTCTATCGTGGTACAGAACACCAATGATTATGTAATTGAAGCAATGCGGCAATTGGGGAACATTTGCCTTTTACAAACCACTTCCGCACAATCCCACTGAACAGCTAATTAAAGATAGAGACAAGATTCTGGATGTTGCGCTCCGTGATAAACAAATCACACAAAAGCAATATGAATTTCTAAAGGTTGAATCCCCCACCATACCAGTCTTTTATTTATTGCCCAAGATACACACAACTCTGGCCAACCCGCCAGGCCGACCCATTGTTTCTGGTAATAATTCCTTGTCAGAACCATTAAAGCGCAAATAACATGCATTTTAAAACTGCTTTTAATATTTAATATCATATTGTCCATGTCCCTCAAAGTTATTTCTAATGGTTTGAGCCTAATATTTCAGTCATTATAATACTGATGCTAGATAAAACCAGGCTTGTTTCCATTCCATGCCAGCTTGGAAAATCAACAATGGTGGACATTGTAAACAAAGTGGAAATGCAAATTTGGAACTGAAGACTAAAGAGGAGGAATTATACAAAGTAGGTGACATTGATGACATCACGATGAGACCAAAATCAGTTAAGCTGTTCCTGAGAGCAATTTCCATTAAAGCACCTATGATATGAAAGCCTGATTGTTCAAAATTGGTTATTTGTGGGGATAGAAAACACATATGGGAGCCCCAAAAACACAAAATAAATTGAAAAAGTTGAATTTTATGTTATAGGTCCTTTAAGTCAATTTGTTGACTACTTTATCAAAGACATCTTTAAAACCCTACCTGCTTATATTGCAGACACCAGGGATGTGATTAAATCATTGAATGCATTATCCATCCCACAAGGGGCATTTTTGGTAACATTTAACGTTGAAGGTTTATATACAAACATACCACATGAGGATGGCCTGGCGGCTATGTCACACTATCTCAATCCTAGAGATGAGATTTCTTCAGAGTTGCTACTCAACATGACAAACTTTATTCTAAAGTCTAATTATTTTATGTTTGATAACAAGTTCTATATCCAGACTCAGGGAACAGCCATGGGTTCAACGTTTGCACCCAAATATGCCAATTTATTTATGGGTTACTGGGAACCCCAGTTTATCCATAATAAGGCTGCTTCCCCTCTCTTAGACAAAGTGGTTTTTTGGAAGAGATTTATTGATGACATTCTCCTGGTGTTTGTGGGTTCAGAAGGTGAATTGTTTGAATTCAGGCAGTATATTAACACTTTGATTGCTACATAATCTACCCAGGCCTATTCTGATGTTGCTACCGTTTAACATTGCACGAAGGCCTTGTTCGGGGGCCCACAGCAAAATGTTCTCTTATAGCGAGAATCACACGCATACATCAAAAGAAAGCTGAACTTGTCCACTTCAATTTAAAAAATACATTTTGATTTTACCATGTTCCATTCTGGAGATATTGACCTTTTTGCAACACCTGCTTTTGCCTGGAAGTGGTTCTCTTGAACAGCGAGCAGAGTTATGGATGGTTTAAAGTCAGAGACATTGACAGGCAGATATAAAAAATAAACACAATAAATATGCTATACATCCTATACACGAATGAAAGCCCTGAATGTGTACTTTTACGAGGAAAAGAGTAAACATTGATCCCATGTACAGTTTGTCATAAATTGGTTACTGAATGTACCTTGCGCCCACCAGATATAACTGCAGAGAAGACATGGACCCGAACTCAAGTTTCACAAAATAAGGCCTATTGCGACATATAAATACTATATACCGTATGAAACAGAAGACTCTCTGCTTTCATAAGAAAAAAACTTCTAAGTTGATCTTGTAACCGGGCTCAGCTCGGGAGGGCTCAGCCCTAAGACTTTAAGTTGGTTGGAAACCCAGAAACTACCGTTATTAGTCGCTTACAGTTGTCTAGACAGGAGGTTACTGATATATATAGCGGGATTCTATATATATATGCATGTTGTACTATTGTCTTAATTGTATATATATACCTTCTGTCTATTGTATAAAGCCTTTTTGAAATGGTGTGAATAAACATGAATTCACGTGCCAGCCCTGTTGCGTCCTTTAAGTACCCCTAGACACATAAAGGAAACGGAACATGTAGTAATAATAAAAATCACACCCCTGTGAAGTGAGTGGTGCAACTCTGTCCCATATTCTGTTCTCTGCTTATTCAATACAGCTCGCTATATACGGACTGAGGCAGAAAGTCATGTAAACCTTTTATTTACAGTTTGGTCTGTAAACTTCTACTGTAATAATACAAATCACACCCCAAAAGTTTATTTGGAATATTAAAGACGATTCTATGATTGCACTGCTTCCACTGCTGCTTTATTTCCATGTGTGATTCATAGTATCTTGTTACTTGTAGTATTATTTTCTGATGGTGATAAAAACACCAAACAAAAGTGTGGTGACTCAAAACTAGTAACTAAGGTTTTCAAATAATTGTCGTGGAGTAAAGTACAATATTTGTCATTGATATTTAGTAGAGAAAAAAACTAGAAAAGGTGCCCCTCGGGGCACAGGTCTCCATATAGGCCAATGTGAAAAATGTGCTATTGGGATTTCTATGTGTGTATGTAGGACTAGTAGCATGTCAAAGTTTGTGCTATTGCCACTAACTCTTAGCCTGCCGCCATTAATTAATCCCTCGATTGCGTATTGCCATGGTTTAATCACGCGTGACACTTACTTTGAAGAGCCAAATATCCGTATCGCATTTTACTATGAAACCATTCCGTGTGTGTTGACGAAGCTGGTGCTCGTTCTCTCGGTCGGTGGTGGAAAAAGTGGACCGCGAGTATCACAGCGCCTGCTACAGGCCGTTGAAAACGCTTGTCTGGGACAAAGCGTCCTCTGCAATGTCGCTTCTGTGAGATAAAGCCGTCTGAAAACAGAGCCGGCAATGTTAGTGGATGCGCGCGCATTTTCAAAATGGCCGCGCCCATTGTGTCAGAAGCATAACAAAGCTAACGGACGGTAGATTTCGATACGATCGTATTAAAACATGCATTAATGAATACATCGCTGTTAAAACGGCTTTTCCGTTTGTGGCAGGCTACAAGATTCTACGTGTTAATATTCCTATGTTCCTGGCGGGTAAACGATTAAGAATGCATTGGGAGTTTAAGTTAAATAACTCATAAACTACAAAACATTTCAAAGTCAAAAGTTCCAGCATGTGTACCCACAGTAAGCTGAATTATAAAAAGTGTGAATGGAGTTTCTAGGTGAAAGTGATTTTTTTGATGTACCACTATCTGCCATTGAGCCCCATTGTAAATGTCTCAAATTTGAAAGCACTATATTTCTAAAACTATGACACATTTCAAAGATTCCTTGTCAGGCAAACATGTCCACCATAAGATGCACCTAAATAGGTTTGAATGGGGTTTCTAGGTGCAAGTATGTAGGTCTAGTAGCATGACAAAGTTTGTGCTATTGCCATTGAGAATGCATTGGGCGTTTAAGTTAAATAACTCAGAAACTACAAAACATTTCAAAGTAAAAAGTTCCAGCATGTGTACCCACAGTAAGCTGAATTATAAAAAGTGTGAACGGAGTTTCTAGGTGAAAGTGATTTTTTTGATGTGCCACTATCTGCCATTGAGACCCATTGTAAATGTCTTAAATTTTAAAGCACTATATTTCTAAAACTATGACACATTTCAAAGATTCCTTTCAGGCAAACATGTCCACCGTAAGATGCACCTAAACACCTTCATTCACGTCACTTCATTCATCCGTCCCTCTCATCCATTCACAAATCCTGTCAGCCAATCACACCACGTCATTTTCCTCACGTTACCTACCCCGCGTCAGTCGAATACTCGACCAGGAAATCACCCCGCTGTCACTGTTTACACACCAGCGTCGGCCGGGCTCCACCGGGCGCGTCAGCGTCGCGTCTCCGTCACCGTCAGGGAATGTTCCCTTTTTAATCAATGAAGGGTGGCTACACAGCCCGCGTTGACGGAGACGCGACGCGTGCATTAAAATTGAACCGGTGCGTTTTTTGACGCGACGCGACGGAGACGCAACGCGTCCGGTGGAGCCCTGGCGTTACACAGCAGAAGCGGCCATAGCACTGTCTGTCACTGTTCCACCACACCAGCGTTACACAGCAGAAGCGGCCATAGCACTGTCTGTCAGTGTAAAGTATTCCGTGTAGAGCCCGTGCCAGTCCCTGGCCCCGTGTGTATAGGCCGCGTCGGCAGGAGATAGTTTGGACGGAGGCGCGCTACTTGACATGAACACAACGCTCGGCGAGCAGAACAGCTGACAGAACCCAGGCATCATCAACAACGGCGGACCCGGCCATTTAAATCCGGAGGATCTGTCGCTCCATGGTACTGAGGTAACTCACTGTTTGGCTTCCGTGGAGTGGTGGAGTGAAGTAGCCTAGAGCTCAAACAGACAACGGTCTGAGGAGGATCTGAGCGTTTGGGTTTATTTTGTATTTTTTACGTCTATTTTGTTTATTTATGTATTATTTGGGAGGGGCCTGTTTATTAAACAGTTGATTTATTTTGCATTTGCTGAACTGAAGCATTTAAGTAGTTTTTTTCACCTGAACTGAAGCATTTAAGTTGTTTTTCACCTGAACTGAAGCATTTAAGTTGTTTTTCACCTGAACTGAACCGAACTTTACCAATAAATCTTGTGAGGTATCATTTTCATTTAAATAAGGACGCAGTGTGGTTTACTGTGGAACATATTGATACTGAATATAATTGTGTTTATCTATTGTTTAGTCTATTGTCCGATTTACTGTGATATATTTGGTGGTGTTTGTACGTTAATGGGTGCATTTTTTTAATGCATGTGCCCATGTGTTTTTTGCTCTTGAGGTTAAAGGTATTTAAACCCCGAAATATTGTCGGATGAAAAGCCGACTGGCACCCCAAGCACATTTAAAGGGCAATCCGCTACAGTATGTAGGACTAGTAGCATGCCAAAGTTTGTGCTATTGCCATTAGGAATGCATTGGGCGTTTAAGTTAAATAACTCCGAAACTACAAAACATTTCAAAGTAAAATGTTGCAGCATGTGTCTCCACAGTAAGTTGAATTATAGAAAGCTTGCAGCTATATTATCTTCTTTCTTCAAAGTAAAGTATCAGAGTAAAGACCAGAGTGGGATTTGAACCCACAACATCTGGATCATGTGGACAGCCACTTAACACATTGCGCTACCAGGCTGTCTGTGTCCTGTCATGGTTTCTCCTCTGTATTATCTGATTAACATCCACGATAACACTTAAAAGCACTAAAGACACCTTTGATGCACATCACCATTCAAATGCTCTGTACATGATCCCAAGGCCCCATTTGAAAAGTGACACCAAGAAGAACAACTTACAACCTAAAATCAGTGACACCCTTGTTAAGATGACGTCCATGTGAGCCAGAGGTTGTGAGTTCAAATCCAGCTGAGTTCCTCCTACTTTCACTCTGCAGCATGTTTTGGAGAATAACATCCAGAAGAACACTGGAAAGAGATGGAAAGCTGAGGAGATTCTCAGAGAGCATGGTGGCACCCTGTGATAAGCTGCTGTCTATGTGAGCCACAGGTCGTGGGTTCAAGTTCAGCCCATGGCCTCAGACGGCATACTATAGAGACACACGGGGACTACAAATTTCACGCCCCCAAATGAGACAGCGGCCCCACTTCTGGTCCGTTTCAACTGTGTACTGCCAATGCAATCCCTATGAGAGGCATCATGAAATACTTTTGTGTTCTAATAAAGTGTCCCATATGTTTGATTTGTCCTTTTCAATGTCACATACCTGCCATCTCAATATACATCCTACAATGTACTATAATATACTCCATCAGTTTGTGAAAAGTACTAGCATTGTAATTCTCAAGTCAAAGTGGTCGCACGGTATATATATTTGTTGTATTTCGTTTCATATGCTATGTATTTGTTGAAAATGATCTAAACAGCATCTTGCAAGACTACTATTAATACTCATCTGGAGAATTCACTAGGTAGTTGAAAATGTCAGGATGTCACTCCTCCATTTAGCTGGGTTATATTCCCATGCAACTATTCAGCAAAGTTAATTATACAACAAGTTGACAGCGGTAAAACACACCGTCGGAGCTCCGTGGTAGGTAGAACATATATAGTGAGCCCGTGACATGTTCAAAATATAGACGTGAATAACAAAGTCAGTCGGGATCGGGATGTATATTGAGAATTCCACTCTTCAAAGTCGGCGCTCGTAGCCTCGTAAAGGCAGTGACGTCCCTTAAAAGCGAGTCAAGTGGTAAATTAAATGTGAAATACATCCTCTATTGAGAAAACAACAATATATGTTGACAAAGACACTTCATACATTTGGAAACATATTTTTATTCAAATCAATATAGTCTTCAGTTCATTTCATATTATTTTAAAAGTAGGCTAACTACAGTTGAATTTCAACGGACTTCTATGGGCTGGCCTGCAGTATCCGTGCCAACGGACCAGAAGTCGGGACGCTGTCTCATTTGGGGGCGTGAAATTTGTAGTCCCCGTGTGTCTCTATAGCATGCCATTTTTCATTTTTGAGGATTTGAAAAAAAGACGAAAATCACTCCGAGACCATGGGCTATGGCCCATGGCCTCGGACGGCATACTATAGCATGCCGTTTTTCATCATTTTTGAGGATTTGAAAAAGAGACGGAAATCACTCCGAGCCCATGGGCTATGGCCTCGAAAGGCATACTATAGCATGCCGTTTTTCATAATTTTTGAGGATTTGAAAAAGAGACGGAAATCACTCCGAGACCATGGGCTATAGCCCATGGCCTCGGACGGCATACTATAGCATGCCGTTTTTCATCATTTTTGAGGATTTGAAAAAAAGTCGAAAATCACTCCGAGGCCTCGGACGGCATACTATAGCATGCCGTTTTTCATCATTTTTGAGGATTTGAAAAAAAGACGAAACTACAAAACATTTCAAAGTAAAAAGTTCCAGCATATGTGTCTCCACAGTAAGCTGAATTATGAATTTCTCAAATTTGAAAGCACTATTTCAAGGTTCAAGGTTCAATGTTGTCTTTATTTCTAAAACTATGAAACATTTCAAAGATTCCTTTTCAGGCAAACATGTCCACCGTAAAATGAACCTAAGTAGGTTTGAATGGGGTTTCTAGGTGTAAGTATGTAGGACTAGTAGCGTGACGACGAGTATAATAAACTGGAAGAAAAGTAACGAGTGTGTGTTCTGGTCCTGTTGATTGAGCTGAGCAGGAGCCAGGTTTCTAGGTCCTGCTCAGCTCAATCAACAGGACCAGAACACACCTGGGCTCAGTGGGCTGGCTGCCAGGATCACATCCACCAATGGGGAGGTCAGCTGCATGGTCACTAAGTACTTTTACTTAAATGTACATGAAATGTAAATGTGTCTTCAGCACACCGGCAGTCAGTTTACAACAATAAAACATTACATAAAATACACAGATGCATTACAATACTATATAAAATGCATTCACATAAACACAGCAACAGTGATCATGAACAGTGGGGATTAGGTGAACTATTTAAACATTTTCTTATTTAAAACGTCCACAGCAGTATTGGCACAAACAAAGTCCTGTAACCCTTCTTTTTAGCTGATCTTTGCCAAATTCAGAGCAGAGGGTGGGTAGAGTCATTGTAAATCTGAATTGCTTTTTTGGTTATGGAGCGGTTGTATATGTCCTGAAGTTGTCTAACTACCTAATGTCCTGATCATTAGGTAGTTAGACATAGGCCTACTATTTGTACCGTCCCCACTTGATATGTAAAAGATTGAACATGTCACAGGACCAGGGGGCATCACATTTAAAGATGGAGTGCCGTGATTTTTTTCCACACTTAAACATGATCATCAAGTGTTATTGTTATATAAGGAGGTATAATTTTTTCAAAAAAGTGTACAGTATTTGTTAAAATGATGGTTTTATGTGGACACACCCACCAGTTCATTAGGTATGCGTGAGTTTAACCTTAGCACCACCCACCTAATCCAGTCCCTCCGCCTCCTCCTTTAAGACCACCCACTTGTCCTAGTCCCTCGGCCCCCTCCTTATAAAAGGACAGCCCATGGCTCTGCCCTTTTGTTTACAAAATGACAAATTGGTGTCTGTAACAAAAATGTTAGAAGTTAATGTCACCCAACCAGGGCTCAATCATATACCCCTGAGACACCACAATCAGCAGGCAGGTCGTTATAGAAAAGTAACAAAGTTTATTATAATCTCAAATATAAAACAGGTAAGTATAAAAACATGTAGCAGTATATAAATGTAACACTATACAATTGGGGCAAAAATATAAATTTAGTAGTTATAGAAATGTGACAATTTATATAACAGGCAATTACTAAAATGTGGCAATTTAAATAGGCACCGTATACATAGGTAAGCAATAATCACAAGCTCCTCCCAAAATGCCCGCCTCAGGAATCTGGATAAGAGCCCAGTGTTTGTTCCCACCAATCTCTAAGCAGCCCAAAGAATAGTACACACTTCAACCAACAAAATATGCCACGGCAAATCAAGTGCACACCAAACGATCACTGCAATAAGCCTATATCAAAATAGGATAACACTTCTATCGAAATCACAGCAGTAAAATGCAAACATGCGTGTTCACCAATAGGGGGCGGTAAGAGACAGGTTAAGACAACCCTGAGAATATTCCCACCCCTGCAAGCAGCCCTCTGAAGTCTGAATGACCGCTGTACCCAATGTACTGTAGGCCTACAATACAATAACAATAACAATACAATGTGCCACACAGTTAGCAAATGCCCAACAATAATAGTTCAGAAACCACCAGGAATAATACCTTGAAAGTTGAAACTCATAACCCTGGCCCTACTACTATCGCTCCCCAACTCACGGCCCAGAGCCCAGATTGTCCGTCCTCCCTCGTGACGTCACTGTCTCTTATCCAACCGGGACTCCGAACGAGGAGAAGCCCCGTATGTGGCGTCGGTTGCCTGGCAACGAGGACTGTCAAGCGATGGTATGCAGAGCCGTGTTGACAGTTGGTTGTCGTTCCACGCTCCACGGCCGTGGACAGAAACTGGGGAGGAGGAAACAGACTCTGTAAGCGATGGTGGTAGGAAACAACGTAGCGTCACACTCACACAAAGTTGAGACTCGGATTGACCGTCCCTTTTAGGCCGAGTAGGCTGGCATGTAGCAGTAGACAATCTGCATCGGCGGTCCTCGGGGAGACGGCGGGGCGATCAGCGATGTGGCCCGGCGATCCAACACTGTTCTGCGGCGTCCAGGACAGGGAGGCTGGGAAGGAGAATATTTGACTCGTCAGTGACGGTGAGCGAAGTTGAATATAGCACCACACTCACACAATGTTGAACTCGGATTGACCGTCCCTTTTAGGCCGAGTAGGCTGGCGTGTCACAAGGCAGCAGTCTGGTCAGGAGCTCGGCGTGTAGTCGGATGGACGGCGTGACGTGACGGTGATGGTGTTGGTAACAAGACAACCCAGACCCTGCTGAATTCTCCTTGGGACAGACCCAGAGCCGTAGCCTTGTTCCCCCCCAGTGTGGTAGGTCTTTGGGACAGACCCAGAGCCGTAGCCTTGTTTCCCCCAGTGTGGACAGACCCAGAGCCGTAGCCTTGTTTCCCCCAGTGTAGTAGGTCCTTGGGACAGACCCAGAGCCGTAGCCTTGTTCCCCCCAGTGTGGTAGGTCCTTGGGACAGACCCAGAGCCGTAGCCTTGTTCCCCCCAGTGTGGACAGAGCCGTAGCCTTGTTCCCCCCAGTGTGGACAGAGCCGTAGCCTTGTTCCCCCCAGTGTGGTAGGTCCTTGGGACAGACCCAGAGCCGTAGCCTTGTTCCCCCCAGTGTGGACAGAGCCGTAGCCTTGTTCCCCCCAGTGTGGACAGAGCCGTAGCCTTGTTCCCCCCAGTGTGGTAGGAAATTGTCACACTGCCCTGCAAGGAGCAGTGCAGTATTGGGCGGTGATACACACAGACTACACACACTAGAACTGGACATTGTCTCACGTATATAATCCACACACCCTCTGCCCTGTGAGGAACAGTGCAGGCTGTAACAGTCAACACTTACATGCTCACTAAGGTTTAGGCCCTTTGTGTCTTTGGGGACTATTTCATATAGCCACTTAGTGGTGTAAGGGTTTATTGTCAATTGATGTGTTTTTATTTATTGTCCTGGTTATTGTAGTATGTGAAGGGCTTATTTTTGGATTCAAATCCTAATTGAGGAATTGATTTTGAAATGCATTGAATACTAAACTGAGGGGGCACAGTGGCACAGTTGGTAGTGCTGTCGCCTCACAGCTAGAAGGTCCTGGGTTCGATTCCCGCTCGGGACGCTGTGGGTGCTGGCGGCGTGTTTCCTCCTCTGCGTCATCATCAGTGCCCATACCCGAGGCTGGGTAGGCGAAAGGGCCTTTCTGTGTGGAGTTTGCAGGTTCTCCCTGTGTCCCCTAGTATAGGTACCCTCACATGTTCTCCCCGTGTCCCCTAGGGTAGGTACCCTCACAAAAAACATGCAGTAATCCTGGTCTCTAAACTGCCTCCCCCTGGCCAGCCGGGGCGCCTGATGGAGGGGAAAGGAACTGGTTGGAATAACGTGTTCCTTCCACACGCTACGTCCAACCAGGGAAACTCCCCCCTGTCAGGTGTAAAGGAGCAACTTGGACACTCAGGCATGAAGGAAGCATGAGTTCAAGTCCGTTGCTCTCCCCATGTCCCCCATATATGGGGACTAGGTTGGCGGAGGGTGTGTAGAGCCCAGGATCACATTAGATAATTGACACAGGGGTGAAAAATGGGTTACAAAATCGTGGGATAAAAAAAAGATATAAAAAAAAAAAAAAGAATACTAAACTGTACTGGTTTCAATACTGCAACAGTTGCACAAGGTGTCAATCAGTCAGTGTAGTTGGGAATGGGAGCACCCACAGATTTAAAAACCCCTGAGGTTTAAAAACCTAAGATTCATCTATTGATATCAAGGTACCTATTTAATTTGTTGTTTACTGTCTGGCCTCATTATTTACCCCTCTGGCTCCAGTAGACGAACCTAACTAGTCCTACGTCTAACCCTTCATTGTAAACTGTTCTACCCTATCTATACGACACAGGTGTTACATTATATTGTTTTTAAGTGTGCAACTTTAATTGCTTGTACAGTTGGAAATCTCCTACCAATTTCATATGCCACATCGTTGATGTATTCCTTTACAAATTATTTTTTTTACATGTATACTTATAACCTACAGTTATATATTAACATTTTAGGAGTGAATACATATGTTTAGATGCCTGTCGGCTGGTCAGTCAATGCTGCTCCGCTTTTCTACGACAGAAAACCAGGTGAGGACAAAGCCTACGGCAGCTCCCGACCTGGCGTGATATTTGGCCGGGCGCACGCCAAAGTTCAAGTTCACGCTGGAATGATGAATGCGGAAAATTGCGGTGATTCCGGCGTACGCCCATATTTATGTTATATATATATATATATATATATATGTGTGTGTGTTGTTTAGTGAGCAAGACTTTACTATAGCAGTTCCTTAAAGGACCACTTCGCCACCTTTCAACTTATCTTCATATAATTGGTCCTGACTAATGTTCATGATAAAATACCACAATCCCTTAGATAGCACTTTTTGTAGACTTAGATTAGCATTTGATACAGACTTATAGCATGTTATGTAGACAGCACTAGAATTACATTGTATGTAGTCATAGCACTGCATAGTATATGTATAGCATAGTATAGTATATATGTATAGTTTCATTATATAGATATTCCACTGTTGCGTTCTTAGCTTACGCATGTTTCATGATAACTACTTTTTATGTATGTGATGTATTGCCATGCTTTTTGTTCTTGCTTAATGTAAATCGCTCTGGATTAAGAGCGTCTGCTAAATGCCTAAATTGTAATCCCCGTGGGCTCCCCCAGAGTTAGTGTCGAAGTGTCCTTGAGCAAGACTCTGAACCCCTGATTGCTCCTGATGTGCTAGTTGGTGCCTTGCATGGTTTCCTCCGTCATCGGTGTGTGAATAGGTGAATGTAATGCACAATCTATGTAAAGGTGTGTGAATGGGTGTGTGTGTGTGTGAATTGATGCACAATCTATGTAAAGGTGTGTGAATGTGTGTGTGAATGGGTGAATGTAATGCACAATCTATGTAAAGGTGTGTGAATGGGTGTGTGTGTGTGAATTGATGCACAATCTATGTAAAGCGCCTTGGATAAAGGCGCTATATAAATGCACCATTTACCATTTTTATTTACCATTTTGAAGAACACCATGGGAACAATATTTACATTACTATAATATTTATAATTTTAGAACACCAGGAACAATATTTCACTACATAAGAAGAAACTGTGGAACAACTTGGAGGACATTTGCATGCCTTTTATTGATTCATTTTTTTAAGAGTTAAGTTTTACAGAAAGTAATCAAAAAAAGAAGGGAGAAATCAACTCATATTAATCTTTGCTTCTCGTTATTTTCCAATTAACAGTTTTACTGCCCTTAACATTATTTTGCATAATTGATTGATTGTTTGATTATATTAAACAGAAAACAAAAATAATGAAACAAAGTACAATCAAAGTGTACATCTCCATATAAGGACAAATTAACCTATTCGTTGGAAGAGAAGGTTTTCCCCAGGACCAAACCTGCTAAATTTGAATTCCCATTAATCGACCTATCTAAACAAATGCTAACTAGTAGAACAATTTCAGTTTAACGATGAACATCTTGCCATATTCACCAGGTCACCAGAAACGTCCTCCTAGCCAGACTACCACCACCCTTTACATTTTATACCCCCCCATTCACCTGTCATCCAGTCATTAGGCTATAGGGTCCATAGGTCCACCTTCTCTGTCCATCAACCCTTACACAATAACACACAAATAGGAGAAAAACAGCACATAAAGTTCCCTTTTCCTCACCACACAGAGGGGGTTTTCTGAAACCCCCTTCCAACCTGGCAACCTCACACCCCCAATGAGGAGAGAACTGAACACATAGGCCCCATACACACATGTATAACACATGTTCTGTGTTCTGTCTGTGTTTGACCTCAATGCCTTTCCAATGGGAGTCACATGGTTTGACCAAACATTTGTGTTTGATGGCTGTGTTCTGCCCATCAAACACAAATGTTTGGTCAAACCATGTGACTCCCATTAGAATTGCATTGTGGCGGCCATTAAACAAAGTCAAGACGCATAACATGTGTTCTGAATGTGTGTATGGGGCCAAATTTAACAAGATACTTATCATTATAAAAGTAACAGGTCTATAATCTGTTATTCTTCATCAATCATAATCTAAATGATTAAAAGCCATTACCAACTACATGCACATGTAAAATGTTTATCAAAGCAGTTTTATTTAATCAGAACAACTAATCCATTGATTTAAACTCCTGATCTCATCTTGTAAAAACATTTAGCTGGGGACCCCTTTGGAACTCCCTCAAGGACCCCTGGGGGTCCCCGGACCCCACTTTGGGAACCACTGGTCTATTTAAAGCCTTTAGGCATTTAATGCTCAGCTAGTTATTATGGAGCTAAAAACATGACATTGTTTGTGCCAGCGTAGAGGATTACATTTATTTCTTGATCGCCTCTTGTCTTGATTGTTTAAACATGACGTCATGGGCCTTGATAAGCCCAAAGCTGATAACGGGTACTGGATAAGCCCAAAGCTGATAACGGGTACTGGATAAGCCCAAAGCTGATAACGGGTACTGGATAAGCCCAAAGCTGATAACGGGTACTGGATAAGCCCAAAGCTTATTGATACCGGGTACTCAATAAGCCCAAAGCTTATTGATAACAGGTACTGGATAAGCCCAAAACTGATTGATAACGGCTACTGGATAAGCCCAAAGCTGATTGATAACGGGTACTGGATAAGCCCAAAGCTTATTGATAACGGCTACTGGATAAGCCCAAAGCTGATTGATAACGGGTACTGGATAAGCCCAAAGCTTATTGATAACGGGTACTCAATAAGCCC
Source organism: Electrona antarctica (assembly GCF_951216825.1). Taxonomy (NCBI): domain Eukaryota; kingdom Metazoa; phylum Chordata; class Actinopteri; order Myctophiformes; family Myctophidae; genus Electrona; species Electrona antarctica. The sequence continues at coordinate 1,021,113 of NC_136807.1, forward strand.
AAAGCTTATTGATAACGGGTACTGGATAAGCCCAAAGCTTATTGATAACGGGTACTCAATAAGCCCAAAGCTTATCGATAACAAGTACTGGATAAGCCCAAAGCTTATCGATAACAGGTACTGGATAAGCCCAAAGCTTATCGATAACAGGTACTGGATAAGCCCAAAGCTTATCGATAACAGGTACTGGATAAGCCCAAAGCTTATTGATAACGGGTACTCAATAAGCCCAAAGCTTATTGATAACGGGTACTGGATAATGTTATCGGATTGTTTCGGGTATCGGTTACCAAGCTCCATCCCTAGGTACGGTAGGGTGCGGTGCGGTACGGTACGGTATGGTACGGTACGGTGCGGTACAGTACAGTATGGTACAGTACAGTACGGTACAGTACGGTACGGTCGCCCCTAAACCATCTCGCCCCTCGACCGCTCGGTGCCGCGGTCTTCTATTCTTTATTTGTTTTACTGAGGTTAAGGTTAGGAATAAGGTTAGGTTTAGACATAGTTTTACTGAGGTTAAGGTTAGGAATAAGGTTAGGTTTAGACATAGTTTTACTGAGGTTAAGGTTAGAAATAAGGTTAGGTTTAGACATAGTTTTACTGAGGTTAAGGTTAGGAATAAGGTTAGGTTTAGACATAGTTTTACTGAGGTTAAGGTTAGGAATAAGGTTAGGTTTAGACATAGTTTGAGGGTTAGGAATAAGGTTAGGTTTAGACATAGTTTTACTGGGGTTAAGGCTAGGAATAAGGTTAGGTTTAGACATAGTTTTACTGAGGTTAAGATTAGGAATAAGGTTAGGTTTAGACATAGTTTTAGGGTTAGGAATAAGGTTAGGTTTAGACATAGTTTTACTGGGGTTAAGGTTAGGAATAAGGTTAGGTTTAGACATAGTTTTACTGAGGTTAAGGTTAGGAATAAGGTGTGGGGGGACTCGTTTGGTATTCAATTAAAAAACATTCGCGGGACATCTTACATAGCGGAATTTTACTTCCTTTCTCTCAGTTTCCTGGTAAAACCGCTCTAATGCTCTAATGTTGAAGTGAACGGCTGGCGATCTGTGAGTTCCTTTTCAACCACTAGATGGCAGTGTTGGAAGTAAAGGAGTTAAAGGGACACTTGACCTTATTTTATTACCATATAACCAGATCTTTATTTTAATGATGTTTGGGAGACAAGAAACACTTTCCTGGGGTTTATTATGTGGGTAATGATTAATAAAATGTGTTTTTAGATATTTTAGTATTTCAAAGTGTCCGTGATGTCATGGACACTGGGCTCACTCCCTTCCTGGACTACATGTTGTCTCAGTAAGACAGCCCCCCCCTCCCCCATATCCACAAGGAGGAGCAGTGCACCAAAGCTTTATGGGGATTGTAGTGCAGGAAGGAAGTGAGCTCAGTGTCCATGACATCATGGACACTTTGAAATACTAAAATATCTAAAAACACATTTTATTAATCATTACCCACATAATAAACCCCAGGACAGTGTTTCTAGTCTCCCA
>NC_136807.1:1027620-1117508 GCF_951216825.1 Electrona antarctica
GGGTCTCCAGAGGGTCCCCAGAGGGGGTCTCCAGAGGGGTCCCCAGAGGGGGTCTCCAGAGGGTCCCCAGAGGGGGTGCCTAGAGGGGGGTCCCTAGAGGGGGGTCCCCAGAGGGGGGTGCCTAGAGGGGGTCCCCAGAGGGGGTCCCCAGAGGGGGTCCCTATGTAATATTAATGCTAGGGTTGTTCCGATCACGTTTTTTAGCTCCCGATCCGTTTCCGATCATTTGAAAATGATGTGATCGGCCCCGATCCGGTCGGGACAACCCTAGTTATAATAGCGCACGTATAACTAGTTATAAACTAGCTTAACTAGTTATAAACTAGTTAAGCTAGTTAAAAACTAGTTAAAAACTAGTTATAATAATGCATGGTGTCTGGTCAATATTCATTAGAACAATGTGAAGTTATAAACCTGCATTCTGTCGATTCACTTCTTCACTTGCAGCCAGCCGGGCTGAAAACAGAACAAACAGAACATTAACATTCAGTCAATCATAAATACTAAATAGTTTCATTTAAATGTACCTGCCAAAATACTCCATTAAGATACATATGTAGCTGTCTAAATACTTTGATTGATTGATTGATTGATTGATTATTAACAGATCGGAGAATTACAGTACATTTCAAGCACAACTCAAAACTGTTAACTGTGGACGACACCATAAAGTATTACACTTGTTTACAATAGGGCCCACCATGTTCAATTCATCACATCAATAAAAGACATACAAATATACTCTATATAGCCAAAAACAGGAAATCATCATAGAGGAGGTAAAAAGGGGAACAAAACATATACAGTGAGGGGAAAAAGGGGGGGGTGGTGGATGGGGGATTTGGATTTTACGGGCCAGTTTCGAATTGCAGCCGTCCGTAGGTGCCCTTTGAGAGCGGTTTTGAAGGAGTCAAGGGATTCGCATGTCTTAATGACTGTTGGTAGGGCGTTGCACATGTTGGTGGCATAGGAGTGAGAATAATTTAGTCCCTTGTTTGTGCCGAATCTGGGTTGCACATGGTTTGTTGAGCTCCCTCTGGTGTTGTGGGTGTGGACTTCGGTGACATTAAGGAAGTATTTAGACAGGTACATGGGTATCTTGGTGCTGTATCAAATCTTGTGGACCAGATCCATTACAAGATGCTGTACTCTGTCGTCAACCCTAAGCCATTACAGTCTGTCAAAATGGGCAGGGGTGAGGTGGGTTTGAGGAGTGAGGCCAAGTAGTAACCTGACCAGTTTGTTTTGGGAAGTCTGGAGCCTTGTTTTAAGGGCCTTAGAGGTGCTGTGGTACCAGGAGGTGCATGCATAGTCGTAGAAACCTTGTACTAGGGCTCAGGTTAGGGTCTTCAAGGAGTTTTTGTTGACCAGTGAGGAGATCCTGTATAGGAAACTTGTTCTTTGGTTGAGTTTTTTTATTACGTTGGTGGCAATTTTATCACTGTAAAGATTTGCCTCCAGGATGGAACCTAGGTAGGTCATTTCATATTGTTGTGATAATATTGTCACCCACTCTAATCAAGAAGTCATCAGCGTTGCTCAGATTACTATTTGAACCAAAGAGAATGGATTCAGTTTTTCCCAGGTGTAAAGATAGTTTGTTATCAGCGAGCCAGGTGCAGATTCTACCGAGTTCAGAGCTGAGGGCCTTTTCAACCTGCAGTTTGTTCCTGTCCGAGACTAGCAGTGCTGAGTCATCTGCAAACAGGGACAAGTTGCAGTCACAAGCTGATGCCATGTCGTTAACATATATTAGGAAGAGTAAAGGTCCTAGTATGCTTCCTTGTGGAACACCACAGCTCACTGGGAGGGGGGGGGGGGGGGGGGGGCAGTGTTCCGTTCACCTCAACCATCTGTTCTCTCCCCTCCAGGTAGGATTGCATCCAGCTCACTGATGTGCTATATCAAAACCAATTGCTTTTAGCTTGTTTACCAATATGGAGTGGTTCACGTTGTCAAAAGCCTTTTGGAGGTCCAGCATGACCATGCCTCAGTATTTGCAAGCATCCACCTCTTGTTTGATGTGGTCGCTCAAATAGAGGAGGCATGTGTCAGTGGAGTGGGATGTTCTGAAGCCGGATTGAAATTTGTACTTTTTTTTTGTTTGTGGCAAGATACTTTCCAACCAATTCATAGTCACTAAGATACCCTTGTAGCTGTCTAAATACTTCCTTAATGTCAACAAAGTCCACACTCAAAAGAGGAAGTTCAACAAACCATGTGCAACCCAGATTCGGCTAAAGCAAAGGGTTAAATTAATTTAGCTCCTACGCCACTAAAATGTGTTTTTTATGTCCAATGTTTTTGTATTTAAGTTAATAAAGTTAACATAAATAGTGGCCCTCTGGAGTGAGTGTGGAACTCTAGTGGCCTTCTGGAGTGAGTGTGGAACTATAGTGGCCCTCTGCAGTGAGTGTGGAACTATAGTGGCCCTCTGGAGTGAGTGTGGAACTCTAGTGGCCCTCTGGAGTGAGTGTGGAACTATAGTGGCCTTCTGGAGTGAGTGTGGAACTATAGTGGCCCTCTGGAGTGAGTGTGGAAATATAGTGGCCTTCTGGAGTGAGTGTGGAACTATAGTGGCCTTCTGGAGTGAGTGTGGAACTATAGTGGCCCTCTGGAGTGAGTGTGGAACTCTAGTGGCCCTCTGGAGTGAGTGTGGAACTATAGTGGCCTTCTGGAGTGAGTGTGGAACTATAGTGTCCCTCTGGAGCGAGTGTGGAAATATAGTGGCCTTCTGGAGTGAGTGTGGAACTATAGTGGCCCTCTGGAGTGAGTGTGGAACTATAGTGGCCTTCTGGAGTGAGTGTGGAACTATAGTGGCCCTCTGGAGCGAGTGTGGAACTATAGTGGCCCTCTGGAGCGAGTGTGGAACTATAGTGGCCTTCTGGAGTGAGTGTGGAACTATAGTGGCCCTCTGGAGCGAGTGTGGAACTATAGTGGCCCTCTGGAGTGAGTGTGGAACTATAGTGGCCTTCTGGAGTGAGTGTGGAACTAGTGGCTATTGGCCATATTCAGACCGCAGCCATCTTGCCAGCAACGTGATACCTAGGTGATACTTCCCATAGACAGCTCTTTCATCCAAACAGAAAAGTCCTATCTAATTATATTAAACAATGTCAAAATCACCAACATTGCAGCTGTAGGGAAAGCTTGAATTGTCCTCTTTCAATCTATAAGTGTTTTTTTCATAAAATTCCACCGTAGACATTTTATGAGCTACTTCCTGTCAAGAAATTCCTTGCAAGTGTTGGAGTTTGGAGCTCGTTGAATATCACTCAACAGCCCATGCGTACCACCCGTTTTGAATGTGCACATAGTGCAGCAGGAGGTTCCTTTACTGATAACGAGCGCTTCCATACTCTGATACTTAAAAAAAAGAAAATCATCTGCAAGGAATGTATTGACAGGAAGTAGCTCGTAACATGTCTACGGTGGATTTGTATTAAACAAAAACAGATTGAAAGAGGATAATTCAAGCTTTCCCTACAGCTGCAATGTTGGTGATTTTGACGTTGTTTAATATAATTAGAGAGTACTTTTCTGTTTGGATGAATGGGCTGTCTATGGGAAGTGTCACCTAGTATAGTATAGGCATCACCTTGCTGGCAAGATGGCTGCGGTCTGAATATGGCCTATTGTGTCTGGTCAATATTCATTAGAACAATGTGAAGTTATAAACCTGCATTCTGTCGATTCACTTCTTCACTTGCAGCCAGCCGGGCTGAAAACAGAACAAACAGAACAAACAGAACATTAACTTCAGTCAATCATAAATACTAAATAGTTTCATTTAAAAACGCAGCATTAAGTTGAGTGTTTATTAACCCTAGAAGAACACTAGACCCAACCTTTGTCACACCATCACTAAACCCGCGTATATTTAATCAGATGTAATATATTCCATGACAAAATATTTCTCATCAACATATACTAAAGTTCACTAAAGTACAATTCATGACAATTTGAAGTGCTCTTCTTTAATTTTTCAATTTCTTCATGACATTTCACAAGAAAATAAAAATAGATATAGGGTGTGTGGGGGGGGGGGGGGATCTGTGAAACATATTGGAGCTGGGAACGTCTCCATGGTCCACCCATATTCCTGCGACATGTGAGAACTCTGGCCTTTGTGTTTCACCCCAGACACTTTTCATATTTTTATATGAAAAGTATTTTCATATGTTTATCTACTCTGGCTTCGGTGTTTCACCCCAGACATTTAAAACACTTCTGGGGTAGTTTATCTACTCTGGCTTCGGTGTTTCACCCCAGACATTTAAAACACTTCTGGGGTAGTTTATCTACTCTGGCTTCGGTGTTTCACCCCAGACATTTAAAACACTTCTGGGGTAGTTTATCTACTCTGGCTTCGGTGTTTCACCCCAGACATTTTATGTTGCAAATTCATGTCTTACGACATCCTATGTGAACCTATTGTGACTTGAAAATCCATTTTAACCATGTTAGACTAATTGAAAACACACGTCTGCTTCTGGTGACTGATATTGTACTTTTAATGCATGAGTGGGCTGTGAATTTTCACTCTCTCACACACACACACACACACACACACACACACACACACACACACACACACACACACACACACACACACACACACACACACACACACACACACACACACACACACACACACACACACACACACACACTCACATAGTATTTATTATAGTACGTAAAATGTTTGCTAAATATGAAGTTAATTACCTTCATTCTTTTTCGCCAGTTGCTCCAGTCGACTCTCACTTAGATTAGCCCTCATTTCTACGCCGGACAGCTGAGCTGAAATCATCACAATATTAACATTAAATCTCTCATTAATTAATGCAGTTTGATTAAAACACCACTAGTGATTATAGTACAGTCATGAAATGACTTTATTTCTAACGTTTACTTTCCCGGTGATGTATTTCAGTCACAGATAGTTTTCAATATTTCTTAACATTGAATGAAGAATACAAAAATGAAGAAAAACCATTGAATGTAAATAATCGGAGAAGCTATTGTCTCCACCAGGCCGAAGGCATGGGGAGAGAGTATGTTTTGCACTCCGTGTGTGTGTGTGTGTGTGTGTGTGTGTCCGTCCGTCCGTCCGTCCTTCCGTCCGTGCGTTACCAGCTAATCTCCGGCACCGTTAATGTGATGTTTTAAACCTCAGCGTTTGAATTCTATGAATCCAATATGGTTGAAGGACAGATTTATTTTGACCCTGAATTTATCCTGGAGATCATGTACTGATTTTAATTCAATCTGCCTTTTTAATACAGTTTAATGTTTTATGGCAGTGGTTTTCAACCAGGGGTCCTTGAGGGGTTCCAGGTGGTCCCCTGGCCGCAGCTAAATGATGCAGAGTTAGTAACCAAATGGACCCTTATTAGATCTTTAACTCTTGAGAGCGTAACATGAAACCAAATGGACCCTTACGGGTCCATTTGGTTTCATTGTACGCTCTCAAGAGTTACACTAAGTTGTTAAACATCTTTGTTACTTAATTTAAGCTAAATGTCATCAAATGGTCCGTGGCTCAAATGCTGAATAAATAATGGGCCTTGATATGAAAATAGTTGAAAACCACTGTTTTATGGCATTTTAATTACTGTTATGTTACATAACATATTTGCTAAATGTGAAGTTATTTACCTTCATTCTTATCGGCCAGTTGCTCCACTCGACTCTCGCTGAGATTCAGCCTCATTTCTACGCTGGACAGCTGAGCAAGGTTGGCTGAAATCATAACAATATCAACATTAAATCTATCATTAATTAATGCAGTTTGATTAAAACACCACTAGTGATTATAGTACACCCAATGACTTTATTTCTATCATTTGCTTTTCAGTCCCCAGAGGGGGTCCCCAGAGGGGGGGGGTCCCTAGAGGGGGGGTCCCTAGAGGGGGGGGTCCCCAGAGGGGGTGCCCAGAGGGGGTCCCTAGAGAATCCCTGTCTTAAATCACATACAATATCCAGTCTAATATCATGATATGGATGTAATATTAATGCTAGGGTTGTCCCGATCCAATTCCGATCATTTGAAAATGATGTGATCGGCCCCGATCCGGTCAGACAACCCTAGTTATAATAGTGCACGTATAACTAGTTATAAACTAGCTTAACTAGTTATAAACTAGTTAAGCTAGTTAAAAACTAGTTATAAACTAGTTATAAACTAGTTATAATAATGCATGGTGTCTGGTCAATATTCATTAGAACAATGTGAAGTTATAAACCTGCATTCTGTCGATTCACTTTTTCACTTGCAGCCAGCCGGGCTTCCATGGCTGTCCGTTTAGCTGAAAACAGAACAAACAGAACAAACTGAATTTATCCTGGAGATCATGTACTGATTTTAATTCAATCTGCCTTTTTAATACAGTTTAATGTTTTATGGCAGTGGTTTTCAACCAGGGGTCCTTGAGGCGTTCCAGGTGGTCCCCTGGCCGCAGCTAAATGATGCAGAGGTAGTAACCAAATGGACCCTTATTAGATCTTTAACTCTTGAGAGCGTAACATGAAACCAAATGGACCCTTACGGGTCCATTTGGTTTCATTGTACGCTCTCAAGAGTTACACTAAGTTGTTAAACATCTTTGTTACTTATGTAGCGCTCCTGCCCCCTACTAGTGAATAAGGGCAGGGCCCTGAGTTCCTATTGTTATGTTTTAAAATACGTAATACGTTTAGATTAATTTACCTCTTGTGTTTCAGGTGTACGTCGGTAAGTATTAGAAATTAAGTTAATTCACAGTCCCTGTCTACTGTAAATAACCAACACTGTTTTCTTCCTCCAGGTAATTAGAACGCTAAGTATCTTAATTCCCTGATCAACAGGTAAGTATAAAGGTAATTATTAATGTAACTTCAATACCATGTCACCAAGTACCATACGTAATGTAACTCTTCAGGATAGCAGGTGTAAGTATACACTTCTATTAAATACCAAAAACAGATGTCCAGTCAGCTAAGTATAATAAAAATAACTATTTACTTAGACAAACATACAACATACAAATGGCTTTTCTTTCAAAATGCAAATGAACTAAATTCACAAAATCACAACCCTAGTTGCAAACCTTTAAGGTCAGAAATAATTAGTAAACAAACCGACCTTAGTTGTGTCAACCAATCAATATCAAACCAACCAGAAAATATAAAAGTTGTATTATTCTAATTAGTGTAAATAAACCCAATTAATTAGGCCTATACTAAACCCTGTTTTTAGAATGTATTTAAATCCTAATTAATTACATGAACTTTTAAATGCAATGTAAACCCTTTTTTAGATCTAATTTAAACCCTATTTGACTTTTTAGATGTAATGTAAATCCTATTTTAATGTAACCTTACTACACCTTTAAGATTAATAATATGAAATAACCCTTTTTAGATTACTATATTAACCCGGTGGATTACCTTAAAATAAAACAAAACACTTGTTCAAAGAACTTCAAATATCAACTTCACAATGAAACAACGGATCAAAAGACTGGTAACGCTTAAATGTGGGCCCACAACCTTTCACACCATACACCCTGACGATAAAGAATTAAACACAATTAACCCCCGTTGCAGGCCTGTATCGATGCTCGGGTGCGTTGTGGCCTAAAACGGAATGGCCCCTTCACTCTCCTGAGCCAGGAAAATACAAAGGTATACCTTGTGTTCGTGTGACGAGTGTTTGTGGGTGATACAGCAGTTCAGAGCTCCTCTCCAGCAGCAACCCGGTCCCGACTTCCAAACGAAGAACAGAGAAGAATGTCCTCAGAGCATGCAGGCAGGCAGCTCACTGCAGAAACATCTCTCCTCCCGTCCCGACGTTAGCAGAGACTTAACGGCTTTTCTGACGGTCTTTAGTCCAAACAGCGTCTCTCTGAGCTAGTGAGACGTGCAGCTAAAAAAGTCACTTGCCCTTGCTGGTTTAGCAAGCGCACTGATAATCACTTCACACGCAGCATAGTATAAAACGTCTTGTAGACATTCAGTCCGAGTCCACCCGTGATTACTGTAGCTTCACTGTAGTTGTCGAGCAGACACACACAGAAACTACAGCTAAATACTATTTTACATCATAAAGTTACAACTTTAGATCACACAGCAAACGCACGCAGCCTCTGTGCTCCTCTCTCCTTCTCTCTCTCCTTGATTGTCTCTGATTGGAAATCACACGCACCTGTACACTCACTGACTCCGGTTCTCTGAAACTACCCAATTCCCCACATTTACCAATCACACTAGGCAAGTAATAATTGACACAATAATGACATCATCATTAATCATTATGCTTTTCAGCTTTGACCAAAATACAGACACATGGAAAATAAAAGCACCAGTCAATGCTACAAAATAAAACACAGTTCCACCAGGTTAATACCCACTATATAAAACATCCACCGGGTTACACTTAATTTAAGCTAAATGCTGAATAAATAATGGGCCTTGATATGAAAATAGTTGAAAACCACTGTTTTATGGCATTTTAATTACTGTTATGTTACATAACATATTTGCTAAATGTGAAGGGGGTCCCTAGAAGGGGTCCCCAGAGGGGGTCCCTAGAGGGGTTCCCTAGAGGGGGTCCCCAGAGTGGGTCCCCAGAGGGTGTCCCCAGAGTGGGTCCCTAGAGGGGGTCTCTAGCCAAAACCGTTTAGAATCCCTGTCTTAAATCACATACAATATCCAGTCTAATATCATGATATGGATGTAATATTAATGCTAGGGTTGTTCCGATCACGTTTTTTAGCTCCCGATCCGATTCCGATCATTTGAAAATTATGTGATCGGCCCCGATCCGGTCGGGACAACCCTAGTTATAATAGTGCACGTATAACTAGTTATAAACTATCTTAACTAGTTATAAACTAGTTAAACTAGTTATAAACTAGTTATAAACTAGTTATAATAGTGCATGGTGTCTGGTCAATATTCATTAGAACAATGTGAAGTTATAAACCTGCATTCTGTTGATTCACTTCTTCACTTGCAGCCAGCCGGGCTTCCATGGCTGTCCGTTTAGCTGAAAACAGAACAACAGAACAACAAGTTACACTAAGTTGTTAAACATCTTTGTTACTTAATTTAAGCTAAATGTCATCAAATGGTCCGTGGCTCAAATGCTGAATAAATAATGGGCCTTGATATGAAAATAGTTGAAAACCACTGTTTTATGGCATTTTAATTACTGTTATGTTACATAACATATTTGCTAAATGTGAAGTTATTTAGCTTCATTCTTATCGGCCAGTTGCTCCACTCGACTCTCGCTGAGATTCAGCCTCATTTCTACGCTGGACAGCTGAGCAAGGTTGGCTGAAATCATAACAATATCAACATTAAATCACTCATTAATTAATGCAGTTTGATTAAAACACCAGTAGTGCTTATAGTTCACTCATTCTTGAGATAAGGGACAAAACCTTTTTCAAATCAGATTTTATTTTATTTTAAGAACCATTAAAATTAAATGGATGTATTTGTAGACACAGGTCTCAACTACCAATCTTGAGAAGGAACAGGTTTTTCGCATACCATTTATTTCTAAAATGGGACATTTATGCACTTTATAACTGATTTATGTCAACTCCGTCAGACACACTAAAATCCCTTTTATTTTAATTTGATAATTTCAACAATACTATAAAGTCCTCAGTTATCTTATAATGGCTTTTAGTAGTCAAGTTAAGTAATACAATTAATTTAATATTGTTTTATTCCAATATCACACTATTATGAAATATCCCATTTCTCAAATCCTTCATTTTCAACCTTTACTTTCAATATTATAACATAAAAACCATGTTAAAAAAAATAAAAAGCATCATTAAGTAGTATTTCAGTTGGTGTTTCAATACATAAGCACAAAATATTTGACATTGAATCATCTATTTCTTTGGAAATTAACAAAAACATCATGTGACCAACGTCTGACGGAGTTGACGGACATCTGACGGAGTTGACAAGTTGAACTGATTTAGGTTCTAGACCACCTAGGATCTTGATTCTGGTAACTAATCCCACATTTTCAAGGATGAGGAATACAGTGGTACTATTTAGATTTGCCCTGTGACCATGGCAGCCATTTTTCAAAATGGCCGCCACCTGCTGTTACTTTACAATAACTCAAGTTCTACACCACCTAGGATCTTGATTCTGGTGACTAATCATACATTTTCAAGGATGTGGGATACATTGGTACTATTTAGATTTGTCCTGTGACCATGGTAGACATTTTTCAAAATGGCCGCCAACTTTCTGTTATTTCCCAATAACTCAAGTTCTACACCACCTAGGATCTTGATTCTGGTGACTAATACTACATTGTCAAAGATGAGGAATACAGTAGTACTATTTAGATTTATCCTGTGACAATGGCAGCCATTTTCAAAAATGGCGGACCTGCTATTATTTTACCAATTAGTCAGGGAAAATTATCAGAATGTCAAATCTGGGAATACATTTCTTACCAAGAATTTTCTTGTTTGTAAAGGTGTCTACTAACATATCCCACATTGGTTTCTATTGAACCACCCTAGGGGAATTTTTGACAGCTGCTGAAAGTTGGGTACCATTAACAACCAATATAAGGCTAAATGTTCTAATTTTCATTATGCTTTAAGTAGCATGTGGCATGTCAAACGAGGGGGTTTTCATGATTCTGAATCCATTCCAAGCATTAGTTTTGCACGAAAAACACTCCTTGGGCTAAAAACGGCCATAGCCATCATCACAGATGTGATGAGGTAAGCACATTTGGGCACATTTGGGCAAGTGGCTATGGCCAAACTAGGGGGTCTATGGCCAAACTAGGGGTCAAACTCCTTGGGCTAAATTCGGCCATATCCACTTGCCCAAATGTGCCCAAATGTGCTGACCTAATCACATTTGTGATGACGGCTATGGCCGTTTTCAGCCCAATGAGTGTTTTTCGTGCATAGCTAATGCTTGGAATGCATTCAGAATGATGAAAACCCCCTAGTTTGACATGTCACATGCTATAAGCATAATGAACATTTTGCCTTATATTGGTTGTTGATGGTACCCCAACTTTCAGCAGCTGTCAAAAGCTGCTTCCCCTAGGGTGGTTGAATATAAAGCAATGTGGGATATGTTAGTAGACACCCTTCCAAACACATTGGTGAAGAAAATTCTTGGTAAGGAATTTATTAATATCCCCATACTAAATAACGTTCTAATAATGTTCTAGACCACCTATAGACCCGACTTCACCAACAGAGACCCGGGTGACACCTAAACAACAAGTTTGGACAGCCCCACAAATTAGTGTTACGGAAAATAGCAAGTGTCTTGGAGGCAGCCAACATCTGTCGAGGCGATGGGGTGGCCTTTGAGAAGTTTGCGCTTCAAGTACAGTCGCTGGTAGGCATGCTAACAACCCTAGGCCCAGAGGGAGACACAGCACTTAGATGCGGCTCACAAGTTGCACGACTCCTCAACAAGCTGCCACCAGAGATAAGAGTTGAATTCCGCCGCACAATGCTCTGTGGCCCAGGAGCAACCAACACCCTGTTGGAGTTCTCGGAGTGGTTGAAGCACGAGTCCTAGCCATATAGCCTGTGCAAAGGCAAACACCTTGAAGTCCTGCTTGAGGTGAACAGTGAGCGAAAGACTCTGCCTCAACGGAAAACCTGAAGATCTGCCTTCAGAACTATCAGGCAGGATGTGCAGACACTGAAGGCATCAGTGTCGTTCTCTGTGTCCCCAGCATGTCAACCAAAGCAATGTTACCAAATCAAAGGAGCCTTCACCTCAAGTCACCTGGGGCTGGGTGAGCAATCGTATCCTGTATCTAGCCTCACAACTAAATACAGACACTTGGCCAGACTGCCGCTACAACGGTTTGAAAGGGTCAAACCCCTCATCCTGATTGGGGAAGACCACCCCACCTAATCACACCAACCGAACAATTGAGGTTGGGGCCTCCAGGTGGGCCAGCAGCCATCTGCACAAGACTGGGCTGGACCCTGCAGGAAAGCAATCTCCAGCCAAGACAATGTAAGAGCCCCAGAACACAGAGCTCATGAGGACGGAGAAACACTGGCAGGAGGCCACCAAGATACAACGCCCAAGAGACCCAGAGTGTGCCACCGCTCGCAGTAAGGAGATCAACTGCTGCAGCAACGATGTCATGAAAGGCAAGTCTCTACCAAAAAACCCCTGAACCTAATCGGGGTGTCAAGAGACCAAAGTTTCTCCCCCACAGTTCCCTGCAGTGGCCAGTGAAGTCAAACTGTGCGTCTGTGCCTGAAAGGGACAAGTCAAAGGCCATAAAGCCCACCTACTGTAATGTCCTGTCAGTAGCAACTCAACCTGCACCTGAAATAAGCCCTGACCCCTCCCAGAGAAAGTTCATCCTTGAAAATGTAATGATTAGTCACCAGATCCAAGATCCTTGGTGGTCTAAAACTTGAGTTATTGTTAAAATAACAGCAGGTTGGTGGCCATTTTGAAAAACAATGGCTTCCATGGTCACAGGACAAATCTAAATAGTACCACTGTATTCCTCATCTTTTAAAATGTATGATTACATTGATTAGTCACCAGAATCAAGATCCTAGGTGGTCTATAACTTGAATTATTGGTAAAATAACAGCAGGTTGGTGGCCATTTTGAAAAACAATGGCTGGCATGGTCACAGGACCAATCTAAATAGTACCACTGTATTCCTCATCTTTTAAAATGTATGATTAGTCACCAGAATCAAGATCCTAGGTGGTGTAGAACTTGAGTTATTGTAAAATAACATCAGGTGGCGGCCATTTTGGAAGATGGCTGCCATGGTCACCACGAGACAAATCTGTGATGGCCCTATAGCCAAAAATGTTCCTTAAGGCATGCTCTAACTGTCTGCCAAATTAGAATACTTCCCATTATTCAAAAACTATCATTTTATTGTTTTGGGAACACTTTTGTCAACTCCGTCAGATACATGTCAACTCCGTCAGACACAAAACCTGATGGAGTTGACGTCTGACGGAGTTGACAAAATGGCATTTGTTTTCATCTTAACCCTCTGTAGTACAATTTATCCATTTAGTTTTTCTTCAGTTGTTAGCTAAACCTAACCCTAAACTAAAATACTAAACATTATTTTGGAATTCTTAACAAAGATCATAATAATGTCCTGACGGAGTTGACATGTAAAAGCTGTGACCACATTGATATCAACATTGTTTGTTTAAAATATCAAACAATTGAATGCTCGTCAGACCAGGTGCTCCACTGTTGCAACAAATATAAACAGGACTTGGAAAAGGAGTCTTCAGGCTAAATCTGTCGACAATATTTTCTGATTAATTTAAGACTTTCAAAAAACCTGACGGAGTTGACGGAGACGTGGGACACACATTTGATATGAGATATTTAATTTAAAATATAAATTAAAATTAACTGTGTATATTGTTTGCTATGTTGTTGACAATCTACTACTATCATTTAGTATGTATATTTATGTGATTTTGACAGTTTTAGACACTTTTTTGGCAGTTTGAAATTGTGACAACTTGCTGGGGACAGGCTAAATACAGGCCTTTTTGGGTACAGTGCCTGCTTTTAACTAATTTAGATGGCATATGAAAAAATATATAATGAAATTAATGGCATAATAATACACAACTGTATTACATTTAACTTTGCAAGTGCAACCGTGGACATCCAACCGTCCCCTACCCTGACGCCTCTGCCTACCTCCACCACTCCACCACACCGCGTGGACGCGTTCCTCGAGGGGAGGGTACTGTTTTTACTTACGTACTTTTTGTGCCTGACGCTGTGCGCCCGGATGTTCTCGAATGGGCCCATTCTTCACTCCTTTTCGGTCACCCAGGAATCAATCGTACCCTTGCTTCGATCCGTTCACGTTTTTGGTGGCCCGGTATTCGTAAGGACACGATAACCTTCGTCTCCTCATGTTCGGTTTGTGCTCTGAATAAAACTTCTAGCAGGGCTCCTTCGGGTCTCCTCCTCCCTCTCCCTATCCCCGGTCGCCCTTGGTCTCATATCACGGTCGATTTTGTCACTGGGCTGCCTTCCTCTGCCGGTCACACCACCATCTTAACGGTCATTGATCGTTTTTCTAAATCTTGCCACCTGATTCCCCTACCTAAGCTCCCTTCTGCCATGCAAACTGCTGATGCTTTGATGTCCCACGTCTTCCGACTCCATGGCCTCCCCTCGGACATCGTTTCCGACAGAGGTCCTCAATTTACCTCTCAAGTTTGGAAGGCCTTCTTCAAAGCACTGAACTGTACCGTTAGCCTCTCCTCTGGTTTCCATCCTCAATCTAACGGCCAATGCGAACGTATGAACAAGGACCTCTCGGAAGCTCTACGTTGCTACACTTCCTCCAACCCTGCTGCCTGGTCTTCCTACCTCCCTTGGGTAGAATATTCGCATAATTCATTGGTATGCTCGTCGACAGGTCTCTCCCCGTTCATGTGCTCTTTAGGTTACCAACCACCTCTTCTCTCTTTTGAGGAGAAGTTAATTGCGGTCCCTTCGGTCCAAACCCACATCGAGCGTTGTCAGCGAATTTGGCGCAGAGCTCAGACGTCTCTTCTGCGCACGTCTAAGAGCTCGCAGATTCAGGCCAACCGCCGCCGCACGGCGTCACCCACCTACTCGGCTGGTCAACTAGTCCTTCTCAGCACCAAAAACCTTAACCTCAAGTTGGACTGCCGCAAACTGACTCCACGATACATCGGTCCCTTCCCTATTGACTCCATCATCAATCGCTCGTCGGTGCGCCTGCTCCTTCCGGAATCTATGCGTTGCCATCCTGTGTTCCATGTTTCCCACATCAAACCTTGGGTTTCCTCCCTTCCACTCCCCTCCATCTCATCCTCTGAATCGGCTTCTCCTGTCGTGGACGCCCAACCGTCCATCTGTGGTACCTCTTCCACTTCCGCAGCACCTCTGCCCATCCCCACCACTCCCGCTGCACCCCCCATTCCAGGTCCACAACGTCAGATCCAGAAGTTGCGGGATGTGCGTCGCAAACGAGGTTCGCTAGAATATCTTGTGGACCTTTTGCATAAACCCGACGGTGCTCCTCCAGGTGACCTCTGGCTGCCCCGTCGTGAGGTTCCACGCTCCTTACTCGACGACTTTGACGACGCCAGACGTACTAGTCCCATGAAAACGCGTGGGCACTCCCCTCGAGGGGGGGGTACTGTCAGGGTTGACGTCACGACTACCTAGTCGTTACGTCACTTCCCCCTTTTATAAGGCCATGTGCCAGCAATTACCCTTTGACTGATTTTAAATCACTTTTGAGTCATTAAGAATTATTAATCTAACTTTAACTCAAGTTTAAGTTCTCATCGCTAAAACCCGGAATCCAACATATCCGGTAGCCAGGACAGACAAGACTTTGCCATTCTGAACTTTGGGCTCCATTCTAGTCAGCATCTCCCGCGCTTGTGTCCGTGGAAATACAACCCCTACATGTAGCTAGGGTGCCCGATCTGGCAACCTTCGGGTTTGCCATAGCGGCCAAATCCAATATGGCCGCCACCAAAAATGGGTTTGTCTGTAACATTTCAACAAGATGAGCTACAAATGCAAACTTGGTTTCTATTTCTTGTTTTCTGAACATTACAAACACATTGGAATGCATATCATTACGATTGGGTTTGTCTGGAACCCTAATTTGCATATTTCCAAGATGGCGGCTATTAGTCTACTTGCCAACCAATAGAGCCCCATTGTGAATACTGACATGTTGAGTACACAAACGTTTTATGTTATAAATGTTTAGTATGGGTCCCCAGCATGTAGAAACTGATGTTAGAAATGTTGAGTATGGGTCCCCAGCATGTAGAAACTGATGTTAGAAATGTTGAGTAGGGGTCCCCAGCATGTAGAAACTGATGTTAGAAATGTTGAGTATGGGTCCCCAGCATGTAGAAACTGATGTTAGAAATGTTGAGTAGGGGTCCCCAGCATGTAGAAACTGATGTTAGAAATGTTGAGTATGGGTCCCCAGCATGTAGAAACTCATGTTAGAAATGTTGAGTAGGGGTCCCCAGCATGTAGAAACTGATGTCAGAAATGTTGAGTATGGGTCCCCAGCATGTAGAAACTGATGTTAGAAATGTTGAGTAGGGGTCCCCAGCATGTAGAAACTGATGTTATAAATGTTGAGTAGGGGTCCCCAGCATGTAGAAACTGATGTTATAAATGTTGAGTAGGAGTCCCCAGCATGTAGAAACTGATGTTAGAAATGTTGAGTAGGGGTCCCCAGCATGTAGAAACTGATGTTAGAAATGTTGAGTAGGAGTCCCCAGCATGTAGAAACTGATGTTATAAATGTTGAGTAGGAGTCCCCAGCATGTAGAAACTGATGTTATAAATGTTGAGTATGGGTCCCCAGCATGTAGAAACTGATGTTATAAATGTTGAGTAGGGGTCCCCAGTATGTAGAAACTGATGTTATAAATGTTGAGTAGGAGTCCCCAGCATGTAGAAACTGATGTTAGAAATGTTGAGTAGGGGTCCCCAGCATGTAGAAACTGATGTTAGAAATGTTGAGTAGGAGTCCCCAGCATGTAGAAACTGATGTTATAAATGTTGAGTAGGGGTCCCCAGCATGTAGAAACTGATGTTATAAATGTTATAAATGTTGAGTAGGAGTCCCCAGCATGTAGAAACTGATGTTATAAATGTTGAGTATGGGTCCCCAGCATGTAGAAACTGATGTTAGAAATGTTGAGTAGGGGTCCCCAGCATGTAGAAACTGATGTTAGAAATTTATAACATACAACGTTGGTGTACTCAACATGTCCGGGTTCACATTCTGGCAAGTAGACTAAATTATGATATGATGATATAAAGAATATAATGATCCTACCTGCATTGTGTCTCTCAGTGACGTTGAGCCTCATTTCTAGAGCGGAGAGCTGAGCACGGAGAGCTGAAACCATCCCAGCATCAGCTTTACATCATTTACAATTCATTTAATTAGCTTTACATCAATCTATTACATTTACAATTAATTAAATTAGCTTTACATCAATAGATTACATTTACAATTAATTAAATTAGCTTTACATCAATAGATTACATTTACAATGAATTAAATTAGCATTATATCAATAGATTACATTTACAATTAATTTAATTAGCATTACATCAATAGATTACATTTACAATGAATTTAATTAGCATTACATCAATAGATTACATTTACAATGAATTAAATTAGCAATACATCAATAGATTACATTTACAATGAATTCAATTAGCAATACATCAATAGATTACATTCATTATACAAACTTGTATAATGAGCATTCAAACTACTCTACAGTATAAAATGTGCATGCGTGCGTGCGTGCGTGCGTGCGTGCGTGCGTGCGTGTAAATTACCTTCCTCCATCTTGGTGTCATAGCCGTTCACCTTGACTAACACTGCAGACAAACATCACAGAAAGACATTTTAGATGTACAACTAAAAGTAGTTGAAATGTTAGGTTAAAACATTAAAAGGATTCCTGGTTAATAAGAAAAATGTGCCTTAAAACATTATACTTGCCCTCTATAACAAAATAATAAAAACAACTTAATATATTTTATTTCTTTCATAAAAAAATAATCTTTCACTCAATAGGAACTGCTCCTGGTCGCACGTTGATGATGTCATATGCCCATTATTAATAATAATAATAATAATCGTTATTGTCCCGAAGGATATTTGTCTTCACAATCTGTTCAACACCCACATCACAACCAACACAGAGCACATAACACCAAGACAATACAAAAACAAAAGCAAAACATGAGGTCCCCACTGTGTACAGAACCATCCTATCGGCGGGGCAGTTTGTTTAATGCCACGATGGCTGAGGGGACAAAGCTCCTACTAAAACGGACCTTTTTCCATGGCAAGGTTCTGTATCTTTGTCCAGATGGCATGAGGTTAAAGAAGCGATACAGGGGATGATCAGTGTCATTTGATATCGAAAGTGCTAGCCGTGTGATGGCATTATTGTTCATATCAGAAAGTGTGGGTGTAGGAAGTCCGATGATCTTGGAAGCAATACGGGTGATACTGAAAAGTTTGTTCCCGTTAGGCATGGACAGTATGGTGTAGAAACATGCAGAACAGTACAACAGAACAGGTTGAATAATGCTTTTGTACAATAATAGCAGAAGATGAGGAGCAACAGATAATGATCTTAATTTACGGATTACATGGAGTCTTTGCTGAAAGCGTGACTGGATAGATGTAATGTGTTCATCAAACCTAAGTCTATTGTCCAATGTGAGTCCAAGATATGTGAAGCTGTCAACCTGTTCTACTGTTTTACCATTAATGAGGAGTGGGTTAAGTCCAGTGTGGTTTGTTTCAATGACCAGTTATTTTGTTTTGACCACATTCAACTCTAGATAGTTGTCAGTGCACCACTGTGTGAAATGAGAAATGGTATTCTGATAGACCGTAATAGAGTTATTGTCATGGAGCAGTCCGAGAATGGCAGTGTCATCAGAGTATTTAAAGTATGTGATGTTAGTGGGTGAGGGGCTAATGCAGTCATTTGTGTATAGAGTGTAGAGGAAGGGGCTGAGGACACAGCCTTGAGGGGCCCCTGTGTTGGTGATAACAGTTGATGAGAATGATGTACCTACTTTAACTGTTTGTGGTCTATTGCTTAGGAAGTTGTGAGTCAATTTTTTAATAGAAAAATGATTAAAGAAGTCGATACTGATCACATCGAACTCTTTATTCATTAATAGTTTTTTATTTAAAGTTGTACAACGATGATTTTTGAACAAAATACTGATTTAGACACCTGGCCTTGCAGGTCAGGTTTTTGTGTCCTTAAAAGGAATTCCCCTTGGATGGTTCTGGTACCGGCTGGTACCTGGACCTGGCGAGCCGACCCGGATCTCGATACCATTTTATCTGCTTAATGTTGTTTTTTATATTAACGTCGTATAAAAGCATGCGGACGTCTCTGACGTTTATAACAAACCAAACCGTTTGAAAATCGGTTGACAATTGAGCAAGTTATGGTTATTTAAAAGTACATGCCCATAGACACAATGTTATGAGTGGTTATTTGAAAGTACATGCCCCCATAGACACAATGTTATGAGTGGTTATTTATAAAGTACATGCCCCATAGACACAATGTTATGAGTGGTTATTTGAAAGTACATGCCCCCATAGACACAATGTTATGAGTGGTTATTTAAAAGTACATGCCCCATAGACACAATGTTATGAGTGGTTATTTAAAAGTACATGCCCCCATAGACACAATGTTATGAGTGGTTATTTAAAAGTACATGCCCATAGACACAATGTTATGAGTGGTTATTTAAAAGTACATGCCCCCATAGACACAATGTTATGAGTGGTTATTTAAAAGTACATGCCCCCATAGACACAATAGAGTGGTTATTTAAAAGTGCATGCCCCCATAGACACAATGTTATGCTGCCCCTAAGTAAGATGGCCGCCACGTAGCGACGTCGCTCTCCATTGGCCAGAGCGCGGGTCTAGCGCCATCTAGCTTTCTTATATATATATCTATAGTGTAGACTGTAGACCATGTTTCACATCATGCAGGAGGCAGCAGGACGTTGCTTTACTGAAAACGAGTGCTTCCCAACTCTGATGGAA
Source organism: Electrona antarctica (assembly GCF_951216825.1). Lineage (NCBI taxonomy): Eukaryota > Metazoa > Chordata > Actinopteri > Myctophiformes > Myctophidae > Electrona > Electrona antarctica. Next base: position 1,047,281 of record NC_136807.1, read on the forward strand.
ACATGGCCGCCGTCTGCACATGGTCAATAGGGTGTGAGGTAGGTTGTGGGTCTAATGACAGTCTGACCAATAGGGTGTGAGGTAGGTTGTGGGTCTAATGACAGTCTGACCAATAGGGTGTGAGGTAGGTTGTGGGTCTAATGACAGTCTGACCAATAGGGTGTGAGGTAGGTTGTGGGTCTAATGACAGTCTGACCAATAGGGTGTGAGGTAGGTTGTGGGTCTAATGACAGTCTGATCAATAGGGTGTGAGGTAGGTTGTGGGTCTAATGACAGTCTGACCAATAGGGTGTGAGGTAGGTTGTGGGTCTAATGACAGTCTGACCAATAGGGTGTGAGGTAGGTTGTGGGTCTAATGACAGTCTGACCAATAGGGTGTGAGGTAGGTTGTGGGTCTAATGACAGTCTGACCAATAGGGTGTGAGGTAGGTTGTGGGTCTAATGACAGTCTGACCAATAGGGTGTGAGGTAGGTTGTGGGTCTAATGCCATTCTGATCAATAGGGTGTGAGGTAGGTTGTGGGTCTAATGACAGTCTGACCAATAGGGTGTGAGGTAGGTTGTGGGTCTAATGACAGTCTGACCAATAGGGTGTGAGGTAGGTTGTGGGTCTAATGACAGTCTGACCAATAGGGTGTGAGGTAGGTTGTGGGTCTAATGACAGTCTGACCAATAGGGTGTGAGGTAGGTTGTGGGTCTAATGACAGTCTGACCAATAGGGTGTGAGGTAGGTTGTGGGTCTAATGACATTCTGACCAATAGGGTGTGAGGTAGGTTGTGGGTCTAATGACAGTCTGACCAATAGGGTGTGAGGTAGGTTGTGGGTCTAATGACAGTCTGACCAAGAGGTTGTGAGGTAGGTTGTGGGTCTAATGACATTCTGACCAATAGGGTGTGAGGTAGGTTGTGGGTCTAATGACAGTCTGACCAATAGGGTGTGAGGTAGGTTGTGGGTCTAATGACAGTCTGACCAATAGGGTGTGAGGTAGGTTGTGGGTCTAATGACATTCTGACCAATAGGGTGTGAGGTAGGTTGTGGGTCTAATGACAGTCTGACCAATAGGGTGTGAGGTAGGTTGTGGGTCTAATGACAGTCTGACCAATAGGGTGTGAGGTAGGTTGTGGGTCTAATGACATTCTGACCAATAGGGTGTGAGGTAGGTTGTGGGTCTAATGACAGTCTGACCAATAGGGTGTGAGGTAGGTTGTGGGTCTAATGACAGTCTGACCAATAGGGTGTGAGGTAGGTTGTGGGTCTAATGACATTCTGACCAATAGGGTGTGAGGTAGGTTGTGGGTCTAATGACAGTCTGACCAATAGGGTGTGAGGTAGGTTGTGGGTCTAATGACAGTCTGACCAATAGGGTGTGAGGTAGGTTGTGGGTCTAATGACAGTCTGATCAATAGGGTGTGAGGTAGGTTGTGGGTCTAATGACAGTCTGACCAATAGGGTGTGAGGTAGGTTGTGGGTCTAATGACAGTCTGACCAATAGGGTGTGAGGTAGGTTGTGGGTCTAATGACAGTCTGACCAATAGGGTGTGAGGTAGGTTGTGGGTCTAATGACAGTCTGACCAATAGGGTGTGAGGTAGGTTGTGGGTCTAATGACAGTCTGACCAATAGGGTGTGAGGTAGGTTGTGGGTCTAATGACATTCTGACCAATAGGGTGTGAGGTAGGTTGTGGGTCTAATGACAGTCTGACCAATAGGGTGTGAGGTAGGTTGTGGGTCTAATGACAGTCTGACCAATAGGGTGTGAGGTAGGTTGTGGGTCTAATGACATTCTGACCAATAGGGTGTGAGGTAGGTTGTGGGTCTAATGACAGTCTGACCAATAGGGTGTGAGGTAGGTTGTGGGTCTAATGACAGTCTGACCAATAGGGTGTGAGGTAGGTTGTGGGTCTAATGACAGTCTGATCAATAGGGTGTGAGGTAGGTTGTGGGTCTAATGACAGTCTGATCAATAGGGTGTGAGGTAGGTTGTGGGTCTAATGACAGTCTGACCAATAGGGTGTGAGGTAGGTTGTGGGTCTAATGACAGTCTGACCAATAGGGTGTGAGGTAGGTTGTGGGTCTAATGACAGTCTGACCAATAGGGTGTGAGGTAGGTTGTGGGTCTAATGACAGTCTGACCAATAGGGTGTGAGGTAGGTTGTGGGTCTAATGACAGTCTGACCAATAGGGTGTGAGGTAGGTTGTGGGTCTAATGACAGTCTGACCAATAGGGTGTGAGGTAGGTTGTGGGTCTAATGACAGTCTGACCAATAGGGTGTGAGGTAGGCTGTGGGTCTAATGACATTCTGACCAATAGGGTGTGAGGTAGGTTGTGGGTCTAATGACAGTCTGACCAATAGGGTGTGAGGTAGGTTGTGGGTCTAATGGCAGTCTGACCAATAGGGTGTGAGGTAGGTTGTGGGTCTAATGACAGTCTGACCAATAGGGTGTGAGGTAGGTTGTGGGTCTAATGACAGTCTGACCAATACGGTGTGAGGTAGGTTGTGGGTCTAATGACAGTCTGACCAATAGGGTGTGAGGTAGGTTGTGGGTCTAATGGCAGTCTGACCAATAGGGTGTGAGGTAGGTTGTGGGTCTAATGACAGTCTGACCAATAGGGTGTGAGGTAGGTTGTGGGTCTAATGACAGTCTGACCAATAGGGTGTGAGGTAGGTTGTGGGTCTAATGGCAGTCTGACCAATAGGGTGTGAGGTAGGTTGTGGGTCTAATGACAGTCTGACCAATAGGGTGTGAGGTAGGTTGTGGGTCTAATGACAGTCTGACCAATAGGGTGTGAGGTAGGTTGTGGGTCTAATGACAGTCTGACCAATAGGGTGTGAGGTAGGTTGTGGGTCTAATGACAGTCTGACCAATAGGGTGTGAGGTAGGTTGTGGGTCTAATGACAGTCTGACCAATAGGGTGTGAGGTAGGTTGTGGGTCTAATGACATTCTGACCAATAGGGTGTGAGGTAGGTTGTGGGTCTAATGACAGTCTGACCAATAGGGTGTGAGGTAGGTTGTGGGTCTAATGACATTCTGACCAATAGGGTGTGAGGTAGGTTGTGGGTCTAATGACAGTCTGACCAATAGGGTGTGAGGTAGGTTGTGGGTCTAATGCCATTCTGACCAATAGGGTGTGAGGTAGGTTGTGGGTCTAATGCCAGTCTGACCAATAGGGTGTGAGGTAGGTTGTGGGTCTAATGCCAGTCTGACCAATAGGGTGTGAGGTAGGTTGTGGGTCTAATGACAGTCTGACCAATAGGGTGTGAGGTAGGTTGTGGGTCTAATGACAGTCTGACCAATAGGGTGTGAGGTAGGTTGTGGGTCTAATGGCAGTCTGACCAATAGGGTGTGAGGTAGGTTGTGGGTCTAATGACAGTCTGACCAATAGGGTGTGAGGTAGGTTGTGGGTCTAATGACAGTCTGATCAATAGGGTGTGAGGTAGGTTGTGGGTCTAATGACAGTCTGACCAATAGGGTGTGAGGTAGGTTGTGGGTCTAATGCCATTCTGATCAATAGGGTGTGAGGTAGGTTGTGGGTCTAATGCCAGTCTGACCAATAGGGTGTGAGGTAGGTTGTGGGTCTAATGACAGTCTGACCAATAGGGTGTGAGGTAGGTTGTGGGTCTAATGACAGTCTGACCAATAGGGTGTGAGGTAGGCTGTGGGTCTAATGACATTCTGACCAATAGGGTGTGAGGTAGGTTGTGGGTCTAATGACAGTCTGACCAATAGGGTGTGAGGTAGGTTGTGGGTCTAATGGCAGTCTGACCAATAGGGTGTGAGGTAGGTTGTGGGTCTAATGACAGTCTGACCAATAGGGTGTGAGGTAGGTTGTGGGTCTAATGACAGTCTGACCAATACGGTGTGAGGTAGGTTGTGGGTCTAATGACAGTCTGACCAATAGGGTGTGAGGTAGGTTGTGGGTCTAATGGCAGTCTGACCAATAGGGTGTGAGGTAGGTTGTGGGTCTAATGACAGTCTGACCAATAGGGTGTGAGGTAGGTTGTGGGTCTAATGACAGTCTGACCAATAGGGTGTGAGGTAGGTTGTGGGTCTAATGACAGTCTGACCAATAGGGTGTGAGGTAGGTTGTGGGTCTAATGACAGTCTGACCAATAGGGTGTGAGGTAGGTTGTGGGTCTAATGACAGTCTGACCAATAGGGTGTGAGGTAGGTTGTGGGTCTAATGACAGTCTGACCAATAGGGTGTGAGGTAGGTTGTGGGTCTAATGACATTCTGACCAATAGGGTGTGAGGTAGGTTGTGGGTCTAATGACAGTCTGACCAATAGGGTGTGAGGTAGGTTGTGGGTCTAATGACATTCTGACCAATAGGGTGTGAGGTAGGTTGTGGGTCTAATGACAGTCTGACCAATAGGGTGTGAGGTAGGTTGTGGGTCTAATGCCATTCTGATCAATAGGGTGTGAGGTAGGTTGTGGGTCTAATGCCAGTCTGACCAATAGGGTGTGAGGTAGGTTGTGGGTCTAATGCCAGTCTGACCAATAGGGTGTGAGGTAGGTTGTGGGTCTAATGACAGTCTGACCAATAGGGTGTGAGGTAGGTTGTGGGTCTAATGACAGTCTGACCAATAGGGTGTGAGGTAGGTTGTGGGTCTAATGGCAGTCTGACCAATAGGGTGTGAGGTAGGTTGTGGGTCTAATGACAGTCTGACCAATAGGGTGTGAGGTAGGTTGTGGGTCTAATGACAGTCTGATCAATAGGGTGTGAGGTAGGTTGTGGGTCTAATGACAGTCTGACCAATAGGGTGTGAGGTAGGTTGTGGGTCTAATGACAGTCTGACCAATAGGGTGTGAGGTAGGTTGTGGGTCTAATGGCAGTCTGACCAATAGGGTGTGAGGTAGGTTGTGGGTCTAATGACAGTCTGACCAATAGGGTGTGAGGTAGGTTGTGGGTCTAATGACAGTCTGACCAATAGGGTGTGAGGTAGGTTGTGGGTCTAATGACAGTCTGACCAATAGGGTGTGAGGTAGGTTGTGGGTCTAATGACAGTCTGACCAATAGGGTGTGAGGTAGGTTGTGGGTCTAATGACAGTCTGACCAATAGGGTGTGAGGTAGGTTGTGGGTCTAATGACAGTCTGACCAATAGGGTGTGAGGTAGGTTGTGGGTCTAATGACAGTCTGACCAATAGGGTGTGAGGTAGGTTGTGGGTCTAATGACAGTCTGACCAATAGGGTGTGAGGTAGGTTGTGGGTCTAATGACAGTCTGACCAATAGGGTGTGAGGTAGGTTGTGGGTCTAATGACAGTCTGACCAATAGGGTGTGAGGTAGGTTGTGGGTCTAATGACAGTCTGACCAATAGGGTGTGAGGTAGGTTGTGGGTCTAATGACAGTCTGACCAATAGGGTGTGAGGTAGGTTGTGGGTCTAATGACAGTCTGATCAATAGGGTGTGAGGTAGGTTGTGGGTCTAATGACAGTCTGACCAATAGGGTGTGAGGTAGGTTGTGGGTCTAATTACATTCTGACCAATAGAGTGTGGAAAACACAGTGCGTCGAGCAAGAACAGCATCAGCCCCGGGGCCAAACGGAGTCCCATACAAGGTGTATAAGAACGCACCAGATGTCCTGAGGTTTCTCTGGAGGCTTATGAGAACAGCATGGCAGAAGAAAATAATACCTAAAGTGTGGCGTAGGGCAGGTGGAGTCCTCATCCCAAAGGAGAAGGATGCAGTGAACATCAGCCAATTCCGTCCAATCTCCCTACTAAACGTTGAGGGCAAAATCTTCTTTAGTGTCATTGCACAGAGGATGGGCGAGTATCTGCGAAGAAACGAGTACATCGACACATCTGTACAGAAGGCAGGAATATCAGGATTCTCCGGATGTTCAGAACATTCCAGCATGATCTGGCACCAGATCCAAACGGCAAAGGTGGAGAGAAGGGACCTCCATGTAGTCTTTCTGGACCTTGCCAATGCCTTTGGCTCAGTGCCCCATGATCTTGTGGTCTGCCTTCGAATTCTTCCACATACCAGACACCATCACAGCCCTGGTTAAATCCTACTTCCAGGACGTGCAGTTCTGCTTCAACACCACTGACTTTACCACCTCTTGGCAGTGCCTAGAAGTAGGCATCATGGCAGGATGCACTATCTCACCCCTGGCATTCACAATGGCAATGGAGGTCATCATTCGAGCCTCAAAGTGGGTTGTAGGTGGACAGCGGGTTGACTCTGGTCTGCGCCTCCCTCCGCTCAGAGCTTACATGGATGACATTACAACGTTGACCACCACCGTTCCATGCACCAGGAGGCTGCTCAGAAAGCTGGAAGAGAACATCAGTTGGGCCCGTATGAAGATCAAACCATCCAAGTCACGAAGCATCTCAATCGTGAAGGGAGTGCTCTCTGACCTGAAATTCTTCATCGGAGAAGACCCAATCCCAACAGTGTCTGAGCAGCCTGTAAAAAGCCTTGGCAGGTGGTATGATGCAAGCCTGAAGGACAAAGACCAGGTACAACAATTGCGTAAGGACATCAGCAGTGGCCTACTGTCCATTGACAACACCCAACTGCCTGGAAAGCTAAAGGCCTGGTGCTTGCAGTTTGGACTCCTACCCCGGATGTTGTGGCCCCTCGCAGTTTATGAGGTACCAATCTCAACTGTGGAGAAGTTTGAAAGAACAGTCACAGGCTACATCAAGAAATGGCTTGGAGTTCCACGATGCCTTACCACCATAAGCCTCTACGGAGATAGCATCCTCAAGCTGCCCCTCACCAGTCTCACAGAGGAGTTCAAGTGTGCAAAAACAAGACTCCAGATGACACTGAATGAATCTAGAGACACAGTGGTGAGCAAAAATGCACCAAGCTTAGCAACTGGGCGCAAATGGAGACCAGCCAAAGCAGTGGAGGAAGCAACAGCAGCCCTCAAACATGCTGACATTGTGGGCTATGTCCAGCAAGGAAGAGGAGGCCTTGGGCTAACAGCCCACCCCCCAGCCTGGAGTAAGGCCACAGCACCAGAACGGCGGAAAATGGTGGTGGAGGAAGTACGCCACCAGGAGGAGGCTGCACGGTGGGCCAAGGCAGTCTCTCTTGGCAAACAGGGACAGTGGACAAGATGGGACAGTGTGGAGAGGAGGAAGATCAGCTGGAAGGACATGTGGGCCATGGAAGCGAGGCAGTTGAGCTTTTCCATCAGAGCTACATACGATGTCCTTCCAACACCAGTTAACCTTCACCAGTGGTTTGGTGAAGACCCGGCGTGTGCCCTATGTTCCACGCCAGCCACCCTCAGGCACATTCTCTCAGGGTGCAAAACCAGTCTCACCCAAGGACGTTATACATGGCGTCACAACCAAGTCCTAAAGGTCCTTGCATCCACCCTGGAGGACAAACGAGCTGCCACCAACTCCCTACCACCACCAGCATCCAACCAACAACGGGCAACTACCTTTGTCCGGGAGGGGGCTAAGGTGACCAGGAGCTGCTCCACACCATCTGAGCGAGGCCAGCTACGCTTAGCCCGTGACTGGAAGATTCTGGCTGATATTGGCCGACAGCTGGTTTTTCCACGAGAGATTACTACAACCACCCTAAGGCCTGACCTGGTGCTCTGGTCCCCTTCTCTAAAAAAGGTGTACATCATCGAACTCACAGTACCCTGGGAGGACGCAGTGGATGAGGCTTATGAGCGAAAACACCTCCGTTATGCCGAGCTCGCTGCTGAAGCACAACACCGCGGCTGGAACGCTGAGGTCCGCCCAGTAGAGGTGGGAAGCAGAGGGTTTGTGGCAAGATCTACCACCAGACTGTTTGCAGACCTGGGAGTCAGAGGCCAGAACCAGCGCTCAGCCATCAAAGCTTTATCGGAGGCAGCCGAAAGAAGCAGCCAGTGGCTTTTTATGAGGAGGAAAGACCCCTGCTGGGCACCGAAGTAGCAAGCCAGGAGGTATGCGGTCAGCTTTGGCTTGACTCAGGGAATAGGACGCCCCTGCCATGCATAGTCCCACGAGAAGTTTGCCATGCATGGCTCTCTTTCTCGTGACGAGTCTGGATTAACGCAAGCTCAGGTCTGATCAGCCTGTAGCTGGCCACCTTGGGGAGGGTGTATAGTGTTAGGGCCGAAACATCCCAAGATCCAAGGATACACTACTGATGATGCGTATCCAGCTCCCACCATTCACCACCACTCATCACCAGGACGACAGGATGACACCAAGACATTCTGCCATTCATCACGACGACACTCTTAGGTATGTGCTTGCACAAAGGAATTTACATCTTATCCTGTGTTTGATAAACTGAGTACCTGGACACTGAGTCCAGTGACTGCTGAGAAAGATCAGCTGACGACAGGGGAAAGTCCTTGTGGCGGCATGGAGAGACAGCTGACAGGAGGAAATAGACCCCACTGGGACGGGCATGGGCTAGCTTCCCATGTTTGTAGTTTCCCATGCCGTTGGCATGTGGAATCACCCGCTATAGCTACGAAAAGACGACAAAAGAGAACACCCCTAGAGTCTGCGAGAGCGGGGGCGGAAGATGACTCATCGGCTGACATCATGGTAACGACTGGACCGGAAACGACTACGAGTAACGAGAGCACAGCGCAAGAGAGTGCCACAGCAGTTGCCGCAGCTGCAGCCACAACAGCGGGCCACAAGCAGCAGATATGTCCCTGTGGCTGGACGAAGGTTACATCATATTTGGGGTTGAGAATTCACCAGGGAAAGAAGAAGTGTTTGACAGAAGAGAGACAGAGGCCTCGCATTGATTACTTTCTACGAAAGCAATCAAATCAGTCGAATGAAGTACAGCAACCGGACGCAAACCATAGCTTGCAGTACATCAATACCACTGTCGTGGAGGAAGCAAACACAGAGTTGATGACAACAGCGGTAGAACCGACCCAACCTTCTAGACCTGCAGTCGAGAGGCGACTAGCAGGGCATAAACTACATGTGAAGTGGCCCGGTGCTGTGGATAAGAAGCTGTGGGAAACTATCAATACTGACCTGACCCTGTCTCTCGAGCAACTTCGAGGGACAGTGGAAAAGAAGTTGGAGAGAATGGGGGACATCATCTATCAATATGGGTCAGAACGCTTTGGAGTGCAAGAAAGGTCAGGTGGGAGAAAGGTTCCAACCGCACCCGTTTCCAGGAGGCAGCAGGAGATCAAGCGCCTGGTCTTAGAAATGAGACAACTAAGGAAACAGTGGAAAAAAGCCTCTGGAGTGGAAAGGGAAGGCATAAATGCGCTCCAGGTCGACATTAAAACTCGACTGGCATCCCTCCGCAGAGCAGAGAACCTACGGAAACGTAGAAGGAAGAAAGAACATACTAGAACACGGTTCTATAAAGATCCCTTCAAGTTCCTAAAAAGTATCTTCACCAAGGAAAAAAGTGGAGCTCTAAAAACAACAAAGGCTGATCTGGAGGCTCACCTGAAAGCAACACACTCTGACCCAAGGCGATATGAACATCTGTCCATTCCTTCAGATATCCCACCAATTGATCCCCCTGAACATCACATTCCGATTGGCCCCCCAACATGGAAAGAGGTGGAAAACACAGTGCGTCGAGCAAGAACAGCATCAGCCCCGGGGCCAAACGGAGTCCCATACAAGGTGTATAAGAACGCACCAGATGTCCTGAGGTTTCTCTGGAGGCTTATGAGAACAGCATGGCAGAAGAAAATAATACCTAAAGTGTGGCGTAGGGCAGGTGGAGTCCTCATCCCAAAGGAGAAGGATGCAGTGAACATCAGCCAATTCCGTCCAATCTCCCTACTAAACGTTGAGGGCAAAATCTTCTTTAGTGTCATTGCACAGAGGATGGGCGAGTATCTGCGAAGAAACGAGTACATCGACACATCTGTACAGAAGGCAGGAATATCAGGATTCTCCGGATGTTCAGAACATTCCAGCATGATCTGGCACCAGATCCAAACGGCAAAGGTGGAGAGAAGGGACCTCCATGTAGTCTTTCTGGACCTTGCCAATGCCTTTGGCTCAGTGCCCCATGAACTCTTGTGGTCTGCCTTCGAATTCTTCCACATACCAGACACCATCACAGCCCTGGTTAAATCCTACTTCCAGGACGTGCAGTTCTGCTTCAACACCACTGACTTTACCACCTCTTGGCAGTGCCTAGAAGTAGGCATCATGGCAGGATGCACTATCTCACCCCTGGCATTCACAATGGCAATGGAGGTCATCATTCGAGCCTCAAAGTGGGTTGTAGGTGGACAGCGGGTTGACTCTGGTCTGCGCCTCCCTCCGCTCAGAGCTTACATGGATGACATTACAACGTTGACCACCACCGTTCCATGCACCAGGAGGCTGCTCAGAAAGCTGGAAGAGAACATCAGTTGGGCCCGTATGAAGATCAAACCATCCAAGTCACGAAGCATCTCAATCGTGAAGGGAGTGCTCTCTGACCTGAAATTCTTCATCGGAGAAGACCCAATCCCAACAGTGTCTGAGCAGCCTGTAAAAAGCCTTGGCAGGTGGTATGATGCAAGCCTGAAGGACAAAGACCAGGTACAACAATTGCGTAAGGACATCAGCAGTGGCCTACTGTCCATTGACAACACCCAACTGCCTGGAAAGCTAAAGGCCTGGTGCTTGCAGTTTGGACTCCTACCCCGGATGTTGTGGCCCCTCGCAGTTTATGAGGTACCAATCTCAACTGTGGAGAAGTTTGAAAGAACAGTCACAGGCTACATCAAGAAATGGCTTGGAGTTCCACGATGCCTTACCACCATAAGCCTCTACGGAGATAGCATCCTCAAGCTGCCCCTCACCAGTCTCACAGAGGAGTTCAAGTGTGCAAAAACAAGACTCCAGATGACACTGAATGAATCTAGAGACACAGTGGTGAGCAAAAATGCACCAAGCTTAGCAACTGGGCGCAAATGGAGACCAGCCAAAGCAGTGGAGGAAGCAACAGCAGCCCTCAAACATGCTGACATTGTGGGCTATGTCCAGCAAGGAAGAGGAGGCCTTGGGCTAACAGCCCACCCCCCAGCCTGGAGTAAGGCCACAGCACCAGAACGGCGGAAAATGGTGGTGGAGGAAGTACGCCACCAGGAGGAGGCTGCACGGTGGGCCAAGGCAGTCTCTCTTGGCAAACAGGGACAGTGGACAAGATGGGACAGTGTGGAGAGGAGGAAGATCAGCTGGAAGGACATGTGGGCCATGGAAGCGAGGCAGTTGAGCTTTTCCATCAGAGCTACATACGATGTCCTTCCAACACCAGTTAACCTTCACCAGTGGTTTGGTGAAGACCCGGCGTGTGCCCTATGTTCCACGCCAGCCACCCTCAGGCACATTCTCTCAGGGTGCAAAACCAGTCTCACCCAAGGACGTTATACATGGCGTCACAACCAAGTCCTAAAGGTCCTTGCATCCACCCTGGAGGACAAACGAGCTGCCACCAACTCCCTACCACCACCAGCATCCAACCAACAACGGGCAACTACCTTTGTCCGGGAGGGGGCTAAGGTGACCAGGAGCTGCTCCACACCATCTGAGCGAGGCCAGCTACGCTTAGCCCGTGACTGGAAGATTCTGGCTGATATTGGCCGACAGCTGGTTTTTCCACGAGAGATTACTACAACCACCCTAAGGCCTGACCTGGTGCTCTGGTCCCCTTCTCTAAAAAAGGTGTACATCATCGAACTCACAGTACCCTGGGAGGACGCAGTGGATGAGGCTTATGAGCGAAAACACCTCCGTTATGCCGAGCTCGCTGCTGAAGCACAACACCGCGGCTGGAACGCTGAGGTCCGCCCAGTAGAGGTGGGAAGCAGAGGGTTTGTGGCAAGATCTACCACCAGACTGTTTGCAGACCTGGGAGTCAGAGGCCAGAACCAGCGCTCAGCCATCAAAGCTTTATCGGAGGCAGCCGAAAGAAGCAGCCAGTGGCTTTTTATGAGGAGGAAAGACCCCTGCTGGGCACCGAAGTAGCAAGCCAGGAGGTATGCGGTCAGCTTTGGCTTGACTCAGGGAATAGGACGCCCCTGCCATGCATAGTCCCACGAGAAGTTTGCCATGCATGGCTCTCTTTCTCGTGACGAGTCTGGATTAACGCAAGCTCAGGTCTGATCAGCCTGTAGCTGGCCACCTTGGGGAGGGTGTATAGTGTTAGGGCCGAAACATCCCAAGATCCAAGGATACACTACTGATGATGCGTATCCAGCTCCCACCATTCACCACCACTCATCACCAGGACGACAGGATGACACCAAGACATTCTGCCATTCATCACGACGACACTCTTAGGTATGTGCTTGCACAAAGGAATTTACATCTTATCCTGTGTTTGATAAACTGTGAGGTAGGTTGTGGGTCTAATGACATTCTGACCAATAGGGTGTGAGGTAGGTTGTGGGTCTAATGACAGTCTGACCAATAGGGTGTGAGGTAGGTTGTGGGTCTAATGACAGTCTGACCAATAGGGTGTGAGGTAGGTTGTGGGTCTAATGACAGTCTGACCAATAGGGTGTGAGGTAGGTTGTGGGTCTAATGACAGTCTGACCAATAGGGTGTGAGGTAGGTTGTGGGTCTAATGACAGTCTGACCAATAGGGTGTGAGGTAGGTTGTGGGTCTATTGACAGTCTGACCAATAGGGTGTGAGGTAGGTTGTGGGTCTAATGACAGTCTGACCAATAGGGTTTGAGGTAGGTTGTGGGTCTATTGACAGTCTGACCAATAGGGTGTGAGGTAGGTTGTGGGTCTAATGACAGTCTGACCAATAGGGTGTGAGGTAGGTTGTGGGTCTAATGACAGTCTGACCAATAGGGTGTGAGGTAGGTTGTGGGTCTAATGGCAGTCGGACCAATAGGGTGTGAGGTAGGTTGTGGGTCTATTGACAGTCTGACCAATAGGGTGTGAGGTAGGTTGTGGGTCTAATGGCAGTCTGACCAATAGTATGTTGGAAAAAAACGCCTGCACCGTGTGTGTGTGTGCGTGTGCGTGTGCGTGTGCGTGTGCGTGTGCGTGCGTGCGTGCGTGCGTGCGTGCGATAATTGATGAATACTCACAGTGAACTCCAACTGTGATTCCAGCCAATAGGAGCAGACCTAGCAGACCCACAGCGACCGCAGGAAGTAGTATGGAGCTGCACTTCCTCTCTGGAGACACTGGAGACACCAAGCACAGTGTAGCAGTCAGCTGTGTGTGTGTGTGTGTGTGTGTGTGTGTGTGTGTGTGTGTGTGTGTGTGTGTGTGTGTGTGTGTGTGTGTGTGTGTGTGTGTGCGTGTGCGTGTGCGCGTGTGCGCGTGCGCGTGCGTGCGTGCGTGCATGCGTGAGGGGGCTGAGTGGTGAGTGGGGGAGTGAGTGGATGATTTGAGCCATTTTGTTCCAAAAATGGGTTTTGCAAAAATCCACCTGTTGGTGGCGCTATAACAGGTGGGATATATTCCTCAGCCTATAGGAAAGTCTGTGAAAGATTTCATGTAAATTGCACCCTGCGTTCATGATGAGTGAAAAACATACTCTCTCCCCATGCCTTCAGCCTGGTGGAGACAATAAAACTCAGGCCCTCATTTATCAACCGTGCGTACGCCAAAATATGGGTGCACGCCGAAATTACCGCAATTTTCGGCATTTACCATTTCCACAAAACCTTGAACTTGACCGTGCGCCAGGACAAAAATCACGTCTGGTCGGGAGCTGTCGTACGCTTTGTCCTCACCTGTTTTTCTGTCGTAGAACAGCGGAGCAGCATTGTTTGACCAGCTGAGAGGCTGTCACAGGCATCTAAACATATGTATTCACTCCTAAAATGTTTATATAAAACTGCCACTGGTATGGGCTACATATAAAAAAAGAAGAAAAAAGTAAAGGCCTGGTGGAGACAATAAAACATACTCTCTCCCCATGCCTTCGGCCTGGTGGAGACAATAAAACATACTCTCTCCCCATGCCTTCGGCCTGGTGGAGACAATAAAACATACTCTCTCCCCACGCCTTCGGCCTGGTGGAGACAATAAAACATACTCTCTCCCCATGCCTTCGGCCTGTTGGAGACAATAAAACATACTCTCTCCTCATGCCTTCGGCCTGGTGGAGACAACACAGAACATTCTTTTTTCTACATCAGGAGTACTTATAACTTATAATACCTGTATCATTAACCTTTCCCATGTCAATTACGCACGCACGCACGCACGCACGCACGCACGCACGCACGCACGCACGCACGCACGCACGCACGCACGCACGCACGCACGCACACTTTGTGTCACATTAAATGCTTATGGACGGTTTTAATGACATATCTGATTTACCAGATTACATACGGTATATGAATAGTTTTCAGATTACAGTATTTTAATAACATATTTTACCAGATTACAGTATTTTAATAACATATTTTACCAGATTACAGTATTTTAATAACATATTTTACCAGATTACAGTATGTATATTTTAATAACATATCTTACCAGGCTGCAGTATCTGGTCTGGCTGCTGCTGCTGAGATGGAGGGGTGTCTATATCATCGTAGTCAGTCTCTTCACCTGTCTGAGATGGAGGGGTGTCTATATCATCGTAGATTTCTTCACTTATATCGTCCATCTCAATGAAAGACACAGACATCTCTACACTACGATTTTAGATTATAAAAATTGATACTTAGATTCTAAAGTAATGCTCAGATTCTAAAGTAATATTTAGATTCTAAAGTAATGCTCAGATTCTAAAGTAATATTTTGATTCTAAAGTAATAATTAGATGATAAAGTGTCCAGTCAGACTCTAGTGCGATGTGACCCGTGGTGTTTAGGTTAGGTTAGGTTAGGTTATGATGTGATCCGTGGTGTTTACTCACACTGAGGTTAGAGTGAAGTATCATCTCTCTCATATGGTTTGCATCTCTTCCTCGTTTTCTGGAGCGTTCCTCCAGGGGGGGGGGGGGGGGGGGTGTTAGTTATCTAAATATGATCACATTATGAATTAAATTATAACAGGGTTATAATTGGACAGAGTACATATCCATATATTTGCTGTCGGTTTAGAGTTAGTTGAGATGTGAAGTTTGTAATAGTTTGACTTATTAAATGGAGGTGTGTGAAAGAGTCTTACTAACAGGTTACATTCTGGCCCATATCATTATTTTTAATATTGTTTCTACTCCACCACCCCCCCCCCCCTCTCTCTCCCCCCCCTCTCTACAACATGTTGACATGGAATTGAACAGCCTGCGTTCTAAATGATACTTCAGTAAAATCTCTTGATATTTGGTATCATTAGGATAAAAAGGGAAGCAAACGAACAAAGACGACTTTAATGTGACTTCCCTGTTGTCACACGTAAAGGTCTTTCCAGACGGCTTTATGATGCTCTCAATGGTGGTCAAGGTGCGGTCCGGGGACCCCCGGGGGTCCTTGGTGCCCCAGGCGGCTGCATCGTCGGCCTGTAGGAAGGGCCGGGCCTGCGCGCACACACACACACACACACACCGATGGCGGAGGAAACCATGCAAGGCACCAACCTGCACATCAGGAGCAATCAGGGGTTCAGAGTCTTGCTCAAGGACACTTCCACACTAACTCTGGGGCAGCTCACAGGGAGATTTTAATTTTGATTAGCAAACACACATTAACCACTTTAACCCTATACATTTGTGAGCTTGTAGATCGGCTATTTTCAATAGATTTTGCACACATTTTGAACATTCTGTCTGTCTGTCTGTCTGTCTGTCTGTCTGTCTGTCTGTCTGTCTGTCTGTCTGTCTGTCTGTCTGTCTGTCTGTCTGTCATCTCCACCATGTCCTCCCAGTGGGACCAGAAACAATTGGGGGACACGTTTGACGATGATCTACAAAAGAAGAAAAATGTCTTACTGACATTAATTTTATGCCGGCCTGTTAGGCTTAGGTTGGCATGTAGGGTTAGGTTGGCATGTATGGTTAGGGTTAGGTTGGCATGTAGGGTTAGGGTTAGGTTGGCATGTAGGGTTAGGTTGGCATGTAGGGTTAGGGTTAGGTTGGCATGTAGGGTTAGGGTTAGGTTGGCATGTAGGGTTAGGGTTAGGTTGGCATGTAGGGTTAGGTTGGCATGTAGGGTTAGGGTTAGGTTGGCATGTAGGGTTAGGGTTAGGTTGGCATGTAGGGTTAGGTTGGCATGTAGGGTTAGGGTTAGGTTGGCATGTAGGGTTAGGTTGGCATGTAGGGTTAGGGTTAGGTTGGCATGTAGGGTTAGGGTTAGGTTGGCATGTAGGGTTAGGGTTAGGTTGGCATGTAGGGTTAGGTTGGCATGTAGGGTTAGGGTTAGGTTGGCATGTAGGGTTAGGGTTAGGTTGGCATGTAGGGTTAGGGTTAGGTTGGCATGTAGGGTTAGGGTTAGGTTGGCATGTAGGGTTAGGGTTAGGTTGGCATGTAGGGTTAGGGTTAGGTTGGCATGTAGGGTTAGGGTTAGGTTGGCATGTAGGGTTAGGGTTAGGTTGGCATGTAGGGTTAGGGTTAGGTTGGCATGTAGGGTTAGGGTTAGGTTGGCATGTAGGGTTAGGGTTAGGTTGGCATGTAGGGTTAGGTTGGCATGTAGGGTTAGGGTTAGGTTGGCATGTAGGGTTAGGTTGGCATGTAGGGTTAGGTTGGCATGTAGGGTTAGGTTGGCATGTAGGCTTAGGTTGGCATGTAGGGTTAGGTTGGCATGTAGGGTTAGGGTTAGGTTGGCATGTAGGGTTAGGTTGGCATGTGGGGTTAGGTTGGCATGTAGGGTTAGGTTGGCATGTAGGCTTAGGTTGGCATGTAGGGTTAGGTTGGCATGTAGGGTTAGGTTGGCATGTAGGGTTATATCCAAGGCTAGGTTGGCATGTAGGGTTAGGTTGGCATGTAGGGTTAGGTTGGCATGTAGGGTTAGGGTTAGGTTGGCATGTAGGGTTAGGGTTAGGTTGGCATGTAGGGTTAGGTTGGCATGTAGGGCTAGGGTTAGGTTGGCATGTAGGGTTAGGGTTAGGTTGGCATGTAGGGTTAGGGTTAGGTTGGCATGTAGGGTTAGGGTTAGGTTGGCATGTAGGGTTAGGGTTAGGTTGGCATGTAGGGTTAGGTTGGCATGTAGGGTTAGGTTGGCATGTAGGCTTAGGTTGGCATGTAGGCTTAGGTTGGCATGTAGGGTTAGGGTTAGGTTGGCATGTAGGGTTAGGTTGGCATGTGGGGTTAGGTTGGCATGTAGGGTTAGGGTTAGGTTGGCATGTAGGGTTAGGTTGGCATGTGGGGTTAGGTTGGCATGTAGGCTTAGGTTGGCATGTAGGGTTAGGGTTAGGTTGGCATGTAGGGTTAGGTTGGCATGTGGGGTTAGGTTGGCATGTAGGCTTAGGTTGGCATGTAGGCTTAGGTTGGCATGTAGGGCTAGGGTTAGGTTGGCATGTAGGGTTAGGTTGGCATGTGGGGTTAGGTTGGCATGTAGGGTTAGGTTGGCATGTAGGGTTAGGTTGGCATGTAGGCTTAGGTTGGCATGTAGGGTTAGGTTGGCATGTAGGGTTAGGTTGGCATGTAGGGTTAGGTTGGCATGTAGGCTTAGGTTGGCATGTAGGGTTAGGTTGGCATGTAGGGTTAGGGTTAGGTTGGCATGTAGGGTTAGGGTTAGGTTGGCATGTAGGGTTAGGTTGGCATGTGGGGTTAGGTTGGCATGTAGGGTTAGGTTGGCATGTAGGCTTAGGTTGGCATGTAGGGTTAGGTTGGCATGTAGGGTTAGGTTGGCATGTAGGGTTAGGTTGGCATGTAGGGTTATATCCAAGGCTAGGTTGGCATGTAGGGTTAGGTTGGCATGTAGGCTTAGGTTGGCATGTAGGGTTAGGTTGGCATGTAGGGTTAGGTTGGCATGTAGGGTTAGGGTTAGGTTGGCATGTAGGGTTAGGGTTAGGTTGGCATGTAGGGTTAGGTTGGCATGTAGGGTTAGGTTGGCATGTAGGGTTAGGTTGGCATGTAGGGTTAGGTTGGCATGTAGGGTTAGGGTTAGGTTGGCATGTAGGGTTAGGGTTAGGTTGGCATGTAGGGTTAGGGTTAGGTTGGCATGTAGGGTTAGGTTGGCATGTAGGGTTAGGGTTAGGTTGGCATGTAGGGTTAGGGTTAGGTTGGCATGTAGGGTTAGGTTGGCATGTAGGGTTAGGTTGGCATGTAGGCTTAGGTTGGCATGTAGGGTTAGGTTGGCATGTAGGGTTAGGTTGGCATGTAGGCTTAGGTTGGCATGTAGGGTTAGGTTGGCATGTAGGGTTAGGTTGGCATGTAGGGTTAGGTTGGCATGTAGGGTTATATCCAAGGCTAGGTTGGCATGTAGGGTTAGGTTGGCATGTAGGGTTATATCCAAGGCTAGGTTGGCACTCAGGGCAGGCTTATCAACGATGTGAAACATCCTATTTTGTAAGTTTTCTGTCCATCATAAAAAACTAAACCAAGTAAAAGTTATAATATTCATTTGGTAGGAAAATCCTTCATGACTTGAAAAAAAAAAAACAGTGATAATAACAATGAATGAAACAAAACCATTCTACTTCTACATGCAGATAAATACCATCTGAACTCTAGAGCACCTTAATCCATCCTGAGATCAGATTCTAAAAATGTCTTCTACATCCTGACAGTTTTCTGAAAAAGCTATGTTTCTATGTCAGTGGTTCTTCGATTTTTCAAAAATAGCAGACCTACAAGCTCGTAGCGCGCCACTCGGTGGCGCGCTATGAGCTTGTAGATCTGCTATTTTTCAATAGCTAAACCATGTTATAATGGTAATAATGGTAATGGTAGGGTTATAACCTAACCCTACATGCCAACCTAACCCTACATGCCAACCTAACCCTACATGCCAACCTAACCCTACATGCCAACCTAAGCCTACATGCCAACCTAACCCTACATGCCAACCTAACCCTACATGCCAACCTAACCCTAACCCTACATGCCAACCTAACCCTACATGCCAACCTAACCCTACATGCCAACCTAAGCCTACATGCCAACCTAACCCTACATGCCAACCTAACCCTACATGCCAACCTAACCCTACATGCCAACCTAACCCTACATGCCAACCTAACCCTACATGCCAACCTAACCCTACATGCCAACCTAACCCTAACCCTACATGCCAACCTAACCCTACATGCCAACCTAACCCTACATGCCAACCTAACCCTACATGCCAACCTAAGCCTACATGCCAACCTAACCCTACATGCCAACCTAACCCTAACCATACATGCCAACCTAAGCCTAACAGGCCGGCATAAAATTAATGTCAGTAAGACATTATTTTTCTTCTTTTGTAGATCATCGTCAAACGTGTCCCCCAATTGTTTCTGGTCCCACTGGGAGGACATGGTGGAGATGACAGACAGACAGACAGACAGACAGACAGACAGACAGACAGACAGACAGACAGACAGACAGACAGACAGACAGACAGACAGAATGTTCAAAATGTGTGCAAAATCTATTGAAAATAGCCGATCTACAAGCTCACAAATGTATAGGGTTAAAGTGGTTAATGTGTGTTTGCTAATCAAAATTAAAATCTCCCTGTGAGCTGCCCCAGAGTTAGTGTGGAAGTGTCCTTGAGCAAGACTCTGAACCCCTGATTGCTCCTGATGTGCAGGTTGGTGCCTTGCATGGTTATAATATTAATTGGGAGGAAAATCCTTCATGACTTGAAAAAAACAAAACAGTGATAATAACAATGAATACATGAGCACAGAAACAAACCATTCTACTTCTACATGCAGATAAATACCATCTGAACTCTAGAGCACCTTAATCCATCCTGAGATCAGATTCTAAAAATGTCTTCTACATCCTGACAGTTTTCTGAAAAAGCTATGTTTCTATGTCAGTGGTTCTTCGATTTTTCAAAAATAGCAGACCTACAAGCTCGTAGCGCGCCACTCGGTGGCGCGCTATGAGCTTGTAGATCTGCTATTTTTCAATAGCTAAAGCATAACATAATGCTAACACCAAAAGGGGTTCCCGCCCAAAATGGGTTCACCATATAGTTGCGGAGAAGGCACAGTTATATCTTCATTACAAAAAAAATAAAGTAAATTGTTCTCATAAGCTCTATATGCAATAACAAACTCCTCTAGAACAAATCCTTCTATCACTGTCTATATAGACATATATATATAGACATATATAGGGGGTGGGGGGGGGGGGGGGGGTTGTCGCTAATGCAATAAGAAAGAGCTGACAAATTGAGTTATTTTTATTGCATGGAACAACAAAGGCAAGCGAGCATGTCCTTGACTCCGAGGAATCACAGGTGTGTGGCTGTGTGTGCGCCTGAGGGTGTGTGTGTGTGTGTGTGTGTGTGCGCCTGAGGATGTGTCAACCCAGCATGCCATGCATGGACTCAGGAGAGCTAGCCCAGTAGCTCCTTATTAATCAACAGCTCGTTGGGCTGCCAGATACACCCAGCCACCCACCCACCCTCACCCCCTTCATCTTCCTCCTTGCCATCAAATTCCTCCTCCTCCTCCTCTTACCCCTCCTCCATGACGCCACGGCACGCTCCCGTTCTCGTCCGGAGCTCGGCGGGAAGGAAACATTAACAGATTGCTTTACTAGTTAATTAAGAGCACTATAGTCCCAGATGCTCTCATGCTGCTCTCACAGGGGGAGAGAGGAATACATAAAGTGGGGTGGGGGGTTCAAACAGAACTGGATACAGAAATTGAGCAAAAACCAAGTAGATGAAATGCAGTGAGGAAGGCAGCCCAGTGCCATGTAATGAGTGTCTGTCTGTCTGTCTGTCTGTCTGTCTGTCTGTCTGTCTGTCTGTCTGTCTGTCTGTCTGTCTGTCTGTCTGTCTGTCTGTCTGTCTGTCTGTCTGTCTGTCTGTCTGTCTGTCTGTCTGTCTGTCTGTCTGTCTGTCTGTCTGTCTCTGCAGTAATAGAATTTCCATTCATGCCTTTCCTGAGAGACCCACAAGGCATTCTAAACAAACGGATGACAAGGCTCTTACGCTGCCTCAAGGCCTCGTGTGCAGTCGGGGGACAATGGGCTGTTCAACACAGCCACTGATTGAACTGCCTCACTACTACAACAGCTAAAAGCTGCAGGGGAAAAACCTGCATCACGTTGACATCATTTAGGCACCGCTTTGACAATTTCCTTATGATATTTCATTTCAAGCCACACCTGTTTTCACCTGGGGCTATGTGTGAAATATGAAAATCAGGTATTTAAAATTCCAGGTGGCATACAGTACTATCGCCCTAATGATCGTGTTTTTTACTTGGTATGCAAGAGACGTCAGACAGAGAATGTGTGTATATATATATATATATATATATATATATATATATATATATATATATATATATGCACCAGTTCACGTTAATGAGCCCCACTTTACCAATACCAAGTCTATATTATTCAAGTTCAACTCACATTTTCGACACACAAAACCACACACCCAAAGTGTAATGTATGCTGCAAACTGAATTAAAAACGACATTGTCACAAAACAGACACACACCCACAAACCTTTGCACCAAATTGTGCACACATTCATATTATCAACCAACTACATACTGTTGTTTTCAACAAAATAACTTTCATCTTCAATCAAAATGACTTTCATCTTAGCTGGGCTTTGTCATAATATTAGTTCTGACTCTACGTAGAGAACTTTGCAGAGAGACTGCCAAAGTCAAAAGAATACGTGTAGTCACATATAGTCCTGGGTTCAATGGTACAATGAAACATTAGGCTACTGCAAAATGCTTTGCAATATGCTTGAAAAATGCTTTCTATCTCATACTGTGAACAGAAAACATTGATAGAATACTGATATTGGTTTATTTTTATATTTTTCTTATACTGCATCTCACCACCAAGTCTGGGAACAGCACTTCAACAATATCACAGCACAGGCAATGTCATCCTTGGCTAAACATCGAGGGCAGATGTACCTTGAGTGTCGTATGTATCCAGACATCAATGTCATTATATGCCTCTAACATTGTCTGCAGAGTACATACTGTAGTGTACACCTTCCACTGCCATGCCAATGTGGAACAGTATTTATGTCATTCATTGTCTGTATCTTTTGATAATAAAACAATATATAGAAAAGTATGCAGTCCCTTATGATGTGGCTTTCAACCCCTGTGTGAATTTATTATTTACCCAAGTCAAGTTGATGCTTCCTGTGCATTAGGTCTAAACGTCCAGATGACAGCTATAAGGGCAATAGTAAATCAGCTCACGTTATTATTCTCTTCGATCAAATAGTAATCTCAGCAAGGCAGACGGCTTCTCAGTTAAAGTGGGTGACATTATCACAAGAAAAGATGAAACTAGAAAAAGTGCCCTTCTGGGCACAGGTCTCCACCAGGAGGATAGGAGTGTGTGTGATGTTTGGCAAAATGTTTAGGAGTAATATAAACATGTTTATTTGTGTGTGTGTGTGTGTGTGTGTGTGTGTGTGTGTGTGTGTGTGTGTGTGTGTGTGTGTGTGTGTGTGTGTGTGTGTGTGTGTGTGTGTGTGTGTGTGTGTGTGTGTGTGTGTGTGTGACGCGACTTGGCCTGTTGTAGCGCCACCATGAGGCTGATTTGAAAACTGTCAAGTGGCATTTCTTCCTCAGCCTAGTAGTGGGAATAGGCATGCACAGTTTCACCGCAATCGGACGCTGCGTTGAAGAGTTGTGGCGATTTGTACAAAACGGGTACAAAACGGGCTACTCCTGAAAACTTGAGAAGCCAATCGTAGCCAATCAGGATGGATAATTATGAGAAATCAAACAAATCACATGACTATGGAGAGCATGTGTACCGATTTGCGTGAAATTTGGATAAAATCTGAAGGAGTAATATTAGAAAATGTGTTTTACATATGTCGGCCTCCTGGTGGCGCTATAAAGAGCAGATGTGAAAAGTTGCAGGCAAAGGTTTTTCCTTGGCCTCTGCCCTCTAGGGAGTGTGCATACATGGTTTTACACAGATCGGTGCAGTTATAGGCAAAAACACAAATCGGCCAGTTATAGTGCCACCATGAGGCTGAGTTGAAAATATTCAATATATATTCCTCCTCGGCCTAGTGGGAATGTGCGTGCAAAATTTCACGGAAATCACACAATGTGTTCATGATTTGCAGCATTTTGTTTGAAACGGAGCACTCTTGCGAACTTTGGAAGCCAATCTTAGACAATCAGGATGGAGTCTGAAAAATCTGAAAGACCGGTTTCGTTGAATGGCTCTAGAGAGACTGTCTACCGATTTGCGTAATGTTTGGACAAAATCTGTAGGTGTACTGTCAAAACATTTGTTTTGCACAAATCGGCCTCCTGGTGGCGCTATAACAGGCCAATGTGAAAACTTTGGGGCAGAGGTTCAGCTCTGGCATTCAGGGAGTGTGTGTGCAGAGTATGGCTGCGATCAAGCTAACGGTGCCAGAGATTAGCTGTTCACAGACGGACGGACGGACACACGGACGGATGGACGGACACACGGAAGGACGGACGGAGTGCAAAACATACTCTCTCCCCATGCCTTCGGCCTGATGGAGACAAATATTGCTGCAAAGCAGTGATAAGGTGGGACCTTTTCATTTTCAAAAAATTGGTTATAGACTGGAACATCCACTCAGCAGTTCCAGAAGACTGGGGAAAGACCTGGTCGAGGAGGTAAAACAGAAGACTGGGGAAAGACCTGGTCGAGGAGGTAAAACAGAAAAAGCTTCTGGCCCTGGCTCAGAAAAGAGGACACGGCGTGGATCTTAGGGCTGGTTGCAGAGGGCGGCAGGGAATGGCCCCCGCAAGGCCGCCACTGCTCCACCACATCCAGATGCTGAGGTATGTGGTCAGGTTTAGGTTTGGCTCAGGGAAGAGGACTGCCATGCCATGCATAGTCCATTGGGGCAGTGTGCCCCCCACAGGCCCCCTGTATACAACTCATACTTCAGACGCACAAATACAGGAGTACACTAGCCCTTTCATTGTGATCTGTCATAGGTTTTGTATGTACAATGTGTATGAGGACCACAAGGGAAATAATAAGTCCTGGACCATATTGTGTCACTACTTTTCAAATAAAATAAATTAAAATAAAAGTGTTATGGCACTTTTTTAACTATCTAGCTACACATTCATTTAAGGGAAGAAGAAAGACTATGCACCCACTGCACACAAAATGTGGTGGAAACAGAGCTACACTTTCTAACCACCTGCCCACTATACCAGTTAATTAAGACATCCGAGACACATAAGGTACTTCCCACAGATTACACACACCCAAAGTGAGTTTGAAACTATGTAAGTAGTAAGTAAGTAGCCTTGCCGAGCCATGAGGTCCATAGGGCAGGAGCCTATATCTCCTGTTTCTGTAGCGTGAGGCAACTTGATGTACAAGTACACCCCCTGGACATGACACTAGTATGTCGCAGTTACCCCCAATCCAACCCTTGATGCTGAGTGTCAAGCAGGGAGGCACTGGGTCCCATTTTTAGAGTCTCAATCCACGGCCGGGGATTGAACCCCGTCCTCCCAGTCTCAGGGCGGACACTCTAACAACAAGGCCACTGAGCTGGTCTGGTTTGAAACTATGACCAACGACAAAAAACTCCCATACCTATAGACCAATTATTTGTTTACAAACATTGGGACTGGGCGCACGGGTGACTGTTTCATGTAATCAATTCAAACAGATTTGGGGAGCGCTGGTTTCAGTCCATTCAATCTCTCTTGTGTGTTGGCAAGTGAGATGACCCTAGGATACATTTATACTTCAAAGCACAACAGTATTGCGCACAGAGAACAGCTGATATACAAGCTCACATCGCATCGCGGATGCGACTGTTGTGAGCATAGAGGTCTGCGTGCGGCGTGCGCGACACCATTGCGGGACGAAGCATAATTATACTTGATGGGCTGCAGGTGCACGTGCAGCCATGGACAACCAGGCTCTGCTGCAGTGTTCATGAGCGCACCTCCCGTTCTTATGACAGCGACTAGAGGTGTGGTTTTGAGGACAACTGTTTTGAATTGTTATTATTGTTCAAACACAACAGAAAATAATGGATTATATATTTCAAGGGCGAGAGATCACAATAAAAATCCTAATCATTCTTTCTCCACACTGGGATAAAAACAGCATCTGAAAGTTTGATGGGGCATTTTTTACACATGAGTGCAGTTAGAACTTTTCCATTGCATCTTATGAGAGGTGGTGTTCTTCTGCTGCCGTTATGCATCTTATGAGAGGTGGTGTTCTTCTGCTGCCGTTATGCGCGCGCATGCTGTTGCTTATCAGTGTGACGTCGTCTGTTAAGGCGTCTATTGGGAGAAATACAACGATGTGCAAACACAGCAGCGAGATCTGACCATGTGTATACCTGTAGTCTAATAGATTTGACCATGTGTATACCTGTAGTCTAATAGATCTGACCATGTGTATACCTGTAGTCTAATAGTATAGTGCACTTTGACCATGTGTATACCTGTAGTCTAATAGTCTAGATCTGACCATGTGTATACCTGTAGTCTAATAGTCTAGATCTGACCATGTGTATACCTGTAGTCTAATAGTCTAGATCTGACCATGTGTATACCTGTAGTCTAATAGTCTAGTGCACTTGACAGCATATCCTGTATTACTTGAATCCTGTATTATTTGAAAGCAATACTGCACCTTATACACAAGTTACTTTAGTTACAAATCCGTATCGCCCTTAAAAAGAAAACTCTGCTAAATTATATAGATGCACTTTACACCTTTGTACTTTCCTTGTGTGTATGTTTTTAAATGCTTTGTTTCCTAATGTAAAGTACTGTTTGCTTGTTTTGTTTTATGTTTCTATGTGGGGACTCCGGTTTTATGTGGGGACTCCGGTGTATTTACATTGCATGTAATGTCCATCACACACACACACACACACACACACACACACACACACACACACACACACACACACACACACACACACACACACACACACACACACACACACACACACACACACACACACACACACACCGCACGAGGTCCAAAGGTTTGCGCTGCAGGGTTGATTCCAATGCGGTTTTATTAATATTCAAGTGACTATTTAACAGCAATATTAGGCTAGCTATATTAGGCTAGCTAACAATAATGTATGACACCAGGAGGAATATATAGGTTATATATTATCATCTAGACAGCTTTCATTTTGTGTAATTAAAATAATATTTTTTGTAATCCCAGAGAATAATACATTTTGACCAGTAGCCTATAACACATAACATGAACATAACAGATGTAGTTCAATATAAAATATAATAAAAAACCTTCCCATCCAAATAATGCCAGACAGGTGATCAACTCCTCCACTCATTTATGCTGATCATGAACAGCTGTGGGACCACCAGCAGTCTTAAAACCTCTGCTGAGGGCCAGCCAGTCACTTCTTGTCCTTGATCAGCACTTCTAACTGCAAGCAATATGGGAAGCATTTTAAATATGTTTCTTGTTGCACTGGTGTTCGCCCAAGGTAAAAGCTTTTTGCTTGGTTTCCTATGTATCAAATTGTAGGTCTGTTGCAGATTCCTAGGAAAACAAACAAATTTCAACTCTGAAATGTTGTCCTGATAGTTTGGGGGAGCATTCATTAATTATATGATGTCACCTGCATCTACAGCTCCAGGGAAGCTTTTCCAGTCTGTTGTCTATGATGACTTAATTGGGATGAGTTTATGATTTATCAATTTTAGTGTTTCTGTATTATGGGCTCTATGCACATTGCACAGCAGCCATATTGGAAAGAAATTGGGCATCTACCTTGCTTTCCTCACAGGTCTTGCCAATTATACGAATGAAGGCTCTGTTCCATTATGTTAAGAGACAGGGTGCTGATATTGTGCACGTTTGCTCACTCCAGTCCAGGTACCCTTATGTTTCCTTAGGGGGGGTTCCTAATGGCCCCATATGTGTACACTTCAGCGTACAAATGGACCCATAAAGGTAATTTTTGGTTCCATTTGTACACTCCATGGGGCTCCTTGAAATTAAAATAGTTGAGAACCACTGCCATAAATGGACTGGAGCCCTAAAGCTGCACTATGTAACCATCATCTTCTACCCCAGATTTGAACACAGTTTCCTGTGCAAGTGCTACAATTTTATAAAAGCCTGCCTGTTTGCAAATGTAATCTTGACCATAAGGTCAAAATCTGTCAGATCCTATGTCTACGCAGTGTCTCCTGTATCTACGTATCCTGGTGACGCATAGCCTGTGTGATTTCTGGTCTAGAGCAGGGGTTCGAAACGATTTAGGCTGGGGACCCCCGGAAATGCTTTGGCCATGTCTCGTGAACGAAACTAGGCTAGCGGCTAGGTGATGCATGACCTTTGATGTGATCTACCAATATACAATCACCCCAATTGTATTACATACTCTACCATACAGATTGGATAAGTTATAGTATTAACATACTCTACCATACAGATTGGATAAGTTATAGTATTAACATACTCTACCATACAGATTGGGCAAACTTACACTTTATTCACACAACAATTACAACATGGTGCTAGTATAATTGGTAAGACCTGTTGAGGAAGAGGCCCATTTTCTTTCCACTGTGGCTGCATGGAGCCTATACATGGCAATTAACACTTTGATTGCTACAGGATCTCGGCAGGCCTATTTTGATGTTGCTACCGTTTAACATTGCACAAAGGCCTTGTTCGGGGGCCCACAGCAAAATGTTCTCTTATAGCGAGAATCACACGCATACATCAAAAGAAAGCTGAACTTGTCCACTTCAATACAAAAAAAAATACATTTTGATTTTACCATGTTCCATTCTGGAGATATTGACCTTTTTGCAACACCTGCATTTGCCTGGAAGTGGTTATCTTGAACAGCGAGCAGAGTTATGGATGGTTTAAAGTCAGAGACATTGACAGGCAGATATAAAATTGAACCCAATAAATATCCTATACATCCTATACACCGAATGAAAGCCCTGAATGTGTACTTTTACGAGGAAAAGAGTAAACATTGATCCCATGTACAGTTAGACAGTAATTGGTTATTGAATGCAGCTTGTGCCCACCAGATAACTTCAGAGAAGACATGGACGTGAACTCCTCAATATTCACAAAATAAGGCCTATAGCGAAATAAATACTATATACCGTATGAAACAGAAGACTCTCTGCTTTCATAAGAAAAAAACTTCTACTGTAGTAATAATAAAATTCACACCCATGTGAAGTGAGTGGTGCAACTCTGTCCCATATTCTGTTCTCTGCTTATTCAATACAGCTCGCTATATACGGACTGAGGCAGAAAGTCTTGTAAACCTTTTATTTACAGTTTGGTCTGTAAACTTCTACTGTAATAATAAAAATCACACCCCTGTGAAGTGAGCGTTGCAACTGTTCTGTACTTATTCACTACAGCTCGCTATATACGGACTGTTCTCTACAGTTGCGCGGTGCAACTGTAGAGAACAGTTGCACCGCTCACTTCACAGGGGTGTGATTTTTATTATTACAGTAGAAGTTTACAGACCAAACTGTAAATAAAAGGTTTACATGACTTTCTGCCTCAGTCCGTATATAGCGAGCTGTATTGAATAAGCAGAGAACAGAATATGGGACAGAGTTGCACCACTCACTTCACATGGGTGTGATTTTTATTATTACTACAGTAGAAGTTTTTTTCTTATGAAAGCAGAGTCTTCTGTTTCATACGGTATATAGTATTTATATGTCGCTATAGGCCTTATTTTGTGAATATTGAGTTAGGGTCCATGTCTTCTCTGCAGTTATATCTGGTGGGGGCAATGTGCAATGTAACCAATTTATGACAAACTGTACATGGGATCAATGTTTACTCTTTTCCTCGTAAAAGTACACATTCAGGGCTTTCATTCGGTGTATAGGATGTATAGCATATTTATTGTGTTTATTGTTATATCTGCCTGTCAATGTCTGACTATAAACCTTCATAACTCTGCTTTCTTTAGATGATGATTGCCTCATTGTCTTGATCGCAAAACATTGGGGGGGGCGGATTCATGGGCACATTGGGCAGCAAAAGTCTTGATCCGTACGGCTATAAAAAGTCCCATTCCACCGTTCGGTTCAGAACTATAGTATAACGGTGAGACGCGTTGTCATCAACAGCTGATTTTGTTTTTCAAGCTAGTGAAGTATATTTACTAACAAGAGAACATGCCTGGGCATGCAGTTTGGGGGCGATGGAGGAAAAAAAAAGATTCACCCGGCTGTGATGTCGACGACAACGGATCACAACACCACGGTTTAGGACGCGGAAAAGTTCGTTATACATTACACCCGGGTCGATTACGTCCCCGATGCGTTCATTGCGGTGTTATCACTACAATTATAATGAATAAAAAAGCGTTACAATCACACGTCCGAGCGATCTCCGATTATGACGGTTCTGCATGGCGATACGTGATCCACCAACGGCACACTGTCTGTTGTCGTGGCGGCCCCTCGATACTGTGGTTAGGTTAGTTCGTAGTATTGTAGGCTCGGGGATCGTTTGGTCGCTACAGTATGAAGAAGGAAACATGCATCTGTCCATGTGTGTTGCAGACGTTATGCAATGCAATGCCGATCGGATCCGGTGCATATGTGTTTAGGCAGCGATCCGTTCATGTTTTTTTCCGAGAGACAGAGCCAGGACAGAGCCCCCATCTCGCAAGGCCCTCCTCCTGCAGGAGAAACAGGAGGGGAGGGGGGAATCGAGTAGTATAGTGTTGTGTGAAAGCCAATAGGTGGAGGAAAGCCTGGTGAGGCGAGGTTAGGTGAAATTTGATTCTTTTCACACACCGACTGGATCATTCCATGGGCGCGCATGGGCGCGTCCATTTTACACTGGCTTAGTGGCTTCTACACGTAAAGCGGCCCGCCCTCCTGTTTTCAGGAGGGGAGGGTTTTTTTTGTTTTTTTTTCTGATCACGTGAGCGGGACTAAGCAGCAATGATAGGGCGATGGTTCTTCATTGTCCGGGTGGGTAAAAAGATGAATGAAAGTATGCTATAAAAAGTGATTAAAACGTATGGATACGTGGTTCGCACCCGACGTTTGATTAATTGATAACGTATTGATACGCGATTCGCGTCGGCTGTGTTAAGATGGGGGTCGGAGGCCAAATACATATAATTCTGGGGGTCCTTGACATGAAATAGTTTGAGAACCACTGATATTTCCAGAAAACTGTCATGATTTAGAAAACATTTTGTAGAATCGAGCCTAAATGGTCTAAATGTGTTTAAACTTTCAGCCACATGACATTTTATGTTGCTTTATTCCGTGTGCTCTTCTCTCCCTCCCTCCCTCCCCCCATCCCTCCCCTCCAGCAGGTGGCGCTGCCTTCCAGTGCGGGCTACGGGGGCATGGTGCGGCCCGTGACGGGGTCCGACGTGGGCGTGAGGAGGGCGGAGATCCGCCCGGGGCTGAGGGAGGTGGTCCTGTGCAAGGACCAGGACGGGAAGGTGGGGCTGCGGCTCCGAGCCATCGACAACGTGAGTCACTCCACACAACAACAACCACCACATCTTATGCCCTTATACGATACGATACAACTTTATTGTCAGCTTTCACTGACATTTGTTTTGCGTCCATGACGTCACCGTGCAAGATACAGACAGGACATACACAATACATTACAGTCCTCAACTGGACTTATGTTTATGGTTATGTTTTATTTATTTGATTTGAGAAATAAATAGAGTCCGCAACACTGGTAAGGAATAACTCCGATCCACTGGTTTATTAACTCAATGTTTCCATCACTAGGATCTTCTTCTTCAGGAACCCATTCACGCACACCAGTGTTGTTTTCGTCGACTAAAACTAAGACGAAAAATGTTCGCCGACTACCTTTTTTAAATGGAAACTAAATGAAAACGAAGCTATGATGACTAAAACTAAGCTAAATGTATTGACAATTCGTAGATAGAAACTAGACTAAAATGTTAGGAAGGGACTAGTGGACAAGAGATCCAGTATAAGTCATTTTACACTTGGTTGCATGCTGAAAATATATATTTTCAACAAGTGTAAAATCTGTCATTACGACGGCATCAAGGCCCGCCAAAATACATTTTAGTCGACTAAATTAACTGCAGATTTAGTCTACTAAAATCTTATGACATTTAGTTGACTAAAACTAGACTAACACTAAAGCATTCCAGGTGACTAAAATATGACTAAAACTAGACTAAAATAGAAATTTGCTGCCAAAAACAACACTGATTCACACACACATTCACACACACATGGTGGCGGAAACCAAGCAAGGCACCAACCAGCTCACCAGGAGCAATTAGGGGTTCAGAGTCTTGCTCAAGGACACTTCGACACTAACTCTGGGGGAGCCCACAGGGTTCGTTCAGGGGTAGAGTGGCCGGATGGTAACCGCAAGGTTGCCATCCGGCCACTCTACCCCTGCACGGCCCCTCGGTCGTCAACCTGTTTTGTTGGAGACTCCCAGCCTGCTGGGGAGTGGCGCCAGTGAATTATTTAGTTTGTATCAGATTGCAGTAATCATGGCAACAGGTATCTTTTTTAAATGAGTGGGATGAATTGAAGAAGACCCCTCCTCCCCCCTCCCTCCTTCCCTCTCCCACGCCCCATTATATGAAAGAATACTGTCAGTACAGCATTAGTCTCGTGTTGCCAGACTGTTGCCTCTCGCAATTTACAAATGCTTCCGTCATATATATAAAGTGGAAGTGGAGTGTCGCGCTACGAGCTTGTACATCTGATATTTTAAAAAAAATCGTGAAAATGTGGCGCAAATCTTTGAATATATATTCTTTCAGAGCGAACGTTTTTAACTAAAATCTTGTCCCTGGAACAACATATTTTCAGATGGGGGTCGGCGGCCAATTACAGATAATCTTGGGGGTCCTTGACATGAAAATGTTTGAGAACGACTGACATAGAAAGATGGGTTTTTCAGAAAACTGTCAGGATTTAGAAGGCAAAGATCTATAAGGGTCCGTTTGGTTACCAACATCATTTAGCTGGGGTTACCACCTGGAACCGTTCCCTCAAGGACCACTGGTGGTCCTCGGACCACTGGTAGAGAACCACTGCACTAAAACAATAAAAACGGCTAAATGTCTCTTTCTATCTCAAAGCGGTCAGCATTGTAAATTCCTTTCCCTGGAAGTGGATCCTGTTGTTTTTGTAATGTATCCTCCCCGCTGTTCTCCCTGTCCCTCCCTGACATATTTCGTTGGTGACGGGAGGAAACCTCATAACTCCATTTTTTTGTTTTTTGTTTTTTTTGGCATAAATCAGTGCTATTGAATACCCTTTACGTCTGTGTGTTGTTTCGAAAATATTGAACCAATGGAAAGTAGTAAAAAGTGCTTTGGACAAAACCTCTTAACTACATTGGACCCTCAAACTGTCTGCTAAAGCAGCTAACTCCACAATTTACAATTTACAATTTAGGCATTTAGCAGACGCTCTTAATCCAGAGCGATTTACATTAAGCAAGAACAAAAAGCATGGGAATACATCACATATATAAACAGCATTTATCAAGAAACATGCGTAAGCTAAGAACGTAACTAGAACATATCTATATATAATGACACTATACATATAAGCTATACATATATATTATACTATGCTGTACTGTTATTGTGCTGTCTACATGACATGCTATAAGTCTGTTTCAAATGCTATCTAAGTCTAAAAAAGTGCTGTCTAAGGGGGTAGGGTAAGTGCTATGGGCCATGGTGGAGTCTGAAAAGGTGGGTTTTCAAACTACGGCGGAAGATTGGGAGTGATGCTGCAGTTCTGACTGCAACGGGGAGTGCATTCCACAGTTTTGGGGCCAGAAGGGAGAAGAGTTTGGGACGTGTGGAGCGTTGTCCCGGTGTTTTTAGTGAGGGTACTTCCAGCTTCCCTGCGTTGGCTGATCTGAGTGCTCGGGAGGGTTTGTAGGGTTCAATCATGCTTGCAAGATATGGGGGAGCCATACCTTTGGTTGCTTTAAATGCCAGCATCAGAGTTTTGTATTCTGTGCGGGCAGCGACCGGGAGCCAGTGCAGGGAGCGGAGCAGGGGGGAGACATGTGAGAATTTTGGCTGGTTGAAGACCAAGCGAGCTGCGGCATTTTGGATCAGTTGGAGAGGCCACCTCTCCCCCTCCAATGGACGTAATTGACAATATATAAAGTTACAACAACAATTTTGATGAGGCAGTGTTGCTTTGTTTTAAAATAAAAGGTTTTCTTAATTTCCTGAAAAATGAACATTTTGGAGTTATGAGGTTTCCTCCCGACAGCAGAGATATATATATATATTTCCCCCTACGTCTGTTTCATCTCCCTGGACTTTCTTCTGCTTTTCTCTTTCATCTGTTCTGTGTTTCTGTCCATTATCCCTTTCTCCTCTTAACCCTTTAGGACTGAGACCAGATTCTACAAATGTCTTCTAAATTCTGACAGTTTTCTGATAAACCTCATGTTTCTATGTCGGTGGTTCTCACAGGGTTAAAACCTCATGTTTCTATGTCAGTGGTTCTCACAGGGTTAAAACCTCATGTTTCTATGTCAGTGGTTCTCACGGGGTTAAAACCTCATGTTTCTATGTCAGTGGTTCTCACAGGGTTAAAACCTCATGTTTCTATGTCAGTGGTTCTCACAGGGTTAAAACCTCATGTTTCTATGTCAGTGGTTCTCAAACTATTTCATGTCAAGGACCCCCACACATATATGTACTATACTAGAATTTCGCGGGCCTTCGGCCCGCTCATCCCAGAGTTGCGTTGCCCCGCGTTGCGATACAGAAGTCCACAGATACAGAAGTCCACAGTGACACGCGTTTTATGCAGCTGTTTTGTGTTGCAGCGCGTGCGCGCGCGCGCGTGTAGTGTTGTTGTTCTTATCCATAACACTAAATGGATCAAATATGCTCTATATTAGTTATGTATAGATTTAAAGCAGTGGCTGTCAAAGGTGTGATCCAGGGACCCTCATGGTTCCTTGAGGGGGTTCCAAATGGACCCATTATAGGTCTGTAACTCTGAGAGTGTACAAATGGAACCAAGTGGACCCTACAGGTCTGTAACTCTGAGAGTGTACAAATGGAACCAAATGGACTCTTTTATAACGTTTAACTGTGATACTGTACAAATGGAATCAAATGGGACTCTTATGGGTCCATTTGGTTTTACTCTCAGAGTTATGGGGGTCCTTGAAATTAAAAAGGTTGAGAACCTGTATGCAATGGCTTATGTCTTGTAAAAAGAGAGACCAGCCTATTCTCCAAACCATCATATCTTATGGTTTGCTAGGTTGTACAAATTAATATTGGGTCAATATAATTTGCAGGACTCACGTGTGTGCTCTCTGTCTCTCTCGCTCTCTTCTCTCTCCTCCGTCTCTGGGGTGTGTGGGGGGGGGGATTAGTTGCGCTGCCTGCGACAGTGCTATACTTCTCCAGCAGCGGTGCAGAACCGAGAGAGTGACACATTCTTGTGGATGTAAACTGCGCAAGTTGTAGCTTTAAAGTTCGGATTGTGTAGTCGCACCGGTGGTACAAAGTGAATGTTACAACGCGCACGGTGTTGTTGTAAGGCGCAAATGCGAGTACCTAGTCGCACTGTCGAGCCCTGTGTAGTGTAGTGGCATTTTCGCTGCATCGCGAGGCGATCCAAATTCCCCCCCGCGCACGCACGCACGCACGCACACACACACACACACACTGTACGTAGCTGTGTGTTGTTGCAGCGCGCGCGTGTGCGTGTAGTGTTGTTGTTGTTGTTCGTGTCCATATATGCGCGTCGGTTTGTCCCGCTTGTACCACGGCAGGTTTGCACAGTGCGCTCAGTGCGATATTTCCGAACGTGGGCGTTGTGTGTGTGTGTGTGGGTGGGTGTGTGTGTGTGTGGCTGGCTGTGTTTTGTTGCGTGGGGATCGCCATGTGAGGGGGCTAGCCAATAAGGGCCCTGTGTTGCATGTGGAGAATTGTGTAGGTTAGTGTGTGTGGTGTAGCCGAACGGGGTGGTGAGAACATGAGGGGGATGTAGCACAGCAATCGGTGACCCCTACATTAAGCTGTGTTGCTCCCAAGATGCAGTGCAAATGCGTGTTGTAGCAACCGTAGCCAATGGGAAAACAGGATGCAGTGTTGCCAGGTCCGCGAATTGTAAGCGAGTTGTAAGTAGCGTGTTGAATGGCATTTTTTCTGGTCTTGTTTTCATAGACCTGGCAACAAATTAGGCGGGGGTGTCGGTGCTTGTGGCGTGTTTGTGTTTATTATTGATATTGATGTTGTTTGTGAGTGTGGACGGGAGGCGGCTGTAGTGGCAGTGCAATGACAGTTTTTACGCGGGTGTTGTTGATTGTGGGCGTGCGGCGCGACATGAGGAGATAGCCGTGGATCGACGCGGAGGGTAAGGCTGTGTCGTGTTAGTGTGTTGTTGCAGTGTGTGTTGCAGCGTGTTGCAGCGTGTCAGTGACGTAGTAGCTGGTGACTTTAGTTTCCTGGTGTGGGCATTGGGCACACGTTTTCAAATGTATAATAGATATATACCCATAATTATATGTATACTTATTTGAAAACATTGAAACGAGACATTCTGCACAATGAGTACTTTTAAGTACATTTTGACGCCAATTCTTTTGTACTTTTGCTCCAAGTACATTTTGAACTCCGGACTCCTTACTTGTAACTAGGGATGTCCCAATAGACCTTTTTCGTATCCGATCCCGATACCACAATTTCAGTGTTACCGATTTAGAATACCGATGCCAGTGTTTTGACTCCTCACTCAAATGTGCACTTGCAGTTTGGGGCAACTCCAAAGCAAACTCCACATGATGCCCCAACATTTTATTTACCTGTCATAGTGCCAACCCCCTTACCCCTGTGTCGGATCGGTGGTTAGACTGGCATATTCACCGATACCGATATGACCTGATATGACCAAATAAGGGCCGATCAGATACCGATACAGTATCGGGACATCTCTACTTGTAACGGAGTACTTCGACAATGCTGTAGTACAGTATTGCTACGCGTAAGGAAAACAATTTAGCACTTTTTCCACCACTGTCTTAATTCCTACCATTTTATCTCTCCCCTCCTCCTCCTCCTCCAGTGAATCCTCTTATCTTCCTCCTAATGTTTTCCACCTCTCATCCTCTCTCTCTGTGTCTTATCATCCTTCCAGGGAGTGTTTATCCAGCTGGTGCAGGCCAACTCCCCCGCCGCCCTGGCCGGCCTGCGTTTTGGAGACCAGGTCCTGCAGATCAACGGGCAGAACTGTGCCGGGTGGAGCCTGGACAAGGCCCACAAGGCCCTGAAGGCCGCCTCGGAGACACGCATCGAACTCATCGTCCGCGACAGGTGAGAGGAGGAGGAGGAGATGGAGGGACCAGCTCAGTGGCCTTGTGGTTAGAGTGTTCGCCCTGAAACGGGGAGGTCGGGGTTCGATCCCCGGCCGGGTCATACCAAAGACTGTAAAAATGGGACCCAATGCCTGCTTGGCACTCAGCATCAAAGGGTTGTATTGGGGGGTCAAATCTACTTTAATCAAATGATTCCCGAGCGCGGCACGGCTGCAGCTCACTGGTACTGCGGTAACGTGTGTGACAAATCGTACGACTTTGACTTAACTTTGACCATTCACTCATTCACTCATTCATTCATTCATTCATTCACTCATTCATTCATTCACTCACTCATTCATTCATTCATTCACTCACTCACTCACTCACTCACTCATTCATTCATTCATTCATTCAAACCTTTATTTATTCTCAGAAGACATTGAGGTCATCCTCATTTGCAGCGTCGTCGAGATACACAGAATACAACATTCCAAAGCAATAAATAAAAACGGAACGGCAACATTTCCTCACCGTGTGACGTAGCACGCATGTTTAAAAACAGTCGCAGACACTTGGGGGTAAGTCTGCAATGAAAGCTTTAAATTGACCGTTATGTTATGGGAGAGCAGATCTTTAATTTAAGCTGTAGGTCGTTCCACGACATGGTCGGGGCACTAAAACTAAAGGCTGTTTTCCCCCAACTCTGTGTTTGTGATGCAGGAGACAGTGGTGGAAAGTAACATTACAGTACATTTACTTATAAGTACTGTACTTAAGTACAATTTGAGGTAATTGTACTTTACTTGAGTATTTCCCAATTTCCAGTAGTTTTACGTGTACTCCACTACATTTCATACTGTAGTGCTGCA
The DNA here is from genome assembly GCF_951216825.1 of Electrona antarctica. Classification (NCBI taxonomy): domain Eukaryota; kingdom Metazoa; phylum Chordata; class Actinopteri; order Myctophiformes; family Myctophidae; genus Electrona; species Electrona antarctica. Next base: position 1,084,430 of record NC_136807.1, read on the forward strand.
CGATTCTTCACGAATCACGATTCTTGCTCAAAAATCTTGATTTCCACGATTCTCACATGATTCTAATTTTTTTCCATGAAAATATGTATTCCCTTTAGTCTGTAGTTGCTGAACATTACTACGTTCAAAATGTCAAAGTCACAGCAATGCTGAGCATTGCCGTGACTTTGTCTTGCCCATTTTAAACATTCTTTCAACAAACGGGTATCCTTTAACATTTCATAACTTATTTCTTTTTTTTTTAAAGATTTTTTTTTGCGGCTTACGCCTTTTATTGGTTTTTGAAGGGACAGACAGTAGGCTGACAGGAAACGGGAGAGAGCTGGGGGAAGACATGCAGTAAAGGCCGTGTCGGGCTCGGGAGTCGAACCCGCGGCACACTGCGACTGGATTACCAGTCGGGTGCCCAGACGGTTACGCCACCACCTGGGCCACATTTCATAACTTATTAACAAACCTCATGCAGAACACTGTACTGCCAGGAGAAGCACACTCTGGAACTTTTTGCTGACATGGTTGTTATTGTGGTTTCATTTTGAGGAAGATATCAGGAGATATCTGTGAGCTCTGCGTTTAAAGGCTTGAAGGCCATTGTCTGAGATGGAGTCCACTACAGGGGCGGCGGTGGTTCAGGGGTAGAGTGCCTGGATGGTAACCGCAAGGTTGCCAGTTCAAACCCGGGCTCCCCCAGAGTTACTGTCGAAGTGTCCTTGAGCAAGACACTGAACCCCTAATTGCTCCCGATGTGCTGGTTGGTGCCTTGCATGGTTTCCGTTGCCATCGGTGTATGAATGTGTGTGTGAATGGGTGAATGTAATGCACAATCTATGTAAAGCGCCTTGGATAAAGGCGCTATATAAATGCACCATTTATTCATTTATTTATGCTCTGGTAGGCTGTTCCACACCTGGACAGCAGTGTGGAGAAAAGTTCTGTCCAATGTCCGTGTTTTGGAGCCTGGGGGGTCGAGAGCATGTTCTGGTGTGGCTGTGCATCGGCGGGTGTTTCGCCGTCTGGTGTAAGGTGGAGGGAGCATGTCCTGGAGGTCCCTAGGGCAGTGGGGGTGGAGGGAGCATGTCCTGGAGGTCCCTAGGGCAGTGGGTGGTCTGGTGTAAGGTGGAGGGAGCATGTCCTGGAGGTCCTTAGGGCAGTGGGTGGTCTGGTGTAAGGTGGAGGGAGCATGTCCTGGAGGTCCCTAGGGCAGTGGGGGGTGTGCATCAGTAAGTGGAGGGAGCATGTCCTGGAGGTCCTTAGGGCAGTGGGTGGTGTGCATCAGTAAGTGGAGGGAGCATGTCCTGGAGGTCCTTAGGGCAGTGGGGGGTGTGCATCAGTAAGTGGAGGGAGCATGTCCTGGAGGTCCTTAGGGCAGTGGGTGGTGTGCATCAGTAAGTGGAGGGAGCATGTCCTGGAGGTCCCTAGGGCAGTGGGGGGTGTGCATCAGTAAGTGGAGGGAGCATGTCCTGGAGCCGGAGGTCCCTAGGGCAGTGGGGGGGGGGGGGGGGGGGGGGCGCATCAGTAAGTGGAGGGAGCATGTCCTGGAGGTCCCTAGGGCAGTGGGTGGTGGAGGGAGCATGTCCTGGAGGTCCTTAGGGCAGTGGGTGGTGGAGGGAGCATGTCCTGGAGGTCCCTAGGGCAGTGGGTGGTGGAGGGAGCATGTCCTGGAGGTCCTTAGGGCAGTGGGTGGTGTGCATCAGTAAGTGGAGGGAGCATGTCCTGGAGGTCCCTAGGGCAGTGGGTGGTGTGCATCAGTAAGTGGAGGGAGCATGTCCTGGAGGTCCTTAGGGCAGTGGGTGGTGTGCATCAGTAAGTGGAGGGAGCATGTCCTGGAGGTCCCTAGGGCAGTGGGTGGTGTGCATCAGTAAGTGGAGGGAGCATGTCCTGGAGGTCCTTAGGGCAGTGGGTGGTGTGCATCAGTAAGTGGAGGGAGCATGTCCTGGAGGTCCTTAGGGCAGTGGGTGGTGTGCATCAGTAAGTGGAGGGAGCATGTCCTGGAGGTCCTTAGGGCAGTGGGTGGTGTGCATCAGTAAGTGGAGGGAGCATGTCCTGGAGGTCCCTAGGGCAGTGGGGGGTGTGCATCAGTAAGTGGAGGGAGCATGTCCTGGAGGTCCCTAGGGCAGTGGGTGGTGTGCATCAGTAAGTGGAGGGAGCATGTCCTGGAGGTCCCTAGGGCAGTGGGGGGTGTGCATCAGTAAGTGGAGGGAGCATGTCCTGGAGGTCCTTAGGGCAGTGGGTGGTGTGCATCAGTAAGTGGAGGGAGCATGTCCTGGAGGTCCTTAGGGCAGTGGGTGGTGTGCATCAGTAAGTGGAGGGAGCATGTCCTGGAGGTCCCTAGGGTAGTGGGGGGGGGGGGGGGTGCATTTTGTACAGGACTGTAGCGGCGGCAACGTGTCTTCTGTGGCTAAGGCTGTCGATGGAAAGTGTTGTACTGGCAGTGTCCTGGTCAACTCCAATTATTATGAGGGCCTTACTCTGAATATTGTCCAGCAGACCAAGATGTGTTTAGGCATCAGCCTGAAGAAGGTCTTTGACCGAAACCTTTTACAAAATAATTGTTGGGGTACCTGGTGCTATGGAAGCAGTTCGCTAGATGCCATGAAGGTATCATTTTCTTGGTAAGCAGCCCTACTACTCCACCCATACTGCTTCTGGAATGGAACGGTGCCTGGAGACAGAGTCCAGCTGACGTTGATGGAACACAATATAATGATATTAAATAATGTACATAATAATAGGCATCTATGAGTACACTGGCTAACCTTTAACCCATTTAGACCTGAGACCTGATTCTATAAAATGTCTTCTCTTCTTAAATCAGTTTTCTGAAAACATAATGTTTCTATATCAGTGAAAACATAATGTTTCTATATCAGTGAAAACATAATGTTTCTATATCAGTGGTTTAAACATAATGTTTCTATATCAGTGAAAACATAATGTTTCTATATCAGTGAAAACATAATGTTTCTATATCAGTGAAAACATAATGTTTCTATATCAGTGAAAACATAATGTTTCTATATCAGTGAAAACATAATGTTTCTATATCAGTGAAAACATAATGTTTCTATATCAGTGGTTTAAACATAATGTTTCTATATCAGTGAAAACATAATGTTTCTATATCAGTGGTTTAAACATAATGTTTCTATATCAGTGGTTTAAACATAATGTTTCTATATCAGTGGTTTAAACATAATGTTTCTATATCAGTGGTTTAAACATAATGTTTCTATATCAGTGGTTTAAACATAATGTTTCTATATCAGTGAAAACATAATGTTTCTATATCAGTGAAAACATAATGTTTCTATATCAGTGGTTTAAACATAATGTTTCTATCAGTGGTTTAAACATAATGTTTCTATATCAGTGAAAACATAATGTTTCTATATCAGTGGTTTAAACATAATGTTTCTATATCAGTGGTTTAAACATAATGTTTCTATATCAGTGGTTTAAACATAATGTTTCTATATCAGTGGTTTAAACATAATGTTTCTATATCAGTGGTTTAAACATAATGTTTCTATATCAGTGGTTTAAACATAATGTTTCTATATCAGTGGTTTAAACATAATGTTTCTATATCAGTGGTTTAAACATAATGTTTCTATATCAGTGAAAACATAATGTTTCTATATCAGTGGTTTAAACATAATGTTTCTATATCAGTGGTTTAAACATAATGTTTCTATATCAGTGAAAACATAATGTTTCTATATCAGTGGTTTAAACATAATGTTTCTATATCAGTGGTTTAAACATAATGTTTCTATATCAGTGGTTTAAACATAATGTTTCTATATCAGTGGTTTAAACATAATGTTTCTATATCAGTGGTTTAAACATAATGTTTCTATCAGTGGTTTAAACATAATGTTTCTATATCAGTGGTTTAAACATAATGTTTCTATATCAGTGAAAACATAATGTTTCTATATCAGTGAAAACATAATGTTTATATATCAGTGAAAACATAATGTTTCTATATCAGTGGTTTAAACATAATGTTTCTATATCAGTGAAAACATAATGTTTCTATATCAGTGGTTTAAACATAATGTTTCTATATCAGTGGTTTAAACATAATGTTTCTATATCAGTGAAAACATAATGTTTCTATATCAGTGGTTTAAACATAATGTTTCTATATCAGTGGTTTAAACATAATGTTTCTATATCAGTGGTTTAAACATAATGTTTCTATATCAGTGAAAACATAATGTTTCTATATCAGTGGTTTAAACATAATGTTTCTATATCAGTGGTTTAAACATAATGTTTCTATATCAGTGGTTTAAACATAATGTTTCTATATCAGTGGTTTAAACATAATGTTTCTATATCAGTGAAAACATAATGTTTCTATATCAGTGGTTTAAACATAATGTTTCTATATCAGTGAAAACATAATGTTTCTATATCAGTGGTTTAAACATAATGTTTCTATATCAGTGGTTTAAACATAATGTTTCTATATCAGTGGTTTAAACATAATGTTTCTATATCAGTGGTTTAAACATAATGTTTCTATATCAGTGGTTTAAACATAATGTTTCTATATCAGTGGTTTAAACATAATGTTTCTATATCAGTGAAAACATAATGTTTCTATATCAGTGGTTTAAACATAATGTTTCTATATCAGTGAAAACATAATGTTTCTATATCAGTGGTTTAAACATAATGTTTCTATATCAGTGGTTTAAACATAATGTTTCTATATCAGTGAAAACATAATGTTTCTATATCAGTGGTTTAAACATAATGTTTCTATATCAGTGGTTTAAACATAATGTTTCTATATCAGTGAAAACATAATGTTTCTATATCAGTGGTTTAAACATAATGTTTCTATATCAGTGAAAACATAATGTTTCTATATCAGTGGTTTAAACATAATGTTTCTATATCAGTGGTTTAAACATAATGTTTCTATATCAGTGAAAACATAATGTTTCTATATCAGTGGTTTAAACATAATGTTTCTATATCAGTGGTTTAAACATAATGTTTCTATATCAGTGGTTTAAACATAATGTTTCTATATCAGTGGTTTAAACATAATGTTTCTATATCAGTGAAAACATAATGTTTCTATATCAGTGGTTTAAACATAATGTTTCTATCAGTGGTTTAAACATAATGTTTCTATCAGTGGTTTAAACATAATGTTTATATATCAGTGGTTTAAACATAATGTTTATATATCAGTGGTTTAAACATAATGTTTATATATCAGTGAAAACATAATGTTTCTATATCAGTGGTTTAAACATAATGTTTATATATCAGTGGTTTAAACATAATGTTTCTATCAGTGGTTTAAACATAATGTTTATATATCAGTGGTTTAAACATAATGTTTATATATCAGTGGTTTAAACATAATGTTTATATATCAGTGAAAACATAATGTTTCTATATCAGTGGTTTAAACATAATGTTTCTATATCAGTGGTTTTCAAGCTAAGGACTGGGCGGCGGTGGATCAGCGGTAGAGTGCCCCCCCCCCCCCCCCCCCCCCCCATCCAGAGACAAGGATACAAGTTAAAAACGTTCGCTGTGAACGAATATATATTCAAAGACTTGCACACATTTTCTCGCTTTATTCAAAAAACAGCATATCTACAAGCTCATAGCTCTATAAGCTTGTAGATCTGCTAATTTTCAACAGCTCAAGTTTAAAAAAAGAATGGTTAAAGTGGTTACAAGCTAAGGTGACACAGGCAGGCAGTTCCAGGTCTTAACGGGTAAAACGGTTAAAACCATTATGTATGTTCTGATTTAGAGTGGCAGAGTACAGTAGACAAACATGGAGCTTACTGAACTTATATTAACTGAAGCCAATACCAGACATTCTTCGATCTTTGTCTCCCTCTGCTGGTCATCTCTCCACTCTGAGGGTTTGCTGCTAATAATTGTTGGCACACACAGTGTTTGTGCTGCTTTGCCTTTTAACAGACCTGAACTATACTATATATAATCTCTTAACCCAATATATACAGTAAACGCATAAGTAATTGTCATTGTTTTTTTCCATTCATTTCCATTTTAGTTGCACCATTTTCTTCAATCTACTTCAATCGATTTATTTTAGTGGAGCTACTTCTTGTTTTCCTGTCATTCCCCAGATTTCCTTCTGTTTTTGTGTCTCCCATTGTGACACTTTAACAATGGGAGACACTAACAATGGGAGACACTAACAATGGGAGACACTAACAATGGGAGACACTAACAATGGGAGACACTAACAATGGGAGACACTACACTGGGAGACACTAACACTGGGAGACACTAACACTGGGAGACACTAACACTGGGAGACACTAACAATGGGAGACACTAACAATGGGAGACACTAACAATGGGAGACACTAACAATGGGAGACACTAACACTGGGAGACACTAACAATGGGAGACACTAACAATGGGAGACACTAACAATGGGAGACACTAACACTGGGAGACACTAACAATGGGAGACACTAACACTGGGAGACACTAACACTGGGAGACACTAACACTGGGAGACACTAACAATGGGAGACACTAACAATGGGAGACACTAACAATGGGAGACACTAACACTGGGAGACACTAACAATGGGAGACACTAACACTGGGAGACACTAACAATGGGATACACTAACACTGGGAGACACTAACAATGGGAGACACTAACAATGGGAGACACTAACAATGGGAGACACTAACAATGGGAGACACTAACACTGGGAGACACTAACAATGGGAGACACTAACACTGGGAGACACTAACACTGGGAGACACTAACACTGGGAGACACTAACAATGGGAGACACTAACACTGGGAGACACTAACAATGGGAGACACTAACAATGGGAGACACTAACACTGGGAGACACTAACAATGGGAGACACTAACAATGGGAGACACTAACAATGGGAGACACTAACACTGGGAGACACTAACAATGGGAGACACTAACACTGGGAGACACTAACAATGGGAGATACTAACACTGGGAGACACTAACAATGGGAGACACTAACAATGGGAGACACTAACACTGGGAGACACTAACAATGGGAGACACTAACAATGGGAGACACTAACACTGGGAGACACTAACACTGGGAGACACTAACACTGGGAGACACTAACACTGGGAGACACTAACAATGGGAGACACTAACAATGGGAGACACTAAAACTGGGAGACACTAACACTGGGAGACACTAACAATGGGAGACACTAACACTGGGAGACACTAACAATGGGAGACACTAACACTGGGAGACACTAACACTGGGAGACACTAACACTGGGAGACACTAACACTGGGAGACACTAACACTGGGAGACACTAACAATGGGAGACACTAACACTGGGAGACACTAACAATGGGAGACACTAACACTGGGAGACACTAACACTGGGAGACACTAACACTGGGAGACACTAACACTGGGAGACACTAACACTGGGAGACACTAACACTGGGAGACACTAACACTGGGAGACACTAACACTGGGAGACACTAACACTGGGAGACACTAACACTGGGAGACACTAACACTGGGAGACACTAACACTGGGGGACACTAACACTGGGGGACACTAACACTGGGGGACACTAACACTGGGGGACACTAACACTGGGGGACACTAACACTGGGGGACACTAACACTGGGGGACACTAACACTGGGGGACACTAACACTGGGGGACACTAACACTGGGAGACACTAACACTGGGAGACACTAACAATGGGAGACACTAACAATGGGAGACAGCAGCTGGAACCTCTCTCACTGTATGCAATATTCAGACACCCAAACTAGTGGCAAAAAAAATGCATATTTGGTTGGGTTGATTTTAGAGGCGAAAGGCCAAAGAACCGTTGTTACGTTTCTGTTTTGTTGTGATGACGTGATCAAAATGTAATCATGTCTTTTTGCCTTTATCATGTAGCTCTACAACAAAGTTACGGCCATGATGCAATGGCACAAAAACTGGCAAAAAAATAATAATAATTATATATAATATTAATCATATTCGGGTATTCGGTTTTTGGGCCAACTGTGTCCTATATTCGGTATTAGGTTTCGTCCAAGAACGTCCCATTGGGTGCATCCCTACCCAATAATACCAGTGACAGAACGTCCCATTGGGTGCATCCCTACCCAATAATACCAGTGACAGAATGTCCCATTGGGTGGATCCCTACCCAATAATACCAGTGACAGAATGTCCCATTGGGTGCATCCCTACCCAATAATACCAGTGACAGAATGTCCCATTGGGTGCATCCCTACCCAATAATACCAGTGACAGAATGTCCCATTGGGTGCATCCCTACCCAATAATACCAGTGACAGAATGTCCCATTGGGTGCATCCCTACCCAATAATACCAGTGACAGAATGTCCCATTGGGTGCATCCCTACCCAATAATACCAGTGACAGAACGTCCCATTGGGTGCATCCCTACCCAATAATACCAGTGACAGAATGTCCCATTGGGTGCATCCCTACACAATAATACCAGTGACAGAACGTCCCATTGGGTGCATCCCTACCCAATAATACCAGTGACAGAATGTCCCATTGGGTGCATCCCTACCCAATAATACCAGTGACAGAATGTCCCATTGGGTGCATCCCTACCCAATAATACCAGTGACAGAATGTCCCATTGGGTGCATCCCTACCCAATAATACCAGTGACAGAATGTCCCATTGGGTGCATCCCTACCCAATAATACCAGTGACAGAATGTCCCATTGGGTGCATCCCTACCCAATAATACCAGTGACAGAATGTCCCATTGGGTGCATCCCTACCCAATAATACCAGTGACAGAATGTCCCATTGGGTGCATCCCTACCCAATAATACCAGTGACAGAATGTCCCATTGGGTGCATCCCTACCCAATAATACCAGTGACAGAACGTCCCATTGGGTGCATCCCTACCCAATAATACCAGTGACAGAATGTCCCATTGGGTGCATCCCTACCCAATAATACCAGTGACAGAACGTCCCATTGGGTGCATCCCTACCCAATAATACCAGTGACAGAATGTCCCATTGGGTGCATCCCTACCCAATAATACCAGTGACAGAATGTCCCATTGGGTGCATCCCTACCCAATAATACCAGTGACAGAATGTCCCATTGGGTGCATCCCTACCCAATAATACCAGTGACAGAAGGTCCCATTGGGTGCATCCCTACCCAATAATACCAGTGACAGAATGTCCCATTGGGTGCATCCCTACCCAATAATACCAGTGACAGAAGGTCCCATTGGGTGCATCCCTACCCAATAATACCAGTGACAGAACGTCCCATTGGGTGCATCCCTACCCAATAATACCAGTGACAGAACGTCCCATTGGGTGCATCCCTACCCAATAATACCAGTGACAGCCTCCCGTTTTTTGGGGGAAATGGAAGGCGGGGCTTTTCAGAGTAAAATCTACCTCATCTGCTTTGCACTCTAGCACCTTTTATTTTTAATAATTCCGGCACACTGGAAGTGTTAACAAATACTGGGCCTAAACATGTCCCTCTCTGTCCCTCCAGGCCGTTCCATTGCACCATCACCCTAAACATGTCCCTCTCTGTCCCTCTCTGTCCCTCCAGGCCGTTCCATTGCACCATCACCCTAAACATGTCCCTCTCTGTCCCTCTCTGCCCCCTCCAGGCCGTTCCAGCGCACCATCACCCTAAACATGTCCCTCTCTGTCCCTCTCTGCCCCCTCCAGGCCGTTCCAGCGCACCATCACCCTAAACATGTCCCTCTCTGCCCCCTCCAGGCCGTTCCAGCGCACCATCACCCTAAACATGTCCCTCTCTGCCCCCTCCAGGCCGTTCCAGCGCACCATCACCCTAAACATGTCCCTCTCTGTCCCCTCCAGGCCGTTCCAGCGCACCATCACCCTAAACATGTCCCTCTCTGTCCCTCCAGGCCGTTCCAGCGCACCATCACCCTAAACATGTCCCTCTCTGTCCCTCCAGGCCGTTCCAGCGCACCATCACCCTAAACATGTCCCTCTCTGCCCCCTCCAGGCCGTTCCAGCGCACCATCACCCTAAACATGTCCCTCTCTGTCCCCTCCAGGCCGTTCCAGCGCACCATCACCCTAAACATGTCCCTCTCTGTCCCCTCCAGGCCGTTCCAGCGCACCATCACCCTAAACATGTCCCTCTCTGTCCCCTCCAGGCCGTTCCAGCGCACCGTCACCCTAAACATGTCCCTCCAGGCCGTTCCAGCGCACCATCACCCTAAACATGTCCCTCTCTGCCCCCTCCAGGCCGTTCCAGCGCACCATCACCCTAAACATGTCCCTCTCTGTCCCTCCAGGCCGTTCCAGCGCACCATCACCCTAAACATGTCCCTCTCTGTCCCTCTCTGCCCCCTCCAGGCCGTTCCAGCGCACCATCACCCTAAACATGTCCCTCTCTGTCCCCTCCAGGCCGTTCCAACGCACCATCACCCTAAACATGTCCCTCTCTGTCCCTCTCTGCCCCCTCCAGGCCGTTCCAGCGCACCATCACCCTAAACATGTCCATCTCTGCCCCCTCCAGGCCGTTCCAGCGCACCATCACCCTAAACATGTCCCTCTCTGTCCCTCTCTGCCCCCTCCAGGCCGTTCCAGCGCACCATCACCCTAAACATGTCCATCTCTGCCCCCTCCAGGCCGTTCCAGCGCACCATCACCCTAAACATGTCCCTCTCTGTCCCCTCCAGGCCGTTCCAGCGCACCATCACCCTAAACATGTCCCTCTCTGTCCCCTCCAGGCCGTTCCAGCGCACCATCACCCTAAACATGTCCCTCTCTGTCCCGCTCTGTCCCCTCCAGGCCGTTCCAGCGCACCATCACCCTAAACATGTCCCTCTCTGTCCCCTCCAGGCCGTTCCAGCGCACCATCACCATGCACAAGGACAGCTCAGGACACGTGGGTTTCATCTACAAGTCTGGAAAGATCACCTCCCTGGTGAAGGAAGGCTCCGCTGCTCGCAACGGCATGCTGACCGACCACTACATCTGTGAGATCAACGGGCAGAACGTCATCGGACTCAAGGTCGGCCTCCTTTTGTGAATATCATTGCTGTCCGGAGGAAATCTCATAACTCCAAAATTAAAAATATACATTTTTAAAGAAATTAAGAAAATCATATTTTTTTTTACAATAAAGGTCATAAAAGTTGGTGTTGTGACACCAACCGGACAGCAACGAGATATGCTTCATGTTGTCTCTGTTGGCATCCTTGAGGGTTAGCCTTAACTTGTAATTTCATAACCTTCCCAATGAATTAGTCCATACCATAACCTTAACCTTAGTTTTTATTTCGTTTTTATAAGTGGAAAAAAAGGTAGTTGATTCTTCGTCATTGTTTTAGTTGACAAAATTAATGCTGCACACATCAGACACATATTTTTCTGATTTTTCACAAGTAGTGTTACTTGGAAGGAATTCTATGTAATTATGACACCATTTTGACATTTAAAGAGACTCAACATTGTCAGTATTTATGGATACAAACATATGAATTAAAAACAGTTGTTGATACATAACAGCACATAAACATAGCATATTTTGAGCTGCTCTTAATTTTCTGTACCCCCCCCCCCCCTCCCCCCAACAGGATTCTCAAATCAAGGACATCCTGTCCACCTCTCCCACTACGATGACCATCACCATCATGCCCAAGTTCATCTACGAAGCACATGATAAAGAGGTACGGCTACAGTTCACAGCTACAGAGATTCAAATTTTGCATTTTGCAACAGTTTATAGTTAACCGTTTCCATCCATCCGACATGTCAGCACGTCCTAGGGAATCGAACCGTGGGGTGCATCCGACGTCCTCACACGTCTTAACGCATCCTCAATGATACCGGGCGAAATAAGAATATTCTGAATTTTTTATTTTTTATTTGTCAGTTCGCCTTTCGGCTACGGTATGCTACACTCTAGGCAATTGTTAGCTTACCATTGACTTAGCCGTTAGCGCGGCGGAAAGAATGACTCGTCTCTCCTAATCCAGGGCGCTCTCCGTGGTGTTGAACGAATCGATATACTGGCGCTTCATTTCTGCTCCTCATCCGTCTCTCCCGCAAAATATGAACGCTTTTTGGATCATATATCGTATAAATTAAAACGATCGCAATGTAAGCTAGCTATGTAAAGTAAACTTTTTTTTAGTGGATTGTTTCCGGGGCGTGGGTTTCCGAGTAAAAGCGGCCATGTCTTTCCGGCAGACCTCCCCGTGGGAGGTTAGGGTTAGGGTGAGGGTTTGAGATAGGTTGTAGTTGTAGGACTAATGACTCAGACTGGTCTAACCAATGAATGACTCATACTGGATCTCTTGTCCACTAGTCCCTTCCTAACATTTTAGTCTAGTTTTTAAACGTTGACGAAATTATAGTTAGTTTTAGTCATCAAAGCTTAGTTTCCATGTAGTTTTCGTCAGTGGAAAAAGGTAGTCAACGAACATTTTTCGTCTTAGTTTTAGTCGACGAAATCAACACTGGTTCGAAGTCACATTGAAATACAGCAGGAAACCCCCGTTCCAGCACCGCCTCGGCAGCATGCCTCGCTAATCATTAGGCTTCCAGCTCTAACGTCCTGGGTTCCAGTCAGCTCCGGGGCGCGGTACCACCGAGCGCGCTAAAGCGAGCGAGTTGCTGTACCGAACGTTGCGATGTCTGCTTCCACCGACTCAGCGCCGTACGAGTTATGTCCCGATACGCACAGAATCATAAATCCTTTTTAGTTTTTTTACACATGCAGTAAACATTGGGCTCAATGGGCGGCCCACAGAGAGGCTGATAATGACCTAACAACCTACCAGAGGTGCTGGTAGGCCAGTTGATAATGACCTAACAACCTACCAGAGGTGCTGGTAGGCCAGTTGATAATGACCTAACAACCTACCAGAGCTGCTGGTAGGCCAGTTGATAATGACCTAACAACCTACCAGAGCGTGCTGATAGGCCAGTTGATAATGACCTAACAACCTACCAGAGGTGCTGGTAGGCCAGTTGATAATGACCTAACAACCTACCAGAGGTGCTGGTAGGCCAGTTGATAATGACCTAACAACCTACCAGAGGTGCTGGTAGGCCAGTTGATAATGACCTAACAACCTACCAGAGGTGCTGGTAGGCCAGTTGATAATGACCTAACAACCTACCAGAGGTGCTGGTAGGCCAGTTGATAATGACCTAACAACCTACCAGAGGTGCTGATAGGCCAGTTGATAATGACCTAACAACCTACCAGAGGTGCTGGTAGGCCAGTTGATAATGACCTAACAACCTACCAGAGGTGCTGGTAGGCCAGTTGATAATGACCTAACAACCTACCAGAGGTGCTGGTAGGCCAGTTGATAATGACCTAACAACCTATCAGAGGTGCTGGTAGGCCAGTTGTGACCTACTCATCCATACGGGATGAGAACTGTTTAGTTATACCAGCGGTAATGAATCACCGTTTACCGACGGTATGGCATACTCTGGAAAAGAGCGTCTGCTAAAAGCCTGAATTGTCCATTTTAATTGTAAATGGTATGCTAATTTGCACAAGTAGTAGTAGTAGTAGTAGTACGCTGCTTCTTTGCCTGGAAAGGAGCCAACTTAGGCGGTTCGGGCATCTGGTTAGGATGCCTCTCGGGCGTCTCCCTAGGGAGGTTGTCGAGGCATATGTCCCACTGGGAGGAGACCCCGGGGCAGACCAAGGCGCAGTTGGAGGAAACACATCGACTCACTGGCCTTGGAATGTCTCGGGATCCCCAAGGAGGAAGTCACTAATGTTGCTCTGGAGAGGGAAGTCTGGAACACTCTGGTGGAGCTGTTGCCTCCGCGACCCGACTACGGATAAGCGGTTGAAGATGGATGGATGGATGCTAATTTGCATGTGTGTGTGTGTGTGTGTCTGCCAGGATGTCTACCGGCCTGCTGCGTTCAGCCATGGACCACTCCGTCCCCGAGGTGTGAGCAACCAAGCAGATGTCGCTGGACCAACGACATCTCAAGTCAAGGATATCTACAATCTATAGAGAAAGATCCTTCTCTAAACTCTCTCTCTCCATTCCTTATACCTCCAGTCTTTCTCTCTGTCCGTCTGTCCGTCTGTCCGTCTGTCTGTCTGTCTGTCTGTCTGTCCAATCGCTATGATTCCCATCCCCACTGTATCGGTCTCTCTCTCTCTCTCTCTCCTTCTGTCCTCCAACGGACACAATTCCTGCATCAACACTCATTCCTGTTGCTAAAACCATTCAAGATGCCTTTCTTTTCCTCCATTTGTTTCTAGGGATGCACCGAAAGGGAAATTCTTGGCTGAAACCGAATACCGAATATAGGAAACAGTTGGCCCGAATACCGAATATGATTAATATTATATATCTTTTTTTCCTACCATTGCTGTCATGGCCGTACCTTTAAAGCTACCTGATTTATGGCAAAATAAATGGTTATGGCAAAAACCTAACTTAAATAATAATCACTATTATTGGTCCATAAAACATTTATTCAGCTCTTTTGAATGCATTAATCGCATACACTATTCGGTGATATATTTTCTGCCTATTCGGGCCGAAACCGAATAGGCCGAAACTGCATTTTCTTTTTTGCCATTTTCTGCCGAATATTTTCTGCGGCCTAAAATTCGGTGCATCACTATAATTTCCATCTATCTCTGTATGTTATTCAATATTATGCCAGTTACCTTCTTCCTCCTCCTGTGTGTCACATAGTACTTTTTATACGTTAAACCGTGTAGTCTAAGTTTAAACGTTTTTGTCGTCTTGATATGCGACATTGAGGACCGTACATAACTTTGTTTCTTTAAAAAACCATAAAGAAGCCATGCACACGCTATACCGCGAGTCCAGAGCTTCCTCCTGATGTGGAAGACGGATCATTTGGCAAAGTGACCTTTTTCACCTCTTCTTCTCTCTCGCATCAAAATGCTGTAAAGAGCCATTGATCTCCAGTGGTCGTTCCTCCATCAAAGCCATTGATCTCCAGTGGTCGTTCCTCCATCAAAGCCATTGATCTCCAGTGGTCGTTCCTCCATCAAAGCCATTGATCTCCAGTGGTCGTTCCTCCATCAAAGCCATTGATCTCCAGTGGTCGTTCCTCCATCAAAGCCATTGATCTCCAGTGGTCGTTCCTCCATCAAAGCCATTGATCTCCAGTGGTCGTTCCTCCATCAAAGCCATTGATCTCCAGTGGTCGTTCCTCCATCAAAGCCTTGCCATAACTGTACAGAATATAATAGCTGGTCTCTCATTCCCTGTAATACAGTCTTCAGACAACACTCATATAGGAATAGTAAATGTCTCATGGGTAGGAAATGTTCTTTGACTTCATCTTAGTCTCCATCTCAAGACACTTATTTCTGACATTGTAAAAAATAAACACAAAGGCATGGTATTCATGCCCTGCATTGTTAAAGGATGTGGGTTTAGATTTTAAAATCTCTCACAAAAAAAACAGATTTGGAGGAACCCAATGTTGTCCATATTGATATTTGGCTTGTAAATGTACATTTTCCAAATGTACAAGTCTGGCTTGGCCCTATAAAAACCTTCTGTAAGTTATACTAAAACGATCCTAAACAAAATGCCATGCTTTGGAGAGGCCTTGTGTGAAGATGATTAAAGTTGTAAAAACATTATTTTTGTCTGGGAGACAGATGGAGATGTACAGTATGCTATCGTTCCACTACACAGCTTTTTGGTTTTGTTTTGTTTTTTCAATTTCCAAGTCCAAGCCAGAAAGGACTGCTTTTTATTTGTGTTCGTTTTGGATTTGTATTAATTTTTTGGGGGTACTGGGAACAATGCGTGCACATTTCAGGGAGGAGGGTAGGGGGGAGACGGGGGGGTAAGAGTGGCCCTTTGCAGAGGGTAGGGGGGGAGACGGGGGGGGGGGGGGGGGGGTGTAAGAGTGGCCCTTTGCAGAGGGTAGGGGGGGAGACGGGGGGGTAAGAGTGGCCCTATGCAGAGGGTAGGGGGGGAGACGGGGGGGGGGGGGGGGGGTAAGAGTGTCTCTTTGCAGCTGGGACTGGGAAGACCTTGTTCACATAGCAGGGACGTGCAGAGAGTGTTAGAGAGGGGCAGGGTCTGGAATCCCGTAAGAGGGCACTTTTGTGCGACGCGTTGTGAGCTTGTAGATCAGCTATTTTTGGGGCGCAACCCAGCACTCTTTTAGCTAGTGGAGATGCAGGTGTAACGACATGGATTTCTAAACAAATTTGTTCAATGCAAAAATACTGTGTTCAAAGTTCAGGAGACTTCGGGAATAAAAAGCAATTCTCCTGAATGCTGCCTTCCTTCCGGCATGGCACGGAAAGGAGAGGAGGGCATTTGCATTTCTTTCACCATGTAGTAAATGTTGCATTCGTGGTCTGGAGAGGGCAGTTGTTTTACAGACGGGTAAAAGGGCAGGGGCTGAAGCCCCCTTTGATGTCTATGTGTGCATGTCCCTGTCTGTCACATAGCCTCCTGTTCCCTGGGGTTAGGATCCCTGTCACATAGCCTCCTGTTCCCTGGGGTTAGGATCCCTGGTCACATAGCCTCCTGTTCCCTGGGGTTAGGATCCCTGGTCACATAGCCTCCTATTCCATGGGGTTAGGATCCCTGTCACATAGCCTCCTGTTCCCTGGGGTTAGGATCCCTGGTCACATAGCCTCCTATTCCATGGGGTTAGGATCCCTGTCACATAGCCTCCTGTTCCCTGGGGTTAGGGTCTGTCACATAGCCTCCTGTTCCCTGGGGTTAGTGTCTGTCACATAGCCTCCTGTTCCTTGGGGTTAGGGTCTGTCACATAGCCTCCTGTTCCTTGGGGTTAGGGTCTGTCACATAGCCTCCTGTTCCCTGGGGTGGGCACAGGGAAAACAAGGCCCCCCGTCCGTCCACACCAAACACTAGACTGGATTATTCATCCCTGTTGTGGTTATAATAGCTGTGGCGTGGACTCTTGCCATCCACTTGAGTTAGAATCATTTTTTAAAACTATTATTGTTGTAGTGTTTGGTCTGGAGGGACGGCCGTTTAAAAGATTCACCGTACAGCGGTTGTGTTGCGCGGCGCAAATAGCCGATCTACAAACGTTGCATTAGTTACGGCCTCGATACTAATTGAGGATGTGGTTAAAACGTTTGGATGTTTGAGGGAGGGAGGATTTTCTTTGGACAGGGTCTTGTGCTGGGGCGGACCCACTTAAGGGTCTTGTGCTGGGGCGGACCCACTTAAGGGTCTTGTGCTGGGGCGGACCCACTTAAGTGCACTTTCCGCTACATTTTCTTTTTTTAAGAGGTTGTCTTTCCTGTATCCATTTCAACAATGTTTGGTTAGTTTTCTGTTTTGTTGTTTTTGTTTTTTTCGGTTGCTTGTGGCGCCTCGTGCAAATGAGCGAGCTCAACGAAACAGACCGTTGTATGATGTCGTTAGGATGGTTTGATGTTGAAAATCCTCTGCGTTGAATCGAATCGTCCTTCATGTCAAGGACCCCCATTTGAAGATATATGCCAAGGACCCCCATAAGGCCAAGGACCCCCATAAGGACCCCCATTAGGCAATTAGCCTACGGCCCCCTATTTAATGGCATATATATATATATATATACTGTATATAAACTTTATTACAGGCTCGTGGCCCCACATGGTAAGACAATACATCACATACAAGAGAATACATACAAATGCAGTACATTTACCCTGCAGCCCCACAGGTTACTACTCTAATCGTAGAAGTATACCTGACCAGAACAACGGCCTGGGTCTGTCTCTGGGACCCCCAATTACATTTATATTGTAAAATCACTGTTCATTTAACTCTGAGAGTGTTAGCCTACAAATGGAACCCAATTTGGTTCAACGTTTGTATACTCTCTCTCTCTCAAGCCCTGACCACACCAAAGGGTCGAGGCGGTTTTAGCGTTAACTCCTTGCAACCGTTTGGACCCAAGGAGTTGCATGGTGACCCTTTGATGTTGGTTAGGGCTCTACAGACCCTTAAGGGTCCATTATCATCTAGCTGGGGACCCCCTGGACCCCCTGGGACCCCCCTGGACCCCTTTAGGAACCACCGTGTTCGAGGACGCACCTCTAATCCGTTCCTCCTCCAATAATCGATGAGCACGGAGAGACGCAGAGCTCAGAGCTGACGAGTGACTCCGTTTGTGCGTTTCGTCTTTTTTTCCATTTCTAATGTAATATAAAGTTTGTTATCTTTTAATGCTGTTCATGTTGTGGATGCATGTATTTTTTTTTCTTCTTTTTTTCTAGAAATGTAATCTGATAAAAAAAATGTCACAGTCACTATAAAAAAAAATCTAAAAAGTTTATATACGAATGTAACCGAGATAATTATTGTAAAACAAATAAACAGTCTTTCTGTTCACGTTGGCTTGTCTCTGTCCCTCACGTTTCTGTTCACGTTGGCCTGTCTCTGTCCTCACGTTTCTGTTCACTTTGGCTTGTCTCTGTCCTCATGTTTCTGTTCACGTTGGCCTGTCTCTGTCCTCATGTTTCTGTTCACGTTGGCCTGTCTCTGTCTTCACGTTTCTGTTCACGTTGGCCTGTCTCTGTCCTCACGTTTCTGTTCACGTTGGCTTGTCTCTGTCCTCATGTTTCTGTTCACGTTGGCCTGTCTCTGTCCCTCATGTTTCTGTTCACGTTGGCCTGTCTCTGTCCTCATGTTTCTGTTCACGTTGGCCTGTCTCTGTCTTCACGTTTCTGTTCACGTTGGCTTGTCTCTGTCTTCACGTTTCTGTTCACGTTGGCCTGTCTCTGTCCTCACGTTTCTGTTCACGTTGGCCTGTCTCTGTCCTCATGTTTCTGTTCACGTTGGCCTGTCTCTGTCCTCATGTTTCTGTTCACGTTGGCCTGTCTCTGTCCTCATGTTTCTGTTCACATTGGCCTGTCTTTGTCCCTCATGTTTCTGTTCACGTTGGCTTGTCTCTGTCCTCATGTTTCTGTTCACGTTGGCCTGTCTTTGTCCTCATGTTTCTGTTCACGTTGGCCGGTCTTTGTCCCTCATGTTTCTGTTCATGTTGGCCTGTCTTTTTCACGTCAATGACCCCCAAATTTACACTCATTAGCCCACCGCGGACCCCCATTTGAAAAGATATGCCAGGGACCCCCCCATGAGAGAAGATTTGTACGTCTCTTGCACTGATTCTCAAACCGTTTAATTTCAAGAACCCCCAGTTTGACATGCATTTAGGCTACGGACCCCCATTTAATGGCATTTCTAAATCAAAAGTTAATTTAACTCCTTTCTGTGTGGGGTTTGCATGTTCTCCCCGTGTCCCCTAGGGTAGGTACCCTCACATGTTCTCCCCGTGTCCCCTAGGGTAGGTACCCTCACATGTTCTCCCCGTGTCCCCTAGGGTAGGTACCCTCACATGTTCTCCCCGTGTCCCTTAGGGTAGGTACCCTCACATGTTCTCCCCGTGTCCCCTAGGGTAGGTATACCCTCACATGTTCTCCCCGTGTCCCCCTAGGGTAGGTACCCTCACATGTTCTCCTCGTGTCCCCTAGGGTAGGTTCCCTCACATGTTCTCCCCGTGTCCCCTAGGCTAGGTACCCTCACATGTTCTGCCCGTGTCCCCTAGGGTAGGTTCCCTCACATGTTCTCCCCGTGTCCCCTAGGGTAGGTACCCTCACATGTTCTCCCCGTGTCCCCTAGGGTAGGTACCCTCACATGTTCTGCCCGTGTCCCCTAGGGTAGGTACCCTCACAAAAAACATGCAGTAATCCTGGTCTCTAAACTGCCTCCCCCTGGCCAGCCGGGGGGCCTGGTGGAGGGGAAAGGAACTGGTCGGAATAAAGTGTTCCTTCCACGCGCTACGTCCGGCCGTTGCTCTATTGTGTGGATACTGCATTTTAAAGAGTACAGCGGTGCCCATTGGAGCCTCTACAGTGGTGCCCGTTTGTTGGGCACTGTCCTACCTGGAACGATGCAAGTTGGAAATGCATGCCCCACCCAGATATTATGTCTGTCCCTTTTATGCTTAGGCCAGCTCCATATATGGACAATGGACAGGGGCCCTAGCTGTCCAGAGCCCGGGCAGAGGCCTTTTTAGGGCGGTTCTGGACAACCGCGGGTCCGACCGAGTCGACACCGGGAACTGCACCCCCTGCGGTGGGGTGGAACGCCTGTGTCGAATTGGAAGTCGGTGGGGCGAACGGTTCTCGAGTTACGTGGATTGCAGACGTACAGACACACACACACACACACACACACACAGAGAGACACACACACACACACACACAGAGACACACACACAGAGACAGAGACACACACATACAGAGAAACCCGCCCCTCCCCCCTGGTATTAAAAGGCTGATGTGATTAGCGGAGTGCTGGTTGCCATGACAGCCTTGCCCTGTGTTGATGGCGAACAGGGTGAATGGTAACACGAGGCTGCACATAAAAGCCCCCAATAGTACAATGACTTGTTTGTAGATCAATAGGAACGGTCTCTTCCTTGATAGAGGTGTTGATGATCCATTCATTCATTCATTAATTCATTCAACTGTGTTGGCTACACAGAATAGCAGTTGTCATCCCAGAAGTGATCATTAAACTGTTCTTTCAGGCCCCTTTTCATAATGGATCAGAGGGGAGATGAGGGGAAACGGAACAATATCAGGCAAGATGGTAGTCTCGCGTTACCAGACTGTTGCCTCTCGCAATGTCCAAATGCTTCCGTCATACAGTCTGGAGCAACAGGAGAGCTGTCATGAGTAAAATATAAAGTGGAAGTGGAGCCTCCCTCCCCACTTCCGTTTCGTCTTTACAGTCGCGCACATTTATCCTAATATAAATAGAAATCATCTAAGAATACAGTATATAGCTTGTTGCTTAGCAGAAAAAGGAAATAATAAAAAAAAAAAAGCTCTAAAGATATTTTAAAATATTCCGTGAATGGAAATGGCAGCTTTTCCGAGAGACAGCGAGCTCCACTTGCGACCGCGACGGGTCGCTTCGACGGCTGTCTGAGTCGTCGCAACGAGTGCCCATCGTCGCGGGTGCCTGACTCGTCCCGACGGGTCGCCACAGGTGCCCATCGTCTCGACGGGGGCCTGTTTTTGTCGGCGTTTCTGAGTCGTCGCGACGATTGCCCATCGTCTCGACGGGGGCCTGTTTTTGTCGGCGTTTCACCCGTGCGTCGGAGAACGGGCGCTCGTGCTCGCATCTGCCTCTCTCCCTCCTTCCCTCCATCCTATGTGTGTGCTTCCCCCCCCCCCCCCCACCCGACCGCCTCCCCCTGTGGGGTAGGGGGTCGGGTGGGGGTCCCTGCGGACCTTTGGGGGGGGGGGGGGGGGGGGGTCCGGGTCCCCTTGGGAATCCCTTTACGCATGCCTTCATTTGTCCCCGTGAATTGCTTCCATTATTTTAATCCAATAACCATATGTTGCATCACATTTTATCGATTGATATAACTTCAATAACCTCCGGAAATAAGGATTTTTTTTTATTCGATTTGAACGTTTAATGGCCTATTGAAAAGACAAGTGTTTATTTTTTTTTCCTTTTACGCACGAGAGAGAGAGAGAGAGAGAGAGAGAGAGGGGGGGGGGGGAGAGAGAGAAAGAGAGAGCGCAACGCAATAGATAACACAGAAATCACACTATACAATGCATTTACATTCAGCCGATCTACGAGCTCATATCTGCTTCTTTGCGAAAGCCGCGCATTGCGACGTATTCTGTCTGTCTGTCTGTCTGTCTGTCTGTCTGTCTGTCAGCGCACGCTGACAGACAGACACGCTGACACGCTGACAGACAGACAAGCATATAAGGGGTACAAGTGCAGCTGGTACCTTTCTCCCTCCACATTCTATGTAGGCCTATAGTCCCTAAAAGCATTCACTGAAGATTTTTCTAAGGGTTTTCTAAATCTCACCTGCACAACCCAATATTATGCTGTTGTTACAAATTGAATGCAGTAAACATGAACGTGCTGTCACAGATGATCTGTAAATGCACACGCAAAATGGGGGTCCCCAATATGGTAGCCTACATCTACTTTTGTCAATTGTTTAAAGCTTACAAAAGAAACAAAAAGGATTTGTTTGAATGTATTGACTTTTGAGGACTGCATACGCCTCTGTAACTGTAATAAACAACATTAACAATATAATCAGAATCCAGTCTTTATACTTTATTAATACAATGGTTTTAAAATTGCAGTCATTTTAAAATTGCATTAATTTCATTATGTTGATGGTATTTATTTAAAATGATTTAAGGACGTTTGGTGGTTCATTCGTTTTGTATAAAATAACAGAAACCTTTGAGGACAAAAAATGTATTGTATTACAGCTGCTTCGATATAAAGGACATTGTAAAGCGACTACGTGAGAAATAAACTTTAAAGTCGTTGAGAGGCGATGGGATGGGCTATGTTGTCAGACGCGCTCCGCTCCACAAACAAAAGGAATTCGCTGGGTCCAAAACAATGCGTTTAAGGGGTTTTATTAAAGAAATGTGAATAACTCAAAGAGTGCTCAAACAAAAAGTAAAGCAACAACAGCGATCAACATAAATAAAAGAAAGCAAAAATAAAGCGGTCAACAAAAGGTATGGCGTTCCATACCCCCCCTCTCTCTCACTGTGTGTGCCAAACAGGTGACGTTTATGAATTAATCAGGCCCCGTCAATCAAGCGCATTCATTTCATTGACCAAAGATATAATCAACATAACCACACATTGCAACAATCCCATTCATGGCTCCTATACAGACATAATTTCCTTAAAGCAGTAAATTGAATGAAAGAATGAATGAATGAATGAATGCATTAATGAATGGATGAGTAATTTATTTCGGTGCTGAATAGTTCAATGGAAAACTTAAACATGTCTGTCTGTCAGCGTGCGCTGACAGACAGACAGACAGACAGACAGACAGACAGACAGACAGAATACGTCGCAATGCGCGGCTTTCGCAAATAAGCAGATATGAGCTCGTAGATCGGCTGAATGTAAATGCATTGTATAGTGTGATTTCTGTGTTATCTATTGCGTTGGGGGGGTCTCCCGGGGACCCCCCAGAAGGACGAGCGTGAACACATTCCGTCTGCGTGCGTGCGCTCTCTCTTTCTCTCTCTCCCCCCCCCCCCCTCTCTCTCTCTCTCTCTCTCTCTCTCTCTCTCGTGCGTAAAAGGAAAAAAATAAATAAACACTTGTCTTTTCAATAGGCCATTAAACGTTCAAATCGAATAAAAAAAAATCCTTATTTCCGGAGGTTATTGAAGTTATATCAATCGATAAAATGTGATGCAACATATGGTTATTGGATTAAAATAATGGAAGCAATTCACGGGGACAAATGAAGGCATGCGTAAAGGGATTCCCAAGGGGACCCGGACCCCCCCCCCCCCCCCCCCCCCAAAGGTCCGCAGGGACCTCCACCCGACCCCCTACCCCACAGGGGGAGGCGGTCGGGTGGGGGGGGGGGGGGGGAAGCACACACATAGGATGGAGGGAAGGAGGGAGAGAGGCAGATGCGAGCACGAGCGCCCGTTCTCCGACGCACGGGTGAAACGCCGACAAAAACAGGCCCCCGTCGAGACGATGGGCAATCGTCGCGACAAAACAGGCCCCCGTCGAGACGATGGGCAATCGTCGCGACGACTCAGAAACGCCGACAAAAACAGGCCCCCGTCGAGACGATGGGCACCTGTGGCGACCCGTCGGGACGAGTCAGGCACCCGCGACGATGGGCACTCGTTGCGACGACTCAGACAGCCGTCGAAGCGACCCGTCGCGGTCGCAAGTGGAGTTCGCCCCTCCTGGCTTTTCCTGACTCTGATTTCGGGAGCTGTAGTTCCAGACTCTATATACTAGCATTCAGAGATTGTGGAATAGTTATCTGGCTACACGAGACTAGGCAAGAGGCAACAGAGAGAAGAAGGAAACATCCACAGAGAGAGAAGGAGGAAACAACATCCACAGAGAGAGAAGGAAACAACATCCACAGAGAGAGAAGAAGGAAACAACATCCACAGAGAGAGAAGAAGGAAACAACATCCACAGAGAGAGAAGGAGGAAACAACATCCACAGAGAGAGAGAAGGAAACAACATCCACAGAGAGAGAAGGAGGAAACAACATCCACAGAGAGAGAGAAGGAAACAACATCCACAGAGAGAGAAGGAGGAAACAACATCCACAGAGAGAGAAGAAGGAAACAACATACACAGAGAGAGAAGAAGGAAACAACATCCACAGAGAGAGAAGGAGGAAACAACATCCACAGAGAGAGAAGGAAACAACATCCACAGAGAGAGAAGAAGGAAACAACATCCACAGAGAGAGAAGAAGGAAACAACATCCACAGAGAGAGAAGAAGGAAACAACATCCACAGAGAGAGAAGAAGGAAACAACATCCACAGAGAGAGAAGAAGGAAACAACATCCACAGAGAGAGAAGAAGGAAACAACATCCACAGAGAGAGAAGGAGGAAACAACATCCACAGAGAGAGAAGGAAACAACATCCACAGAGAGAGAAGGAGGAAACAACATCCACAGAGAGAGAAGGAGGAAACAACATCCACAGAGAGAGAAGGCGGAAACAACATCCACAGAGAGAGAAGGAAACATCCACAGAGAGAGAAGGAGGAAACAACATCCACAGAGAGAGAGAAGGAAACAACATCCACAGAGAGAGAAGGAGGAAACAACATCCACAGAGAGAGAAGGAAACATCCACAGAGAGAGAAGGAGGAAACAACATCCACAGAGAGAGAAGGAGGAAACAACATCCACAGAGAGAGAAGGAGGAAACAACATCCACAGAGAGAGAAGGAAACATCCACAGAGAGAGAAGGAGGAAACAACATCCACAGAGAGAGAAGGAAACAACATCCACAGAGAGAGAAGGAAACAACATCCACAGAGAGAGAAGAAGGAAACAACATCCACAGAGAGAGGAGGAAACAACATCCACAGAGAGAGAAGAAGGAAACAACATCCACAGAGAGAGAAGGAGGAAACAACATCCACAGAGAGAGAAGGAAACAACATCCACAGAGAGAGAAGGAAACAACATCCACAGAGAGAGAAGAAGGAAACATCCACAGAGAGAGAAGGAGGAAACAACATCCACAGAGAGAGAAGAAGGAAACATCCACAGAGGTTTTGAGATTCAGACACAAATGAAGCCAGCATTTTTCCTCCATGCTGTTTAATATAGACTTTTGGTTTTTGTCTTTTATACAGTGTTGGTGGGAGTGTGAATGGAGAAAATAACGACTGACAGACACTAAATGTTACTGTACACACTACAATTGCCATTAAAATAGCTCATTTTAAATCTGCTGAATTTCTGTACAAGGCATTTGAAAGGGATGAGGGTGTCCTTTGATGTCAGGAAGTTACAGGACCAATTATAACCTTTTGTATGATGTATTGTACATTCGCATGACATAATGAACGTGTAAATCTGACAGAATAAGTAACGCTACACATTCAAATAGTCACACACACAAAAAGATGTCACGCCCACCAAGAAGAAGAAAAGGCTTCAGCATGGTTTATAAATCTATATATATTATATATATAGAAGAAGAAAGGGCTTCAGCATGGTTTATAAATCTATATATTATATATATAGAAGAAGAAAAGGCTTCAGCATGGTTTATAAATCTATATATTATATATATAGAAGAAGAAAAGGCTTCAGCATGGTTTATAAATCTATATATTATATTCTCAGTATACGTATTATCTTTAACACAAACACATGTTACTGCTGCAAACTGACAGCATTTACACACATCACACTCAGACTTATACATTTAAAGCTTCAGCAGGAACTTAATTATGCCATAAACAGTTCAAAGGATCAGCGTAAAATATTCTTTACATTACAACAAATCAATTTGTGGGCAGTTGGGGAACAGAGGCCATCAGTAGCAACGCTTGTAATGTTGGTGAGCATTTTGTTTAAAAAAATAAAATAAGTGTGTTGTACTAAAAACTGACCATTTATTCTAGCTAATGGTCAAATGCATCTATAGGCCTGATTATCAATGCTTTAAATCAAATGATCAAATCAACATATTTATTTAGTCTATCCTGAGACAGAGTACACGTATGACGTATGAATCAGGTATCGGGTA
This sequence comes from Electrona antarctica, assembly GCF_951216825.1. Classification (NCBI taxonomy): domain Eukaryota; kingdom Metazoa; phylum Chordata; class Actinopteri; order Myctophiformes; family Myctophidae; genus Electrona; species Electrona antarctica. The sequence goes on from NC_136807.1 coordinate 1,110,579, forward strand.
CGGTGGCCCCTAAACCATATCGCCCCTAAACCATCTCGCCCCTAAACGATGTCGCCCCTAAACCATCTCGCCCCTAAACTATGTCGCCCCTAAACCATCTCGCCCCTAAACCATATCGCCCCTAAACCATATCGCCCCTAAACCATCTCACCCCTAAACCATATCGCCCCTAAACCATCTCACCCCTAAACCATATCGCCCCTAAACCATATCGCCCATAAACCATCTCACCCCTAAACCATCTCGCCCCTAAACCATCTCGCCCCTAAACCATATCGCCCCTAAACTATCTCACCCCTAAACCATATCGCCCCTAAACCATATCGCCCCTAAACCATCTCGCCCCTAAACCATATCGCCCCTAAACTATCTCACCCCTAAACCATATCGCCCCTAAACCATATCGCCCCTAAACCATCTCGCCCCTAAACCATCTCGCCCCTAAACCATATCGCCCCTAAACCATCTCGCCCCTAAACCATCTCACCCCTAAACCATATCGCCCCTAAACCATCTCTCCCCTAAACCATCTCACCCCTAAACCATCTCTCCCCTAAACCATATCGCCCCTAAACCATATCGCCCCTAAACCATCTCACCCCTAAACCATCTCACCCCTAAACCATCTCGCCCCTAAACCATATCGCCCCTAAACCATCTCACCCCTAAACCATCTCACCCCTAAACCATATCGCCCCTAAACCATATCGCCCCTAAACCATCTCACCCCTAAACCATCTCACCCCTAAACCATATCGCCCCTAAACCATCTCGCCCCTAAACCATATCGCCCCTAAACCATCTCACCCCTAAACCATATCGCCCCTAAACCATCTCACCCCTAAACCATATCGCCCCTAAACCATCTCACCCCTAAACCATATCGCCCCTAAACCATATCGCCCCTAAACCATATCGCCCCTAAACCATCTCACCCCTAAACCATCTCTCCCCTAAACCATCTCTCCCCTAAACCATCTCACCCCTAAACCATATCGCCCCTAAACCATCTCACCCCTAAACCATATCGCCCCTAAACCATATCGCCCCTAAACCATATCGCCCCTAAACCATCTCACCCCTAAACCATCTCTCCCCTAAACCATCTCACCCCTAAACCATCTCACCCCTAAACCATATCGCCCCTAAACCATCTCGCCCCTAAACCATATCGCCCCTAAACCATCTCACCCCTAAACCATATCGCCCCTAAACCATCTCACCCCTAAACCATCTCTCCCCTAAACCATCTCTCCCCTAAACCATCTCACCCCTAAACCATATCGCCCCTAAACCATGTTGCCCCTAAACCATCTCGCCCCTAAACCATATCGCCCCTAAACCATCTCACCCCTAAACCATATCGCCCCTAAACCATCTCACCCCTAAACCATCTCTCCCCTAAACCATCTCTCCCCTAAACCATCTCACCCCTAAACCATATCGCCCCTAAACCATGTTGCCCCTAAACCATCTCTCCCCTAAACCATCTCTCCCCTAAACCATATCGCCCCTAAACCATATCGCCCCTAAACCATCTCTCCCCTACACCATATCGCCCCTAAACCATCTCGCCCCTAAACCATATCGCCCCTAAACTATGTCGCCCCTAAACCATCTCTCCCCTAAACCATCTCTCCCCTAAACCATATCGCCCCTAAACCATATCGCCCCTAAATTTTTCTCCGCCGACTGCTCGGTGCCGCGGTTCTTTTATTCTTTGTTGTTTTACTGAGAATAAGGTTAGAAATAAGTTTAAGGTCAGCCATAGTTTTACTGGGGTTAGGTTTAGGTATAGGGTTATGTTTAACCGTTTAAGCATAATTTACTTCGGTTACTTTAGGAATACCAGGCCGCGCAGTTCCGCCGGCTTTACGCCCGGGGCGAGTTGGTGAAGGGGCGAGTTGGTAAAGGGGCGAGTTGGTAAAGGGGCCAGTTGGTAAAGGGGCGAGTTGGTGAAGGGGCGAGTTAGTAAAGGGGCCAGTTGGTAAAGGGGCGAGTTGGTGAAGGGGCGAGTTGGTAAAGGGGCCAGTTGGTAAAGGGGCGAGTTGGTGAAGGGGCGAGTGGGTGAAGGGGCGAGTTGGTAAAGGGGCGAGTTGGTAAAGGGGCGAGTCGTTTGGTATTCATAAATCAGGCTTCAGCACGGTGACGAGAGGGACTGTCACAATTCAGAATGAGGACATCTAGCATTTAATCAGGTGTCCTGTACATCAAGTAGGACTGAGACACAATAACAATAATACACTAAACATTGTGTTAAACCAAATGTGACCTTAAAGCAACGAAACACAGGTTTGAAGTAACAACAATTACAGCATATTAGAGAACAGTGTGTCTGTAATGGCCAGAGGACCTATTAGAGAACAGTGTGTCTGTAATGGCCAGAGGACCTATTAGAGAACAGTGTGTCTGTAATGGCCAGAGGACCTATTAGAGAACAGTGTGTCTGTAATGGCCAGAGGACCTATTAGAGAACAGTGTGTCTGTAATGGCCAGAGGACCTATTAGAGAACAGTGTGTCTGTAATGGCCAGAGGACCTATTAGAGAACAGTGTGTCTGTAATGGCCAGAGAACCTATTAGAGAACAGTGTGTCTGTAATGGCCAGAGGACCTATTAGAGAACAGTGTGTCTGTAATGGCCAGAGAACCTATTAGAGAACAGTGTGTCTGTAATGGCCAGAGAACCTATTAGAGAACAGTGTGTCTGTAATGGCCAGAGAACCTATTAGAGAACAGTGTGTCTGTAATGGCCAGAGGACCTATTAGAGAACAGTGTGTCTGTAATGGCCAGAGGACCTATTAGAGAACAGTGTGTCTGTAATGGCCAGAGAACCTATTAGAGAACAGTGTGTCTGTAATGGCCAGAGAACCTATTAGAGAACAGTGTGTCTGTAATGGCCAGAGAACCTATTAGAGAACAGTGTGTCTGTAATGGCCAGAGGACCTATTAGAGAACAGTGTGTCTGTAATGGCCAGAGGACCTATTAGAGAACAGTGTGTCTGTAATGGCCAGAGAACCTATTAGAGAACAGTGTGTCTGTAATGGCCAGAGAACCTATTAGAGAACAGTGTGTCTGTAATGGCCAGAGAACCTATTAGAGAACAGTGTGTCTGTAATGGCCAGAGGACCTATTAGAGAACAGTGTGTCTGTAATGGCCAGAGGACCTATTAGAGAACAGTGTGTCTGTAATGGCCAGAGAACCTATTAGAGAACAGTGTGTCTGTAATGGCCAGAGAACCTATTAGAGAACAGTGTGTCTGTAATGGCCAGAGGACCTATTAGAGAACAGTGTGTCTGTAATGGCCAGAGAACCTATTAGAGAACAGTGTGTCTGTAATGGCCAGAGGACCTATTAGAGAACAGTGTGTCTGTAATAGCCAGAGAACCCATTAGAGAACAGTGTGTCTGTAATGGCCAGAGAACTATTAGAGAACAGTGTGTCTGTAATGGCCAGAGGACCTATTAGAGAACAGTGTGTCCTGTAATGGCCAGAGAACCTATTAGAGAACAGTGTGTCTGTAATGGCCAGAGAACCTATTAGAGAACAGTGTGTCTGTAATGGCCAGAGAACCTATTAGAGAACAGTGTGTCTGTAATGGCCAGAGAACCTATTAGAGAACAGTGTGTCTGTAATGGCCAGAGAACCTATTAGAGAACAGTGTGTCTGTAATGGCCAAGAGACCCTATTAGAGAACAGTGTGTCTGTAATGGCCAGAGAACCTATTAGAGAACAGTGTGTCTGTAATGGCCAGAGAACCCTATTAGAGAACAGTGTGTCTGTAATGGCCAGAGAACCTATTAGAGAACAGTGTGTCTGTAATGGCCAGAGAACCTATTAGAGAACAGTGTGTCTGTAATGGCCAGAGAACCTATTAGAGAACAGTGTGTCTGTAATGGCCAGAGGAACCTATTAGAGAACAGTGTGTCTGTAATGGCCAGAGAACCTATTAGAGAACAGTGTGTCTGTAATGGCCAGAGAACCTATTAGAGAACAGTGTGTCTGTAATGGCCAGAGAACCTATTAGAGAACAGTGTGTCTGTAATGGCCAGAGGACCTATTAGAGAACAGTGTGTCTGTAATGGCCAGAGAACCTATTAGAGAACAGTGTGTCTGTAATGGCCAGAGGAACCTATTAGAGAACAGTGTGTCTGTAATGGCCAGAGAACCTATTAGAGAACAGTGTGTCTGTAATGGCCAGAGAACCTATTAGAGAACAGTGTGTCTGTAATGGCCAGAGAACCTATTAGAGAACAGTGTGTCTGTAATGGCCAGAGAACCTATTAGAGAACAGTGTGTCTGTAATGGCCAGAGGACCTATTAGAGAACAGTGTGTCTGTAATGGCCAGAGAACCTATTAGAGAACAGTGTGTCTGTAATGGCCAGAGAACCTATTAGAGAACAGTGTGTCTGTAATGGCCAGAGGACCTATTAGAGAACAGTGTGTCTGTAATGGCCAGAGGACCTATTAGAGAACAGTGTGTCTGTAATGGCCAGAGAACCTATTAGAGAACAGTGTGTCTGTAATGGCCAGAGGACCTATTAGAGAACAGTGTGTCTGTAATGGCCAGAGGACCTATTAGAGAACAGTGTGTCTGTAATGGCCAGAGAACCTATTAGAGAACAGTGTGTCTGTAATGGCCAGAGAACCTATTCGAGAACAGTGTGTCTGTAATGGCCACAGAACCTATTAGAGAACAGTGTGTCTGTAATGGCCAGAGGACCTATTAGAGAACAGTGTGTCTGTAATGGCCTAGAGGACCTATTAGAGAACAGTGTGTCTGTAATGGCCAGAGAACCTATTAGAGAACAGTGTGTCTGTAATGGCCAGAGGACCTATTAGAGAACAGTGTGTCTGTAATGGCCAGAGGACCTATTAGAGAACAGTGTGTCTGTAATGGCCAGAGAACCTATTAGAGAACAGTGTGTCTGTAATGGCCAGAGAACCTATTCGAGAACAGTGTGTCTGTAATGGCCACAGAACCTATTAGAGAACAGTGTGTCTGTAATGGCCAGAGGACCTATTAGAGAACAGTGTGTCTGTAATGGCCAGAGGACCTATTAGAGAACAGTGTGTCTGTAATGGCCAGAGAACCTATTAGAGAACAGTGTGTCTGTAATGGCCAGAGAACCCTATTAGAGAACAGTGTGTCTGTAATGGCCAGAGAACCTATTAGAGAACAGTGTGTCTGTAATGGCCAGAGAACCTATTAAAGAACAGTGTGTCTGTAATGGCCAGAGAACCTATTAGAGAACAGTGTGTCTGTAATGGCCAGAGAACCTATTAGAGAACAGTTGTGTCTGTAATGGCCAGAGAACCTATTAGAGAACAGTGTGTCTGTAATGGCCAGAGAACCTATTAGAGAACAGTGTGTCTGTAATGGCCAGAGAACCTATTAGAGAACAGTGTGTCTGTAATGGCCAGAGGAACCTAATTAGAGAACAGTGTGTCTGTAATGGCCAGATAACCTATTAGAGAACAGTGTGTCTGTAATGGCCAGAGAACCTATTAGAGAACAGTGTGTCTGTAATGGCCAGAGAACCTATTAGAGAACAGTGTGTCTGTAATGGCCAGAAGGAACCTATTAGAGAACAGTGTGTCTGTAATGGCCAGAGAACCTATTAGAGAACAGTGTGTCTGTAATGGCCAGAGGAACCTATTAGAGAACAGTGTGTCTGTAATGGCCAGAGGACCTATTAGAGAACAGTGTGTCTGTAATGGCCAGAGGACCTATTAGAGAACAGTGTGTCTGTAATGGCCAGAGAACCTATTAGAGAACAGTGTGTCTGTAATGGCCAGAGAACCTATTAGAGAACAGTGTGTCTGTAATGGCCAGAGAACCTATTAGAGAACAGTGTGTCTGTAATGGCCAGAGAACCTATTAGAGAACAGTGTGTCTGTAATGGCCAGAGGACCTATTAGAGAACAGTGTGTCTGTAATGGCCAGAGAACCTATTAGAGAACAGTGTGTCTGTAATGGCCAGAGAACCTATTAGAGAACAGTGTGTCTGTAATGGCCAGAGAACCTATTAGAGAACAGTGTGTCTGTAATGGCCAGAGAACCTATTAGAGAACAGTGTGTCTGTAATGGCCAGAGGACCTATTAGAGAACAGTGTGTCTGTAATGGCCAGAGAACCTATTAGAGAACAGTGTGTCTGTAATGGCCAGAGAACCTATTAGAGAACAGTGTGTCTGTAATGGCCAGAGGAACCTATTAGAGAACAGTGTGTCTGTAATGGCCAGAGAACCTATTAGAGAGAACAGTGTGTCTGTAATGGCCAGAGAACCTATTAGAGAACAGTGTGTCTGTAATGGCCAGAGAACCTATTAGAGAACAGTGTGTCTGTAATGGCCAGAGAACCTATTAGAGAACAGTGTGTCTGTAATGGCCAGAGAACCTATTAGAGAACAGTGTGTCTGTAATGGCCAGAGGAACCTATTAGAGAACAGTGTGTCTGTAATGGCCAGAGAACCTATTAGAGAACAGTGTGTCTGTAATGGCCAGAGAACCTATTAGAGAACAGTGTGTCTGTAATGGCCAGAGGACCTATTAGAGAACAGTGTGTCTGTAATGGCCAGAGAACCTATTAGAGAACAGTGTGTCTGTAATGGCCAGAGAACCTATTAGAGAACAGTGTGTCTGTAATGGCCAGAGAACCTATTAGAGAACAGTGTGTCTGTAATGGCCAGAGAACCTATTAGAGAACAGTGTGTCTGTAATGGCCAGAGAACCTATTAGAGAACAGTGTGTCTGTAATGGCCAGAGAACCTATTAGAGAACAGTGTGTCTGTAATGGCCAGAGAACCTATTAGAGAACAGTGTGTCTGTAATGGCCAGAGAACCTATTAGAGAACAGTGTGTCTGTAATGGCCAGAGAACCTATTAGAGAACAGTGTGTCTGTAATGGCCAGAGGAACCTATTAGAG
>NC_136807.1:1117708-1332229 GCF_951216825.1 Electrona antarctica
AGAGGAGGAGGAGGAGGAGGAGGAGGAGGGGGAGGAGGGAAGGGGGAGGAGGAGGAGGAGGGGGAGGGGAGGAGGAGGAGGGGGAGGAGGAGGGGGAGGAGGAGGAGGGGGTCCATGGAATGGGAAGAGAGAAGCGAAAGGAGGGGAGGATTAATGGGCAAAAGATATAAATGAAGAAGGGTTGATTTGAGTGGTGCTGTGCTGCTGGTGTGCTGTTACATGGTGGTGCTGTTACATGGTGGTGCTGTTACATGGTGGTGCTGTTACATGGTGGTGCTGTTACATGGTGGTGCTGTTACATGGTGGTGCTGTTACATGGTGGTGCTGTTACATGATGGTGCTGTTACATGGTGGTGGACTGTGCTGCTGGTGTGCTGTTACATGGTGGTGCTGTTACATGGTGGTGCTGTTACATGGTGGTGCTGTTACATGGTGGTGCTGTTACATGGTGGTGATGTTACATGGTGGTGCTGTACATGGTGGTGCTGTTACATGGTGGTGCTGTTACATGGTGGTGGACTGTGCTGCTGGTGTGCTGTTACACGAGGGACAGCTCCAAGTGAGATGACAGACGCTTAAACCCCCTTTTGGTGTTTTAAGCATTACAGTATACTTTATAGCTATACTTATGACGGAGCAGAGACGACCAACCGCTCATCCCGACTAGTAGAGTCTAGCTGCTGCTGCTGCCCATTAGACTGACTCTTGGGCCTTGGGAATATTTCTATTTGCAAAGCAACGAAACTCTAGCAGCAGGATTACAAGATGAAATAGGAGCGGTCCTGGGGGAGAGTGACATGGAGGAGAGATTAGCAGCTAACCATGAAACAGAGAGAGAGAGACAGAGAGAGAGAGAGGGACTGAAGCTGAAGGAGAAAGACGGAGAGAGATGGACAGAACAGAAAGACTAAAAGCTATGGAGGAATCTGTGATAGCGTAAAACAAAATCCAACTGAAAAGACGGTAATTAGTCACAGGAACAAAAGGAAAGCAATGACTCGTCATTTCACTGTGACAGCTAGCATTGAGAAAATGCTATGGTTGTTAAACTGTCAGAATAAGATAAAACAGCGCACATCCTCCGATCTTGGTGCTGAGCCAAACTGTTACAGTTAGACTAACCGATATCATGAACAAAAGCAACGGCTCGCAACTCACTCACTTATGTCTCAAGTATGATTGTATGAATGAAGTATGAATTACTTGAGAAAGACCAATACGGGTTGAAACGTTGTAAGTCCTGCCTGCTGTGATTGTGAATAAACTACCTGGAGCATTACAAAGTGAGTTGCGAGCCCTTTCTTTTGTTCATCATGGTTGTTAAACTGGCCTGTGTAGTAGAGAAAATGAATTTACCAAACATTTTCAAATGGCAACTGTAAAATAATGGATTAGAGAAATCGTATCGATCTGTTCATATCAACATTCAGCAACATAAACACTATATTAGAAACCACATACCAACCAACAGCCATGCTGAGAGTTTGGCTTATTAGTGTCCATGAGACGATGTTGTTGATTGACATGATCTAATTTGTGGCGGCATGACATTTCTTTATGTTTATGGGTGAGTAAAGGTGATGGGTTGGATAGTTGGTCGTGAGTTACAGCTGCTCGGAGGTGTGTGTGTGTGTGTGTGAGAGACTGTGTGTGTGTGTGTGTGTGTGTGTGTGTGTGTGTGTGTGTGTGTGTGTGTGTGTGTGTGTGTGTGTGTGTTTGGGGGGGTGGGTTCCCGGTCCCAAGTCCATTTGCACAGATCTTAAGTTACACATGACACAAGTGCAAGGACATGTTGGAGGCAGCAAGGGCAGGGGGGCAACGTACTCCCAGCGGGATGGATGGGTGGGTTGACAAGAGAGAGAGAGATAGAGAGATAGAGAGAGGGGTGCAAGTATCTGTGTGGCGGGGTGTTAAGCCAGGGCATGCATGCTTTTGTGTGTGCGTGCGTGCGTGCGTGCGTGCGTGCGTGCGTGCGTGCGTGCGTGCGTGCGAGATAGATAGATAGAGAGAGAGAGTATGGCCTTGTTCAATGTGCAGCATGTGAAATGAAAGGGTATCTAGTGTTAGATGCCCAGCTGATCCTCTGCCAAAATAACCCCCCAACGCCCGACGCCTGCACTGTTTTCTTTTTTGTATAAACGTCAATGAGATGACAGCTCTTGTCCTTTATCTAAATATGGGGGGTCGGTATAAGGCTCGACACAAGGGGGGGGGGATCGGTATAAGGCTCGACACAAGGGGATGTCAGTCAAGGGATTATACTGTAATACTGTAAGTGGGCACACACACAGACGGGACCAAGCAATGAGGTGATTGGTCGTTTGTCGTCCGAGCGGGGGAGCTTCTCGCCCAATCCTGATCATTGTCCGTAAAGGTGTGGTTGAGGATGCAAGGGTACATAATATAGAAGAGGTGACGGACACAGTGCTGCGTATTACACCGTCCGTGCACTGTAACAGCTGGGAGCCTTCCTTTCTTTCCAAGAACACTATCCCGTTGTCTCTGGTGTCTGTTGTTGTGAGGCCAAGCCAGCCACCATGGTAAGGACCTCTACAGGGGCAGGAGGAGGAGGAGAGGGGGAGCTTGGAGGAGGAAGAGGAAGCTTGATTTGAGGAAACGTTTTGAGGATTGTATTCTTTCTGTTCAATTTTTTGTTTTTTTGTGGACGAGGGGAACATGTCAAACCGCAGAAGATTGGGATTTTAGTTGCCATGAAAATGCAGGACCCGAGTTCACACATATAGATGCATTCTCAGTGAATGTCGCTCGCGTGCATCTGTACACACACACATACACACATACAGACACACGCACGTCAAGCAAATCCAGCTGTTCAACACGGCTGGGGTGCAGTACTGGATTTCCGAATAGGTGTTACATTTGGAAATCATTTCTTGCTGGAATGTTATTGTAGATAGGAGGACTAAAATACTTGATCGGACTGCTCCTGGTTGTTAGTAAAGCTGTGATAAAGTACCTTACATCGGATAGTCGTTGAAGACATTTGTTGTGTTAAACTGTGTGTAGTGACTGACATCTTTTCTCTTGTGGATTCCAGCTCTTTATATCCAAGCCTAAATTCACTGTATAGATAGATGTGTTGAACGTGTGTACCATCAATACAAGCGGTGTGTAAACTGAGAGGACATTGCTGTGTCCTAACTGAGGACATTCACCTTTGCACAAATCCCTCTCAAATCCCCCCTGGGACTGTCCCCATAAAAATAGCCTTTAAAGTTGAGCCTGCAAATAGCGTAGCTTGTTGAGTTGAGTTCAAACAGTGTCCAGACAATACGCTTTGTTGAGGAAGAAGGGGATGAGAATGGAATAAGGTTTTCAATGATTTAGATGAAGTTGAGTAGGATGAACGTTAGGAATACCTGGTTCACAAATGTAATACTTGTATCATAACATACATTTTATTGTCCGACATGATCTAGTTTAATTTTAAATTGTGCGCTTCCACCACTAATGTGTAACTATATACTATAATGGTACTAAAAAGCTGGGTGTGTTTGTGCTCAGTGGTCCTTGAGGGAGTTCCAGGGGGTCCCCAGCTAAATGATAGTTTGGAACCAAATGGACCCTTATGGGTCTGTTAAATTAACATTGATTTTACGATATAATTTGGGGTCTCAAATTACCCCAAACTAGAAATGCCATTAAATGGGGGTCTGTAGACTAATATGCATGTCAAACTGGGGGCCCTTGAAATTAAACGGGTTGAGAATCACTGCTAGAGCCGTACAAATCTTCTCTCATGGGGGTCCCTGGCATATCTTTTCAAATGTAGGTCCGTGGGCTAATTAGTGTCAATTTGGGGGTCCTTGACATGAAAAGGTTTGGGAACCAGTGATCTATAATTATGTTGCAGTTCATCCACGCTGTCTCGGGTTGTAAGACAAATAACACTGACATTCTTCATTGGATTGTCTTTCCCATTTTAAGGCCTACGTGGTATGGACACGTGCAGTCAGCTGTCAGGGGGATTAAACAGGCACTAACGACTGACGCACTACTTCAGTGATATGTGTTTACTCTAGGGCCTCATTCACACGTATCAAACACAATCAAACAAATGTGTTCACTCCTCTCTACGTCCCATCCTTGACACGAGTCCATTTCAGAGACCAGGGACGTGCAGAGAGTGTTAGAGGGGCAGGGGCTGAAATCCCGTAAGAGGGCACTTTTGGACCAAAATAGCCAAAATAGCAGATCTAAAAGCTCACAACGCGTCGCGCTGTGCTGCTTTTAGATCTGCTATTTTCGGGGCGCGACCCAGCACTCTTTATCTAGTGGAGATGCTGTGCAACGACATGGATTTCGAAACAAATTAGTTCAATGCAAAATACTGTGTTCAAGTTCAGGAGACTTCGGGGGGAAAAAAGCTTTTGCATTTGCGTTTCGTTCACCATGTAGCCTAGTAAACGCTGCATTCGTGGTCTGGAGAGGGCAGTTGTTTTACAGACGGGTAAAAGGGCAGGGGCTGAAGCCCCCTTTGATGTCTGTGTGTGCACAACAGCTCCCCTGGTGGCATCATGTCTCGTTGGCATCCTTATAATAAGCTTCAGTGGTGTTAGTTAAAACCATGTGCTGCTGGATACAATCTGACAGGATCCCGCTTTGTTAAAAAATAAAAAAGAAGAAAAATAACCACAGTTTACAGTGAAATATAGAATAGAATATGGCGTGATTATGATGGTGATCGAGGTCAAATGGCAACTTTTCAAGATGGCGGTAGGTAGGCCTACTAAGTCTGGGGCCGAGTCCACTTCAATTCGGCATACAGTAGCGCAAACGTCGCTCACTCTCTGCTGATTTGTGATCGTCTGCACCTTTGTTAAATTGACGCACATGCACACGCACACACGTACACACACACACTCGCTCTAATTAATTAGTCTCATGTCGAGCAGCTGCGTCTAGATTATCCCGGCGTATCCTGCCGGGAGCTGCCTATGCCATAGAAAGCATAGGTGGACCCCAGGCTATATAGTGCTATAGAATTCTGAAACATGGTTTCCATTGGATTAGCTGTCTTTGCCATGATGGATTGTCTCATATTTTTAACCATTGAATAAGGTATTTACATCATTGTTTCTTTAATCCAGTCCGAAAAAAGATATGGATCCCACTCAATAATGGATTTGAGAAACACAGCATGTTTCTTTGTGGCATCATGGCATGGCTTCATAGAAGACAAGCTGCAGTCTGTGTCTATCTGTCAGTCTGTCTATCTATCTATGGTAAATGGTGCATTTATATAGCACCTTTATCCAAGGCGCTTTACATAGATTGTGCATTACATTCACCCACACATTCACACACCGATGGCGGCAGAAACCATGCAAGGCACCAACCAGCACATCAGGAGCAATTAGGGGTTCAGAGTCTTGCTCAAGGACACTTCGACACTAACTCTGGGGGAGCCCACAGGGTTTGAACTGGCAACCTTGCGGTTACCATCCGGCCACTCTACCGCTGAGCCGCCGCCAGATCTATCAGTCTGTGTCTGTCCTGTCTGTGTTGGTTTGTTGTCAGGCAGGACTAAACCCATAGGACTAAACCAACTGTGCGGCGACCAGCGCCAAATTTCTTGTGCAGGCTGCCAGTAGGCCAAGGAAGTTTTTAACCACACATGTTTTTGTTTTTTTTAAGTTCTTCTGAAAGAATATATATTCAAAGATTTGTGCCGCATTTTTACGATTTAAAAAAAATAGCAGACCTACAAGCTAGTGGCGCGCTATGAGCTTGTAGATCTGCTATTTTTCAATAGCTAAAGTATAACATAATGCTTTTAAAACACCAAAAGGGGTTCCCGTCCAGAATGGATTAAAAGTCATACTACGGAATGTAACTTTGTCAATAAAAACAAAGTAAAAAACAAGTAAACTAATAACAAGTCAATTAAACAATTTGACAACTTCTCTAAACCCTATTGTTGCCGACACTGGCCAAATGACACACGCACTGGAAATGTACCGGAAATGTTTTCCTGGTTTTGTGAATTCTGGGAAAGGCAGTTCTAACAGAGAGAGCTATACTGTACCATAGATGCCGTCAAAAAGACTACAAAAATGGATGTTACACATTATGACTTTATAACTTGAATAATGGAAGTTGAATGGCCAGATGGTCAGATTTGCACAGCGAGACATAATAAACCATGGAGCGTACAAATGGAACCAAATGGACCCTAAAGGGTCCATTTGGTTCCATTTGTACGCTCTCAGAGTTAAATTAACATTGATTTTACAATATAAACTGGGGGTCCGACCGTCCCAGAGATAGATGACATTAAATGGAGATCCGTAGACTAATATGCATGTCAAACTGAGTCACAAACTGAGTGACATCATCGATGGTGAATACAAGCTAATAACTGCAGGCTTTCTAGTCCTGAAAAGTTGCAATGCGAAAATGGAAGCCATATCGTTCTCACGATAATAAAAACCTAAACATTTTTGTGTTAATGAGACTGAGTAGAAAACAATCGTGCCATTTTATCATGATTATTAGTGAGAACATATTATATGAAGATAGGTTGAAAAGTGGTGAAGTGGTCCTTGGCTTTAACCAATGCTTCTCACGGCCCTTAATTCTGTTCTTCATCTCCCTTTAGCCCACCGACGCCCAAAGTGATGCTCGCTCCTTCCTGAGCGAGGAGATGATTACAGGTCAGTGTTTGAGTCCTGCCACTCTCAGTCCACAGCTGATTAAAACACATGATTACAGGTCAGTGTTTGAGTCCTGCCACTCTCAGTCCACAGCTGATTAAAACACATGATTACAGGTCAGTGTTTGAGTCCTGCTACTCTCAGTCCACAGCTGATTAAAACACATGATTACAGGTCAGTGTTTGAGTCCTGCCACTCTCAGTCCACAGCTGATTAAAACACATGATTACAGGTCAGTGTTTGAGTCCTGCTACTCTCAGTCCACAGCTGATTAAAACACATGATTACAGGTCAGTGTTTGAGTCCTGCCACTCTCAGTCCACAGCTGATTAAAACACATGATTACAGGTCAGTGTTTGAGTCCTGCCACTCTCAGTCCACAGCTGATTAAAACACATGATTACAGGTCAGTGTTTGAGTCCTGCTACTCTCAGTCCACAGCTGATTAAAACACATGATTACAGGTCAGTGTTTGAGTCCTGCCACTCTCAGTCCACAGCTGATTAAAACACATGATTACAGGTCAGTGTTTGAGTCCTGCTACTCTCAGTCCACAGCTGATTAAAACACATGATTACAGGTCAGTGTTTGAGTCCTGCCACTCTCAGTCCACAGCTGATTAAAACACATGATTACAGGTCAGTGTTTGAGTCCTGCTACTCTCAGTCCACAGCTGATTAAAACACATGATTACAGGTCAGTGTTTGAGTCCTGCCACTCTCAGTCCACAGCTGATTAAAACACATGATTACAGGTCAGTGTTTGAGTCCTGCCACTCTCAGTCCACAGCTGATTAAAACACATGATTACAGGTCAGTGTTTGAGTCCTGCCACTCTCAGTCCACAGCTGATTAAAACACATGATTACAGGTCAGTGTTTGAGTCCTGCTACTCTCAGTCCACAGCTGATTAAAACACATGATTACAGGTCAGTGTTTGAGTCCTGCCACTCTCAGTCCACAGCTGATTAAAACACATGATTACAGGTCAGTGTTTGAGTCCTGCCACTCTCACTCCACAGTTGATTAAAACACATTACAGGTCAGTGTTTGAGTCCTGCCACTCTCACTCCACAGCTGATTAAAACACATGATTACAGGTCAGTGTTTGAGTCCTGCTACTCTCACTCCACAGCTGATTAAAACACATGATTACAGGTCAGTGTTTGAGTCCTGCTACTCTCAGTCCACAGCTGATTAAAACACATGATTACAGGTCAGTGTTTGAGTCCTGCCACTCTCAGTCCACAGCTGATTAAAACACATGATTACAGGTCAGTGTTTGAGTCCTGCCACTCTCACTCCACAGCTGATTAAAACACATGATTACAGGTCAGTGTTTGAGTCCTGCTACTCTCACTCCACAGCTGATTAAAACACATGATTACAGGTCAGTGTTTGAGTCCTGCCACTCTCACTCCACAGCTGATTAAAACACATGATTACAGGTCAGTGTTTGAGTCCTGCCACTCTCACTCCACAGCTGATTAAAACACATTACAGGTCAGTGTTTGAGTCCTGCTACTCTCACTCCACAGCTGATTAAAACACATGATTACAGGTCAGTGTTTGAGTCCTGCTACTCTCACTCCACAGCTGATTAAAACACATGATTACAGGTCAGTGTTTGAGTCCTGCTACTCTCACTCCACAGCTGATTAAAACACATGATTACAGGTCAGTGTTTGAGTCCTGCCACTCTCACTCCACAGCTGATTAAAACACATGATTACAGGTCAGTGTTTGAGTCCTGCTACTCTCAGTCCACAGCTGATTAAAACACATGATTACAGGTCAGTGTTTGAGTCCTGCTACTCTCACTCCACAGTTGATTAAAACACATTACAGGTCAGTGTTTGAGTCCTGCCACTCTCACTCCACAGTTGATTAAAACACATGATTACAGGTCAGTGTTTGAGTCCTGCTACTCTCACTCCACAGTTGATTAAAACACATGATTACAGGTCAGTGTTTGAGTCCTGCCACTCTCACTCCACAGTTGATTAAAACACATTACAGGTCAGTGTTTGAGTCCTGCCACTCTCAGTCCACAGTTGATTAAAACACATTACAGGTCAGTGTTTGAGTCCTGCTACTCTCACTCCACAGCTGATTAAAACACATGATTACAGGTCAGTGTTTGAGTCCTGCTACTCTCAGTCCACAGCTGATTAAAACACATGATTACAGGTCAGTGTTTGAGTCCTGCCACTCTCACTCCACAGTTGATTAAAACACATTACAGGTCAGTGTTTGAGTCCTGCCACTCTCACTCCACAGCTGATTAAAACACATGATTACAGGTCAGTGTTTGAGTCCTGCCACTCTCACTCCACAGCTGATTAAAACACATGATTACAGGTCAGTGTTTGAGTCCTGCCACTCTCACTCCACAGCTGATTAAAACACATGATTACAGGTCAGTGTTTGAGTCCTGCTACTCTCACTCCACAGCTGATTAAAACACATGATTACAGGTCAGTGTTTGAGTCCTGCCACTCTCACTCCACAGCTGATTAAAACACATGATTACAGGTCAGTGTTTGAGTCCTGCTACTCTCAGTCCACAGCTGATTAAAACACATGATTACAGGTCAGTGTTTGAGTCCTGCTACTCTCACTCCACAGCTGATTAAAACACATGATTACAGGTCAGTGTTTGAGTCCTGCTACTCTCACTCCACAGTTGATTAAAACACATTACAGGTCAGTGTTTGAGTCCTGCCACTCTCACTCCACAGCTGATTAAAACACATGATTACAGGTCAGTGTTTGAGTCCTGCTACTCTCACTCCACAGTTGATTAAAACACATTACAGGTCAGTGTTTGAGTCCTGCCACTCTCACTCCACAGCTGATTAAAACACACGCAGGCCTGACTCCTTGGTTTCTGTTGTTTTTGGCAGCACATTTTGATTTTAGTTTTAGTCATAGTCTCTTGAATAGTTTTCATTTAGTTTCAGTCACATTTTAGTTTAGTTTAGATTTAGTGTTTGTCTAGTTTCAGTCGACTAAATCTACAGTTGATTTTGTCGACTAAAATGTATTTTGGCGTGCCATGATGCCGTCGTAATGACTGATTTTACACTTGCTGAAAATAGCCGAGCTACAAGCTGTGTGCTTGTAGATCTGCTATTTTCAGCATGTAACCAAGTGTAAAATGACTTATACTGGATCTCTTGTCCACTAGACTTTTAGTCTAGTTTTTATTTGTTGACGAAATTGACAATATATATATATGTAGTCTTTATAGTTTTAGTCATCATAGCTTATAGTTTTCATTTAGTTCCAATTTAGTTTTCGTCAATGAAAAAAGGTAGTCGACGAACATTTTTCGTCTTAGTTTTAGTCAACGAAATCAACACTGTTCTGTGTCATCCTGCTACTTGACTGATTAATGTGGGAAATGATTGATCAAGTTTGCTGATAGTATAGTTGATCTGTCAAGTTATAAGTACGTTACATAATGTGCAAACATGACCATGACGTCCTGTCCTCCCACTGGGGAACATGTATTTGTTTTTTGTTTTTTTATTTCATCCCAAGATTTTGTAACCCATGTTTCACCCCTGCGTCAATTATCTAATGTGATCCTGGGCTCTACACACCCTCCGCCAACCTAGTCCCCATATATGGGGGACATGGGGAGAGCAACGGACTTGAACTCATGCTTCCTTCATGCATGAGTGTCCAAGTTGCTCCTTTACACCTGACAGGGGGGAGTTTCCCTGGTTGGACGTAGCGCGTGGAAGGAACACGTTATTCCAACCAGTTCCTTTCCCCTCCATCAGGCGCCCCGGCTGGCCAGGGAGAGGCAGTTTAGAGACCAGGATTACTGCATGTTTTTTGTGAGGGTACCTACCCTAGGGAACACGGGGAGAACATGTGAGGGTACCACTACCTACCCTAGGGGACACGGGGAGAACATGTGAGGGTACCTACCCTAGGGGACACGGGGAGAACATGTGAGGGTACCTACCCTAGGGGACACGGGGAGAACATGTGAGGGTACCACTACCTACCCTAGGGGACACGGGGAGAACATGTGAGGGTACCTACCCTAGGGAACACGGGGAGAACATGTGAGGGTACCTACCCTAGGGGACACGGGGAGAACATGTGAGGGTACCTACCCTAGGGGACACGGGGAGAACATGTGAGGGTACCTACCCAAGGGGACACAGGGAGAACATGTGAGGGTACCTACCCTAGGGGACACGGGGAGAACATGTGAGGGTACCTACCCTAGGGGACACGGGGACGTCGGGGAGAACATATACACAGAAAGGCCCTTTCGCCAACCAATGTATTTGATCTCTTCAGAGTTCAAGGCTGCCTTCGACATGTTTGACACGGACGGCGGCGGAGACATCAGCACCAAGGAGTTGGGCACGGTCATGAAGATGCTGGGCCAGAACCCGTCAAGAGAGGAGCTGGACGCCATCATTGAAGAGGTGGATGAAGATGGTGAGATATTGTCTTAATATAGAAGTATAGAAGAGGATATTGGGAAGAAGGAGAAATAGGCCAAATTACATCCTTTAACATGATTGACGATTTTGTTGTCTTTAGTTTGTATTATCCACTTAGACCCTAAATACTTAGTTAACCAGAGTCCCCTCACTGACCTCAGGACTCTATAGGCTGATAGGATTCACCGGAAATAGATCAGCTTTTGCTAAATGTTCACCCTAGTCTAGAATAGAGGGAACGTCCATATTCTCTATGAACGTTTATGAATGTGGAATTTACATAGAAAGCAAAACAGGTCATGGCATTTTGTGCCCCCAAAGAGTGTTGAAGGTTGAAGACAGAGTATGATTGTACTTCACAGGATAGTATGTGGTGCGGTATAGTAGGGCTTTCACTTCTAATGATTTGTACTAGTATGACTAGTCGACTAGTTGTTTAACTAGGCCTACCTATTATGTAAAAAAAAAAAAAAAAATTAAAGAATATGTGTTCATTTAAAAACTGTGTACAGTGGTGACTATAACTATAATCTAGCTGATCTTGAGGCCTACAAAAACAGGATGAGAAACTAGTGGATTTACTAGTCGACTAGTTGAATAGTCGACTAGTTGAATAGTCGACTAGTTGCTTAAAGCCCTACAGTATACCAAGACATCTCAGGGATAGTCATTTAGCCACTTGAACCACCATCTGTGAAAGTATTTGGCGAACAGAACAGATCCACATTCTCACAACCTGTCGCGTTGTGATGCGTTGGAACAAAGGAGACCAAGAATAGATCCCTGGGTTTAAGTGGTGAAATGTGTTGGTCAAGCGTACTCACTAGAGGGAGCTCTACTTATTCCATGCCTGTTTCAGACATCTATAGTAAATGAAATAATCATTCTATGGCTGTTCTTTCTTGATTTTTCCAAGAGCAAACTGAAAGACATGAAAGTCATGTCTCGTGGTCAGGCAGCGGTATCATTGACTTTGTTTGTCTCATCGTCGTCTCTCATTGGTCAGGGAGCGGTACCATTGACTGTGTTTCTCTCGTCTCATTGGTCAGGCAGCGGTACCATCGACTTCGAGGAGTTCCTGGTCATGATGGTGGAGCTGCTGAAGGAGGACCAGGCCGGCAAGTCTGAGGAGGAGCTCTCTGAGTGCTTCCGCATCTTCGACAAGTAACTACGACACTTATTACTGTTCCGTTATCCACATGATCCACCATTTAGTTAAAGTGAAAGACATTCACTGGACTTCTGTGTGAAAATGTCAAGACTCTCAGTGTGTGCGTGCGTGTGTGCACGCGTGTGTGCATGTGTGTGTAAACGCACGTGTCGGTGCTTGCATGCATGTGTGAGTGTGTGTGTGTGTGTATGGGTGCGCGGTGTGCGTGCATGTGTGTGTGTGTGCGTGCGTACATGTCAGTGCTTGCGTGCGTGTGTGAGTGTGTGTGTGCATGGGTGCGCGGTGTGCGTGCATGTGTGTGTGTGTGTGCTCGCGTGTGCATGCGTGTCTATGTAGGCTAGACTAATGTGTGTGTTTGCGTTTGTATAGTACTGTATGTGTGCAGTTCAGGAGGTGTTTGTATCTCTATGAGTGAATGTATGTAATCTAACCATCTCATGTTTATTTGACCAAAATATGCAGGAGGCCACTGACCAGGTATGAAATAATTATTACATGTTATATTAACTGCTTCTGTATGTTCAGAACTAGAGGTGATTGCCTCTCATTTGTCCACCAGAGGGTGCTGATAACACATCAGAGGGTGCTGATAATACATATCAAAACTCAGTTGATAATGTGATGATGATGTATTTTGTCATTTTCAGCACCCTCTGGTGGACAAATTTGTCATAGAAGCAAAAATAATGTTGCTGCTCTTGAGTCTGAGAGGGGTTTTAAATTAATATGTTGTGATGTCTCTGTGAGTGCTCAGTGATTCAACTTGAATTTTTACCTTTTCTTTAACTTATTTTCCCTTTTTACCTCCTTTATGATGAATTCCTGTTCTGTTCTTTGGCTATATAGAAGTGTCTATTTGTACGTCTCTAAATGTTTTGATGAATTGAACAAGGTGGACCCTCTTGTAAACATGTATAATGCTTTATTGTCTTTGTATTGAGTTGTGCTTGAAATGTACTGTAATTCTGCAAACTGTTAATAAATATTTCAATCAATCAATCAATGTTTTTTGTGTGCCAGGAACGGAGATGGTTTCATCGACCGTGAGGAGTTCGGGGAGATCATCCGCCTGACCGGGGAGGCGCTGACAGAGGAGGAGGTGGATGAGATGATGGCCGACTCCGACGCAAACAAAGATGGAAAGATTGACTTTGATGGTGAGATTCAGCTCTCGATCGTCCCCCAATTTACCACGCATGCATTTATAACAATAATGACCCACTGACATAAGCTGAAAACCCACGTGCTTGCACACAAACATGCATACACGCGCACACGCGCACGCACGCACGCACGCACGCACGCATACATGTTAACCACTTAAGCCCTATATACTTCTCATACTCTCTTTTAATAGATAAAATATCTAGAAAAATCTACACTATTTTTGAAAATGTAAATGACCCAAAAATTCAGCATGTTTAAAAATGTGGACCACCTCCAAACAGAACATGCCTGACAAGGCCCCCAGGTCGGGAACCATACTGATAGAGGGTATGCACATGACATCATCGTACCTGGAAGTTATGCGGGAACGCCCACTGAGTGGCAAAAAACTACTTTCTGGCCTCGACAGCCCATACATCCAAACAGAAAGGTCCTGTCTGATTGCATTAAACAATGTTAAACTCACCAACATTGCAGCTGTACGAAAAGCTTGAATTATCCTCTTTCTATCTGCAAAGTTTTTGTTTCATGAAAATCCACCATAGAAACGTTATGAGCTACTTTCTGTCAAGAAATGCCCTGCATTTGATTATTTTTCTAAGTGTCAGAGTTTGGAAGTGCTTGTTTTCAATAACACAACATTTTGCTGCCTCCTGCATTATGTGACATTTAGAAACAGGTGGTACGGCAGGACGGTTGAGTGATTTCCAACGAGCGCTTCCAAACTCCAACACTCAATGTTTTGCCACTCAGTCTAGATGAGGAGGGCGTGTCCTGATGGGAAAACCATGCATGTGCATACTCTCTATTAGCAGACACAATTATATATCCAGACAGAGTGCCTACAAGGTGCAAGATGCCATGGACACTAGTCAACAAACAGCAGGCTGAATGGTGACGTAAATAGAGTGCAAAGACAACAATGAAGTGCTAAAGTAACTATAGGACGATCAACACAAAACCTGCCATCTGTCTAAACAACATGCCAACACTCTAAATATCATTCTTCTGTCTAAACAACATGCCAACACTCTAAATATCATTCTTCTGTCTAAACAACATGCCAACACTCTAAATATCATTCTTCTGTCTAAACAACATGCCAACACTCTAAATATTCTTAGTATTTGTGATCAAACGTGTGTGTATCTTAATCTACAGTAAATAACCATGTGAACAAGTACGTAGCTTACCAACATACATCTATAGTATTTTTTTTAAAAGCTTGGGGGAGGCCTGTGTATTTTTACAGCTTGGCTCCACAAGAGGGTGTTGTGAGCTATGTTCAAGAGCAGGACAGTACAGTGTGTAACACACGCACGCACGCACGCACGCACACACACACACACACACAGTCACACACACACACACACACACACACACACACACACACACACACACACACAGTGACACAGACAGACACACGCACGCACACGCACACACACGCACGCACACAGTAATGCTGAGATTAAGTGACATACAGTATAACTGTCCTGCTCTTGAACATACCTCACAATAAACCTCTAATTGCTTTTACTCTCCCACACATATAATAATAATAATAATAATAATAATAATAATAATAATAATAATAAGTTACAAAACGTCAGTGTTTCACATTTCCACGTTCATCCTTGTGTGTTTTTTGTTTGTCACCAAAAATGAATGCTTAGTCAGTGTGTAGGACTGTAGGTCATATACCGTTTCACGATAAATTGCAGTTCACCTCCAGTATGGACTGTGAGAGGATGAGTCATCTGTTCTCTAGTAGACAGCCAAATTGACTCATTAAATACATAAATCAACCACGAACCTGTAATTACTAGAGACATACCCCTAGTAAAATACTACTGGGAGCTTAAGAACGCTGTGCGGACATCCTACCTTCTTTCTGTATGTATATATTTTGTTCAGCACCCTCAACGTTTTGTGAGATGTGCGTGCTTCCATTTTGGATCTTATCACATAGTTTTTTTCCAATGGAAATATCCTAAAAAACGGGGTTGCATTATAATCGGGGACTAGACTATTTCAATGTTCTGTTTCTACAAATGATTCTTGACAAATAGGTGTCATCTTATAATCAGAGTCGTCTTGAATATGGTATATATATATATAGACCCAAACATACTGCATGGGAGAAAGCATAAGATAGACTGCCACAATGGTTATACCTGCAAATATGCACAAACATCTAAATCTTCCCTGTGCTTATAATATGCTTCTGTGACATGGAAACCCGGGGATGAAAATAGCAGAGCTGAAATAGTCTAAGAATGGATGCATAGAAAAACAAACACAGGCAGCTGTTATTCTGAAAATGAGTGTAGGTGAAGGAAAAAGTCTTCATAGAACTTGGTTTCACCGTCCGTAGCCTGCAATGTTGTAGTGAGATAAACTGTCATTTACCATAGCCTGCAATGTTGTAGTGAGATAAACTGTAATTTCGTTATATAGTTAAAAATTAAGTTTGACCAATCATTCCATCATTAGTTAAAAAGTTACTTATTCAACGATTATTTATGAAAACACAACACAAACACAATATTAACTTCATTCATCATTTAAATCCACCCTAAACCTTATCTATATATTATCTGCTGATTTATTTGTAGCATGGGCACATGGATTTGTATGTTATGAAATGTATAAGCAGATGCTATAAGTTAAAGAAATAGAACAACAATCAGCATATAGGGCTATATATTGCGCCACCCCTTAACCTTTATCCCTAAACTAATTTGCCATTTTTTACTATTTTTAAAAAACCTTTTAAAAATAGTTCAAATGGCCGATCTACAAGCTCACAATGTCTCGATGTAGATCGGCTATAGTTGAACTATTTTAAAAGGTTTTTCAAAATAGTAAAAAATTGCAAAATACGTTTAGGGATAAGGGATAAGGGTAGCGCAAGATGGAGCCCCTTGTCTATTTTCTCCATTTGGGCAATTATTATTATAATTATGATGAGGAAACGTTTCATCATTTATCTTTCAGCTTTTCTTAAACAGCCATGTTGGCTTCATTCATTCATTCATTCATTCATTCATGGTTTATTTGATCTTTCTGATGGTTGTTTGCCTGGATTGACACTCTTTCTCTCTCTCTCTCTCTCATTCAGACTTTGTGAAGATGATGGAGTGCGTCCAAAGTAACTAGATCAACCTGCCTTTAGTGTCCAAAGTAACTAGATCAACCTGCCTTAGTGTGACCCTTGTACTTGGACAGAACACAAACTAGAATCTCCGACATAAATCTCGACTATAATTCCTTTGAAGACATGAGTCCCACTTTAAAAACGACAAATGAAACCGCACAAAGACCCAGCGAGGAGATTATCAATACGTGGCTGTAAAGACAAGACAATTAGAACTCTCCCCATTACAGAAGAAGACCTTCCACCTCCCACCCCTCCTCCTCCTCCTCCTCCTCCTTTGACACCCCCCCCTCTCATGCCACCCAGCCCAAGGGGTATAGTTTGGGCAGTCTAAAAATATCTGTTTAAACCTTTTAAGACGAAGACCCTTTCCTCTGGCTGGCTGTCTCCGTGCGTCGGCCTCTCAGCTGTCTCTCTTGGCACCTGCTGCTGCTCAAGAAGGAAATGCTACACCCCCGATACCCCCCCCCCCCTCCCCCTCCCCGGCCCTCTCTCTCTCTCTCCCTGACTGACTGACTGACTGACTGTAGTCCCCCACCCCCTCCCCGGCCCTCTCTCTCTCTCCCTGACTGACTGACTGACTGTAGTCCCCTAGCTGATCCTCAAAGCTCTCAGCCTCTTGTCCACAGTATTTCTTTTGTTTGTTTGTGCTTTCTTAATAAACCAACTCTCCTCTGTTTCCTCTTCTCTGTTCATCATTCCAACTGGTTCCCATGCTTAGCTACAGTAGCTACCTGCTGTCTAATCCTATCTCCGTTTGTGTTTCCAGACCTGTGTGTGTGTGTGTGTGTGTGTGTGTGTGTGTGTGTGTGTGTGTGTGTGTGTGTGTGTGTGTGTGTGTGTGTGTGTGTGTGTGTGTGTGTGTGTGTGTGTGTGTGTGTGTGTGTGTGTGCGCGTGTGCGTGCGGCATTACTTGCTGTCATTTCACTTGCATTGCCCTAATATCAGGATATGACCTGATTGGATTTTCTAATACTACTGACAATGTGCACATTTGACCACACACAGACAGACACACGCACGTACGTACGTACGCACACACACAGTAATGTTCTTGAATATTCCTCACAACATACTTCTAATTGCATTTACTCCTCCCCCACACACACACACACACACACACACATGTACACACACGCACACACACACATACACACACACACACACACACACACACACACACACACACACACACACACACACACACACACACGTTCACAGAAAAAACATACACAAGAACACACGTTCATTCAAGGGCAGTACGTTGTCCCACTCCAACTCTACGAACAACACCTAAGAGCCTTAATCGCATGACTTTGAAATGCTTCTGTTTCTGTTTGCGTAGATTCCCCATGTCTGTCTTTGGCAACACCTCAGGAATGTAATCTGAGATGTCTGAGGAATTATCATGAGAAAAGTTGAATTGAGCTTTTCCCCCGGCCGCTGGTCCTCCTCCACTTTGGTCAAGCAGCTGATGACAGTCTTCAAGAAGCTGTCTGTCTCCCAACTTAGAAACGCAACGCTAGCACACCCACAGAGGGGAGTCCTCTTTCCCCCAGGAGTGGCTCACAGTCTGGCCTGAGAAGAAGTGAACAGGTTACGGCCACCTGGCACAACAGCATATAAACGCTAGGAGATGTGGAGTCAGAGCATCCTGGCAAATTCTTCCATCTGGAAACTGCAGCCTGTCTGTTGAGTATAATATAGCCTACAGACCCCCTCCCAACGCCCCCCTCTCCTCCCCCTCTCTCCTTATAAATCATATCGCCCATCCTTCCTCTTCTCCGTCTCTGTATCCCTTATCTCTCTCTCCGTAAAAATTCTTCTTTCTCTCCTCGCCTGAGCACCCCCCCCCCACACCCACCCCCGCAGGAAGCTCCCTCCATACAAGGAGCATCAGGTTGTGTTTATCTGTGATGTGTGATTTCAGGAGGTGGGCGTGAGAGCAGCCAAATTGCCCCCAGGCAGACTCTGTCTCTGTGTGTCCCCACTCAGCCCCAGATCTGCCTGCTATTCAGGGCACGACACGACCAAGAGGTCTTCCTTCCAGGCAGGCAGCCCTACAGAATGTTTCTACTGGGGTTTTAGTTTCACGGCCAGAGTGAAACTCTGCCATCATCACACAAACCATAACCCACTTTATGAGCCCCTCCCCCCATCTCTCTGGTCTTATATCTGCCAGGCCAGTGGCCTGCATGCGCAATATGCTACGATTTACGCATTTCGCTTTAAAATGAGAAGTGTATTAAAGGACTGGATACTACTGGGAACAATCATTACGATTAGATTACGATTTCAGTCAATCACATGTGCCCACCCCTTTTTTTCCCCTCACTGTATATGTTTCTTTTCTCTTTTTACCTCCTTTATGATGAATTCCTGTTCTGTCTATAGAAGTGTCTATTTGTACGTCTCTAAATGTTTTGATGATTTGAACATGGTGGACCCTATTGGAAACAAGTGTAATGCTTAATTGGGTCGTCCACTCACAGTTAACAGCCTTTGTATTGAGTTTGTGCTTGAAATGTACTGTAATTCTGCAAACTGTTAATACATTCTTCAATCAATCAATCAATCAAAGACCACCATGTATGAGACGATCTCGTGACCATTTCTCATCATACTCAAAGGACTGCAGGAACCATTTATTTCAGGGACAAAAATAGCGAAAATAGCTGATCTACAAGCTCTCAACGTGTCACGCTGCGACGCGTTGAGAGCTTGTAGATCTGCTATTTTCGGGGCGCAACCCGGCACTCTTTATCTACTGGAGATGCTGTGTAACGACATGGATTTCTAAACAAATTTGTTCAACGCAAAATGCTGTGTTCAAGTTCAGGAGACTTCGGGGGAAAAAAAGCAATTCTCCTGAATGCTGCCTTCCTTCCGGCATGGCATGGAAAGGAGAGGAGGGCATTTGCATTTCTTTCACCATGTAGTAAAAGCTACATTCGTGGTCTGGAGAGGGCAGTTGTTTCACAGACGGGTAAAAGGGCAGGGGCTGTAGCCCCCTTTGATGTCTATGTGTGCGCGTCCCTGATTTATTTTTATCTCGCACATTCCAGCAACACCACGCACCTGGAAATGACATCATAATGATTTAACAAAGCATAATTATGCTCTCAAATGAAAGTAGTCTATAGCTCATATTATGAATGTTGCACTGAGACGCTCAATCAACTGTGTGCCCAACCCATTCTGTGGTGGCCCCTTATTGTAAAGACTGTACCTTTTTACATTTACTGGACGGGAACCCCTCTTGGTGTTTTAAGCATTATGTTATACTTTAGCTATTGAAAAATAGCAGATCTACAAGCTCATAGCGCGGCACCGAGTGCCGCGCTACGAGCTTGTAGATCTGCTATTTTAATTTTTTTTAATCGTGAAAATGTGCCGCACATTTGGAATATATATTCTTTCAGAGCAAACATTTTTAACTAAAATCTTTGCTTCATGGGGGGGGGTCCCTAGAACAACATATTTTGAGATGGGGGTCGACGGGCCGAATACAGATCATTTTTGGGGTCCTGCACCAAACATGAGGGTTTTTCACAAAGCTGTCATGATTTAGAAGACATTTGTAGAATCGATCTATGGGTTAACTAGATTTTCTCCTAAAAGTAGTTTTACTATAGCCTACTTTTACTACATTTTCTGATGCCACTGACATGAGCAGACATGTCCACTCCACGCCACATTGTGATTGGCTGCTCAGTTGGCAGCCAGAACCCCTAAAAGTTCAGGGTTCTAATTCTGGAGGCCTGTGATGCTCCAGGGGGCGGGGCTTAGGACTCACTTGTTTAAAGTGTGTGTGAAATGTCACTTGGCGTCTAGTCTCTCTGTCGGGGTTCACACGGATTGATCAACTCCTTTGGGCTTTTTTTTCCTGTGGATATTTGGGGGAAAATAAACTAATCCGCAAACATGGTAAGATATCCTAAACAATTGTGGAACAAATATTTCCAAGCATGCTATGATCAACCAACACTCAAGTTAACATTTATTTATTTATAGCCTACAACTTGTTGTTTAATGGTTTTATTTTATATTATATAATAATAAATGCATGAGAAATTCAAATGATAAATGTATAACCTTGCCTGATAGTGCATGTTTTGTCCCTTGAAGGATTATCGTGAATTTATAGAAAGCTATAACATTTGCTATAGGTGGTGACACTATCAACTTTAGCCTAGTTTAATAAATAGTATAATTTATCTTTAATGATTTGTGGTAATTAAGAGCCTTGGAAAAATAACAGCCTACATTCAGTGGTTGTTCTATTCTTTAGTGTAGAGCTCAAGTTAATCCTTGTCTAAATTGTCTCAATAAGTTAATTAATACTCAGTGCTGAGTGGGGACTAAATTAGTGCCCATGGGGAGAATCAGGTGGCAAGACGCGGGTCCAGGGTGCGGATTCTGCTGACGCGACAAATTCCATGGGATTGCATATCCCCATTGC
The DNA here is from genome assembly GCF_951216825.1 of Electrona antarctica. Lineage (NCBI taxonomy): Eukaryota > Metazoa > Chordata > Actinopteri > Myctophiformes > Myctophidae > Electrona > Electrona antarctica. Next base: position 1,138,814 of record NC_136807.1, read on the forward strand.
CTTATACAGTGAGCCTAACGTGTTGAGCCTGAAATAGCCATGGCTAATTTTCACCAGGCTCCACAAGTAGGCCTAGAAGAACAGATGCATTTCCTGGGGGCTATAGTGGTCAATATAATATATTGACCACTATAGCCTCCAGGAAATGCATCTCGATTATTTTCTTTGTAATATATTGAATATATTACAACGAAAATAATCGAATCCATGATGCAAGGCTGCCTATTAACAACATGGCTAAGATAATGATCAGTGACACAAGTGACAACATCAATTGTTTAGTAGGCTAATTGTGTTTTGCCACTAATTATGGCACGTGCAATGTAGGCTAAGTAAGGCTATCAATAATACAATACAAAAAAATGACAATTAAGGGTTTGACGGGAATAAGCGTAGGCCTAGATGTGCGTAAAATGGGCCCATCTTCTTGAAAATGAAGTGCCAACAATGTCCTGTTTTTACAGACTGACTCACAACAAGAGGCCCGCTCCTACCTGAGCGAGGAGATGCTCGCCGGTGAGTTGAGGCCTAGACAAGCCTTGTAAACTGGTCCATACTTACATACAGTACATGTTCTACCACGATCACAATGCCCTGATATTCATCATCATACGGAATTTTGATCCGTTTCTCCTCCAGAGTTCAAGGCTGCCTTCGACATGTTCGACACTGACGGCGGCGGAGACATCAGCACAGCCGAGTTGGGTACCGTGATGAAGATGTTGGGCCAGACCCCGTCAAGAGAGGAGTTGGATGAGATCATCGAGGAGGTCGATGAGGACGGTGAGCACCTGGATAGATTGTCATCAAATTATAAAAAGTCGATAATTTCCTAAACGTCTATTGAAAACTGGTGCGCAATTACGCAATTTACGCACAAGGACAGTGGACTCATGCGGCACTTGCGTCAGGCCGCAGGCTGCGTTTGTTTTCTTTACCTGTTGTATACGAACAGAACAGTTGGACAATGAATGATGTGACTTGTTTTGGACCTCAGGCAGCGGTTCCATCGACTTCGAGGAGTTCTTGGTCATGATGGTGAGGCTCCTAAAGGAGGACCAGGCCGGCAAGTCTGAAGAGGATTTGGCGGAATGCTTCCGTGTGTTCGACAAGTACGTGTGACGTAATTCTTCTTGCGAAAATAAGTTTCATTTATCGGCCTAATGTTTTCCTTGCTTTCCTGGGTGTTATATTAAACAAACATGTCATACAAATCTGTTCTTCTTTCTTTCTCTTTTGTTTAACCCTGGGTGTTAATGAACGCAGGAACGGAGACGGCATGATTGACAGAGAGGAGTTCGCCCAGATCATCCGCAGCACCGGAGAGGCCATCACAGAGGACGAGATTGACGAGCTGTTGAGGGACGGAGACAAGAACTCTGACGGCATGCTGGACTTTGACGGTAGGCCAGGCCTCCTCACCTGTGTTCAGTTCATTCATGTTAACGATGATGAATGTGCTCATCATGCAACAAAAATACACATTTTTATTGCCACCACCTCTTTCCACACCTCAGTATTTATACTCTGTTCCCTCTTGTTTATCTGTCCAGAATTCCTCAAGATGATGGAGAACGTGCAGTAAACCCACAGAGACTCATGGACATTCCTCCTCCCCCTATCCCTCTGTCGACCTGACGCCCCAAACAACCAAACACTCCCCCCTACTGGTTCTACTGCCTCCATCCCCAACAGACAGGCTAGGGCTGCTCTTCCCCTACCCCTCTGTCCACCGTGTACCTGACCCCAACCAAACGCCCCCCCCCCCCTACCTACCTCCCTCCTCCAGGTCCTCCTCCTCCTCTTCACTTGTCCACCTGGTTCACTGTGTCCTCTGTCCCCAGCAGACAGCTACAGGGCAACCTGGTGGGGGTCTATAGCTGGCCCGGAGTAATCTAGTAAGAGAGTGGGGGGGCGACACGCTTTGATCTCGCCGCAAAGCGGGGTGCTATGTATGGGCTATAGTTCCAAACATTTGGAACTATCCCATTGAGATAGAATGAGCACTTCCATTGTTACAATGGGAGTCAACGCTAGTGTTGTCCACTCTCTTACTAGATCACTCTTGAGCTGGCCTTACTTTTCTCCAGCTTGCTTGCGTCAGTGTGCACAGTACGGCTCATCGACACTGCCCTGAAACTGTTCCCCGTGACAGGACAGCGAGACTGGGATGAGGAACTTCACTGCACAGACACACACACACACACACACACACACCACTGTGGCGCATTGGCATAGGTGACCCCTACTCGTAAACACCGCCGGTAAACCTCTACTCTAGATGTAGTCTAGATAGATTTGCAGCCTGTTATCAGCTGCGTAGACCAATGAATAATCAATAGTATACATACAACCATTTAACTGTATACAAAAACAAAGTACATTTGATTGAGCCGATAAATAAATTAATAAACACATGACTTTGTAGTTGGTCTGACATATTTATGGTCTGTATTCAGATTTTTGTTTTGAGGAATAATCAATAAAATGTTTGTTTCTTATTTTTTCATTTTGTTTGACCCACAATAATCTTTGTCTTTGTTTTGACAACGCAAGTGTATTTTAACCCATACTGGGCGGTAACCCCTTTTGGTGTTTTAAGCATATTGTTACACTTTAGCTATTGAAAAATAGCAGATCTACAAGCTTGTAGCGTGGCACCGAGTGCCGCGCTACGAGCTTGTAGATCTGCTATTTTTGAAAGATCTTGAAAATGTGGCTCAAATCTTTGAATGTATATTCTTTCAGAGTGAACGTTTTGAACTCAAATCTTTGCTTCTGAGAGGTTCCTGAAACAACATATTTTCAGATGGGGGTCAGTGGCCAAATATATTTCATGTCCTTGAGGCCTAAATGGGTGAATATCACTATCAGATGCTCATGACCGGACGATCATTGACACCGAGCCATGAGACATGTATGATGTTGTTACAGGGTGTGTCGAGAACAGCATATACAATCTCTGAATCCTCAATTATATCAGATTTAAAATAAAATAAGTACTGTTAAAAGGCTAGAGAGAGGCCTGGGGATACATGGTAAGGTATGACACCGATACTGATTAAGTAACACAGTGGATGGTGGTTTAACCAAAAATTAGGACAGGAACCCCTTTTGGTGTTTTAAGCATGTTGTTACACTTTGGCTATTGAAAAAGAGCAGATCTACAAGCTCATAGCACGGCACAGAGTGCCGCGCTACGAGCTTGTAGGTCTGCTCTTTTGGAAAAAATCGTGAAAATGTGTTGCAAATCTTTGAATATATATTCTTTCAGACTCAGAGCGAGCGTTTTTAACTCAAATATTTGCTTCTGGGGGGGGGGGGGGGGGGGTCCCTGGAAGAACATTTTCAGATGGGGGTCGGCGGCCAATTACAGAAAATGTTTGAGAACGACTGACACAGAAACATGGGGCTTTTCAGAAAACTGTCATGATTTAGAAGACATTTGTAGAATGGTCCTCAGGCCTACATGGGTTCAGGACGGGAACACCTTTTGGTGTCTTGACCCTTCAGGACAGGGTTCTCCTTGCCATGTACAGTATATAGCGTGTGCCAACGTGTACGTCACCAAGAGGGGGGCGGCGTCTAAAAAGCTAGGGACGGCCCCCTCGTGGGCATTAAATTCTAGCCCGCATCACTCAGAATGGAGTGACGGTGGTATGTTTTTGTAAATATTGAGCTCGTTCTTGGCGACAACATAGTGAACCAACACCAGGATGGATAGAAAGAACGTCGGGCCCAAATACATTACAAGGACAAGGAAAATGTTGTGAACAAACACGGCTGTGCTTAGATACTTTGTTGAACGTTATGTCTCTGCGCCCGTGCGCCGATCCAAGCCATTCTACGTCTTTTTGTAAACTCGTCAATCTGGGTTCCTTGATACTGTCTCCATGCTGGAAAGCTGAAAATCGAATTCCGTTTTCTGGCTCATTTCCTTGACGCGACCTGCTGTGGCACTTATTTACTGAGCAAGTCTGCACCATTGTGAGGTCAGTTTAAAAAAAGAACGTATACAAGCACACCTGATGGTCGCTCAATGTAAACAAACCAGACAAGCCAGCAAGTATGGCGGCCGCTACCACGTGACACATATGTTGACGCCCTCTCCAGGAGATTTTGTTACACCCTATAGCAGCATCAACTCCAGCTTTTGGTGTATGTAACCCAATATTTGTCCCATTTGTCCATTTGACAATGGACAATTATGAGTGTTGGCCGAAAAGACATGCTGTATGGTGATGTATGATGAATTCCTGTTCTGTCTATAGAAGTGTCTATTTGTACGTCTCTAAATGTTTTGATGATTTGAACATGGTGGACCCTATTGGAAACAAGTGTAATGCTTAATTGGGTCGTCCACTCACAGTTAACAGCCTTTGTATTGAGTTTGTGCTTGAAATGTACTGTAATTCTGCAAACTGTTAATAAATTCTTCAATCAATCAATCAATCAACACTTCACAGGTGTGATTTTAGTAATAATAAATTATAAATATTTGAACTTTTTCAGAAAACTTAGGTCAGGATTTAGAAGACGTTTTTTTTGAGTGGTGTAAACCACTCCTACAACTGGTTGAGTGGTGTAAACCACTCCTACAACTGGCTTTTGTGTGCAGAAAAAAATGAGCATGGTTGCTATGTTCAAAATAATTTCTGACGTAATTAAATCACACCCGGGTGAACTGGATGACCGTAGCAACCATGGTCATTTTCTCTGCACAGAAAAAGCCAGTTGTGAAATCACATCCGGGTGTGATTTCATTACGTCAGATCAGAGCTGATCAGGCTACATAATACCTTACCTTATTTCATTACGTCAGACATTACGTCAGACCACAGCTGATCATGCTATATAAAACCTTACACCACTCAGTTCACACGGGTGTGATTTTTTAAGAATCGACCTCAGTCCTAAATGGGTAAAAAAAATATTTTAATGGATTCATACCATTTCTCATTAATTCTATATTGCATGAAATTAACATCACAAGCGCCAGAAGCGCATTGCAGCACCCAGGGGTAACTAACACCCAGGGGTAACTAACACCCAGGGGTAACTAACACCCAGGGGTAACTAACACCCAGGGGTAACTAACACCCAGGGGTAACTCCCGCTGCTCATACTGAGACACATTAACCACGGTGCACCCAGGGGTAACTACCGCTGCTCATACTGAGACACACTGACCACGGTGCCTGTTTCTTTATTCCAATTACTGACACATAATATGGTGGTGTGTCACTCTGTCATATCAATGGATTCATAATGCAAAGCAAATAAGAGTTACCTATACTTATTACAAATATTAACATTTATGGGATAGGCTGTATGTGACAAAACAATTGGGTCAACAAACAGGCTAACATGAAATTCATTTCTCCACATTGAAAACACGTGAACAGCAAAAAAAAAAGAAGCCCTGGTGCATTAATTTATCCATTTTAACCCATTCTGGACGGGAACCCCTTTTGGTGTTTTACGCATTATGTTATACTTTAGCTATTGAAAAATAGCAGATCTACAAGCTCATAGCCGCTACGAGCTTGTAGATCTGCTATTCTTTGAAGAAAATCGTGAACATGTGGCACAAATCTTTGAATATATATTCTTTCAGAGCGTTTTCAACTCAAATCTTTGCTTCTGGGGGGGGCGTCCCTGGAACAACATATTTTCAGATGGGGGTCGGCGGCCAATTATTACATATATTTTGGGGGTCCTTGACATGAAAATGTTTGAGAACGACATGGGTTTTTCAAAAAAACGTCAGGATTTAGACAGCATTTGTAGAATCGTCCTCAGGTCTAAATGGGTTAAAATTTTTAACCCATTTAGCTCTGTCAAATTAACACAAATTATTATTACTGTGTGTGTATATCATAGAAATCAAGAGAATAAAATAAAAAAAGGTTGTCTTTTGGTTCAAGAGCCATAGTTGGCTTCATCGAAGGCCTTCCTCGCCCTCTTCAGCTCCTCGTTCATCGTCAGCAGGTCCTTCACTCGGGCGAACTTCCTGGGGTCCTTGCGGATGAGGAAGACGATGTCCTCCACCTGCACGCGGCCCTGGCGGCCGATGGACATGGCCTTGTGGGTCATCTCCGTGACGAACTCGATCACCAGGTCCTCCAGGATGTCCACGGACTCCGTGTAGGGGTTCTGGTCGTCCCCGAAGCCGTACATCATGCAGCGGAGCTCCTTGGAGAAGAGCCTCTTCCTCTTTCCGTGGCCCGACGCGTCCAGGCCGCCACCGTCGTCCAGGTCCTCGTCGTAGTCCCCCTCGTCTTCCACCTCGGCCATCGTCTTGGGAGAATTAAATACATAGAACTTATATATTATATATACACACACAATATGACGTCAGTCATCTGAGGTTTTTATGACGTGTGACCGAGTCCAAATTTGGGCACGGTTTCGGTTAGCCTCGGGAGGTCACAGGTCAGAATCATTAGAACATATATATATATATATACCTACACACACATAAAAATGTGACGTCAGTCATCTATGACGTTATATTGACGTATGATGACTAGTCCAAATTTGGGCACGGTTTCGGTTAGCCTCGGGAGGGCACAAAGCTGCTAAAATACTTCTAGTCTTATTATAATTACTAGGTTAGGTTTCTGGTTTAGGTTTATATTCTAAGTGGGGAACAAAGAACCTTTTTTTGCATGGTGGGGAACATAGAACCTGGGGAACATAGGCATGCTCCCGTCCGAACTCATTGACTGAATGAATACTGTATCAGCAGTTTGCATACATGTACAAGCACAGTCTAATTTCCAGTTTCTTTCCTGCGATATGATTTATATGAACAGCGCAGGAAACAAGAGAAGATGTGAAATATAGTAAATAGAGTAGAATGCACGGGTCTGCTAAACGGATTTATCCACAGAAAGCCTGCTGTGCTGTGGCGTGTTTCCAATGGGGGTCCCTTTGTTTGGACTCACTGACCCAATCCATCGAAATGGACTCCCATTAGCAAATAATCCAAGTTGGATTAATAAAGTATAAAACACATGGAGGGAATGATGCGTGTGCTCTGCGTAAGAAAGTTAGTTGGCGCTGATCGGTTCCGTCGGTCGAGCGTTTTTGCGAGACAAACACATGTACACAAACGCACAGTCGATTTCCTACGTCGTAATTAATAGTGCATGAATGCACTATTATGTGCATTGATAGTACAAAAACAAACACTCCAAATACATAGTATAAAACACAGTAGTTAACTTTACCTTTATAAGCGAAAGGTTCTCAGTCTGGAAATTAAACAACAAAACAAGCGCTTCTGTAGTTTCGTTGTTTTCTTTCAGCCTTGCGACCCACTTCCGTTTCCGTTATTTTTCTTCTTCTTTAGGTTTTTATGGCGGGTTTCAATCGCTGCTTGTGAGTGCATAGCGCCGCCTACTGTACTGGAGTATGTCGTATGATTCCCTGCATATTACTTTGTTCACTATCATTATTACACTATTTATTACATTATTATTATTATTATCACAGCTCAAGACCTACTTATACACTCTTGCTTTTAATTGATCTTTTAAATTCCTTGTTATTCATGTCCGAATCCTCACTGTATTGCATTACTGCTATTATTTTAATGTTTTATGCCATGCGTTTATTGTCTTTTTTCTCTCCAGTGCTCTGTAAAGCACTTTGAGCTGCATTTCATGTCATGAAAAGTTTCATAATGAATTATATTAACGCTTATAATAGTTATATATATTATATAATACATATAATAGTTAACTATTATATGTAATATCAGGATCACTGAATCATATAATAATTAATCATATATTCTTCAGATATTTCACATCTTCTCTTCAATTCCTGCACTGTTCATATCGCAGGAAAACAAAATGGAAATCACGCCACCTAGTGGATAATTATTATACTGTTGTTTCTTACTGTTTCTCCAGTAGCGCATATTTATGCAGCAAATAATCACCTTATGAAAGTTATTTCACACTTTTGACACGTGACTTTTTAGTGGAAGTAATTTTTATTTTATGTTAGTGACATGATAATCAATACACCGGAGTGTACACTAGTACAAGTACAAACGAAACAATAGCACCTATATAATAATTTCCAAATATCGCGAGATCATTGGTGGTGTACGTGGGATCATTTGGCACATTTCACTTTGCAGATTGCAGATCCGCTCTGGAGCGGATACAGAAAACTGTCATTGCGTGTGCATAAATGAATGCACCTTACCGGATACAGTAGGCGGTCTCTAGACCGGATCAGAGTCCTTGATCAGTAAACAGAACCAGGTTCTGGGGGCTGGTATTAGTGTCAGTTAAATAGTCAGTTAGTCTGTCAGTTGGAAGATGAACGTGGCTCAGGCAGTGTCTTTAAGGATCTATTGTTTGTTCATCATGACCATATAATGATTCATAAGTAGGTGAAACCGCTAATTAACCAGACAGTACTAGTGTACTGTACTGTACTAAGCTCATACACAGTGGATATTTGCTGCATGCACAAAGCTGATGTCAACAGGACTGGCAACGTTTATGGGGCAAAAGTTAGCCGAGATGATAACGGAACCTGCTGCTGTGGAAAGTTCCAACGTCCAACGGCAACGACCATATGGTGAGTTACTGAGTTCATGTTGTTCATCGATCTGACGGCGCCTTAAACTCTGCATGAGAGTCTAAATGAACAGGTTATTTGATTAATAAGTTATTTGATGAATTGAAAATGGTGGACCCTATATTGTAAACAAGTGTAATGCTTTATGGTGTCGCCTGCACTCACAGTTAACAGTTTGTTTTATTGAGTTGTGCTTGAAATGTACTGTAATTCTGCAAACTGTTAATAAATGCAATCAATCAATGAATCAATCAATCAGGATGATTCATATGATGAATTGAACATAAGGTGGACCCTCTTGGAAACAAGTGTAATGCTTTATGGTGTCGTCCACTCACAGTTAACAGTTTTTGTATTGAGTTGTGCTTGAAATGTACTGTAATTCTATTCTGCAAACTGTTAATACATACTTCAATCAATCAATCAATCAAACAGGGCTAAATGTGTCAAAATCAGTGAGCTAACGTAACATTAATTATTCACATTTAATATTATTGACCCACCCTATCCCTTTGATAAGAAATGCCATGTTTAATTGTTCAACTTGTTTGAGTGAAAGAACCTCTCTTTCCCTTCATCTACCTAACCCAATGAATGGACCAGTAAAGGGTCCATTGGGTTCCTTTAGTTCACTCTGAGAGTTACAGATGCATAGCATAGACAGTATACGTACCCCTCTCAAGTCTGCAGGGAGCTCGAACTAGACGGTACAGAGTACCAAAAGATAACGTAAGATTAGATCTTTAAAAAATCCTTCATTCCTAATGCCATTAAGGCACTAAATGATACCATTTCTCGCTAGATTTGCCACTGTGTTGTCCTGCATTTTTGCCATGAAAATAATTGTGTAAGTGTTGTTGTAGCTGTTTGTTTTGTACTGTTGTTGAGACCGAAGACAAATTTTCACCCGTGGACAATAAATGAAACTAACATAATTGACTGTTATTCTCATTTCCACTTCTCCTTTCCATTGCAGCTCCTGAGTAAACAATATGAGTGGTAGCTGGGAGTGTCCCATCTTGTATGGAAATGAAGACATCCTTGTTTGTTTGTGCATCATCAGCTGTCTGGTGTAGACACTAGACAGCTGAACCAGGCAGTCCTGGGTCATGGCGTGTCCTGTGCAGTCCCTGTGCCGGACGCTGCGCACCATCAGCCTGGTCCTCTTCTACTATGTCTTCTCCATAGGCATCACCTTCTATAACAAATGGCTGATGAAGGTGAGATGAAAGTGCTTGTTTAGATGATCAGGAAGCCCCAGATCTTTTATTTGTATAGAGGGTATGCGCATGCTTAAAGTGAATGGCCCATCGAGTGGCAAAGAAACATGCAAAGTGAGTTTAACATTGTTTAATGTTGTTTAATGCAATCAGATAGGATCTTTCTGTTTGGATGTATGGGCTGTGAAGGCCAGAAAGTAGTTTTTTGCCACTCAGTTCCTGCATAACTTCCGGGTTTGGTGATGATGTCACGTGCATACCCTCTATTGTTTACTGTGTGACCTACCAACATGTCATTAAGACATGTGAATCCCTAGACTCCTTCAAAACCGCTCTCAAAGGGCACCTACGGACGGCTGCAATTCGAAACTGGCACCCGTAAAATCTGAATCCTGACCCCCTTTTTCCCCTCACTGTATATGTTTTTTCCCCCTTTTTACTGCCTTTATGATGATTTCCTGTTTTTGGCTATACTGTATAGAAGTGTATATTTGTTTCTAAATGTTATGATGAATTGAAAACGGTGGACCTTCTTGTAAACAAGTGTAATGCTTTATGGTGTCGTCCACTCACAGTTAACATTTTTTGTATTGAGTTGTGCTTGAAATGTACTGTAATTCTGCAAACTGTTAATAAAAACTTCAATCAATCAATCAATCAATAGGGCTATTCGGTCTGAATAAATCATTTTCTGCCTTCCTCAGGGTTTCCACTACCCTCTCTTCATGACCCTGGTTCACCTCACCATCATCTTCTGCCTCTCCACGCTGACGCGGCACTGCATGCAGTGCTGGACGGGGAAGCCCCGTGTCGTCCTCAGCTGGAAGGTGTACATGTACAAGGTGGCGCCCACAGGTGAGGTGAGGTGAGGTGGACGGCACGTCATGACAACCTCATGAAACTCAGGGCGGCTGTGGCTCAGGAGGTAGAGCAGGTCGTCCAATGATCCCTGGGTCGGCGGTTCGAATCCCGGCTCCTCCTGTCCACATGTCGAAGTGTCCTTGGGCAAGACACTGAACCCTACATTGGATCCAATGATCCATTGTATGATCCATGATTGTAAAGCGCACTTGGAAAAGTGCTATAAAAATGCAATTAATTCATTACAAACTCGACCACATGAACGCTAGCGTCCCTATTCCGGGCACGGCATAATAGGCGAACATTAATTGGCCAAAGTTCGCAAGCATGCAGTTAACCCATTCTGGGCGGAAACCCTGTTTTGGTGTTAAGCATTATGTTATACTTTAGCTGTTGAAAATAGCAGATCTACCAGCTCGTAGCTTGTAGATCTGCTATTTTTGAAAGATCGTGAAAATGTGGCACAAACCTTTCAATATATTCTTTCAGATTTCAGATTTGTAACTCAAATCTTTGCTTCTGGAAGGTCCCTGAAACAACATTGTCAGATGGGGGTCGGCGGCCAATTACATATATATTTGGGGGTCCTTGAGAACCACTGACATAGGTTTTTCAGAAAACTGTCAGGATTCATAAAGACATTTGTAGAATCGTCCTCGGGTCTAAATTAATTAAACTACTAGCTGTTGTTGCTTGTAGAGCTAATTTGTTGTTGAGGGAAAACATAATGGGAGACCAGTCACCTGCAGTATGTAGAGTTTGAGTTGAATTGGACCTGGACAAAGTATTGACAGAGGTGGAGCAAAAGGGCTGAAGCAACATTAGTCCGCTCTTATCATGTTCATTGACTAACTGCTCTTCAGTACGCAAAGACGTTGACTAAAGTCCATACACTGACAGACCAACATTATGTCACATTTGCATGTGGCTGACTGGCTGTCGTGCTAGAGTTTTTGCAAAATGTATCTGTCTGTCTATCTATCTGTCTATCTGTCCAGTTGTTATCTGTATACTTAAGTTGACCGGGGTCTATACTTGGCACCCTCCTTTTCCCTTTATATTAAATAGCCATTTAAGCTCTCAATGTGTTGCAAGTGCAACACTTTGAGAGCTTAAATGTTTTGAGCTTGTAGATCATGTATTAAGTTCGTACATTTTTGCTGAAATGTTTCGCCTATTATGATATGCACATAATAGGTGGGCTAGAGTTCATGTGGTTAATTAAAAAAAACTAAATATGATAAACCCCTTCATTTGTACCTCAGTCAAAGCATAGGCTCGTTCTTCAAATGCAGTTCCCTTCAGTATAAACGGTGTGTTGAAACAGTAGGTCTGTGTGTGTGTGTGTGTGTGTGTGTGTGTGTGTGTGTGTGTGTGTGTGTGTGTGTGTGTGTGTGTGTGTGTGTGTGTGTGTGTGTGTGTGTGTGTGTGTGTTCATGCTGTGTGATCAGTTTATCATGTTGTGTTCCTCTTATCCAGCCATGGCCACTGCACTGGATATCGGACTTTCCAACTGGAGCTTTCTTTTCATCACTATCAGTTTGTAAGTTTGTATCTACTTGAATTATTACACAGTAGACACCTTAACTAGTACACATGGGATTTACAGCTAAAAGAAGAGAGGATTTGACAAGATAAGACGATGCTTGTAGCAGAAAATCATGTCCGACACTTGAGATCTTGCTCGCAACCCATAATGTCCTTGTCTGCGCATGTGCGGTGTGCATATGCACATTTTTGGGTGACATTTGAGCAGCTGAGATGAATAACAGTCTAAGTCCACACTAATTATCCATAATGTATGAATTATGGATTAGGGGTCAGGACAGCTAGGCCTTTTCGGGGAGGGGTCAGAATAAATTATGGACTAAGACAAATTGATTTGTGAACAGTGTTTATTGGTGTTTCTGATTGATATACAATACTAGCGCGGCTGTGGCTCAGGAGGTAGAGCAGGTCGTCCAATGATCCCTGGGTCGGCGGTTCGAATCCTGGCTCCTCCTGTCCACATGTCAAAGTGTCCTTGGGCAAGACACTGAACCCTACATTGCCTCCAATGAGTCGGTCGGTGTGAGCTCGCCACCATCGGTGTGTGAATGTGGGAAGTGAGGACGCTGGCGTCGACTGTTCACCGCTTCACCTCCCAATGTATGAATGAATGAACCATTGTAAAGCGCTTTGAGCACTTGGAAAAGCGCTATAAAAATGCAATTAATTTATTACTATAACGTACATGCTCTTTTTGTTTTGTGACTGAAGGTACACCATGACCAAGTCTACAGCTGTGCTCTTCATCCTCTTCTTCTCCCTCGTCTTCAAACTGGAGGAGCCAGTGAGTGACCAACCCCCTAATAAATCACATTATATTTGATTGAATATGTGTTCGATCCTCGACTCTTCCAGGCTTTGTGTCACCTCTTTAAGTGTCCCTGAGAAAGGTGTCCCAATTCTGGGCATGTAATTATAGGCAAAAATACCAATTCCAAAGATTTTGGAAATGAGAAAACATTTGTGGATAAGAGGATTAACCCCTAACCACCCCACAAAAGCGCAACAGGTGTATTTTTTAGGCGGAAGGAGGGGGTTTGCATCGCTGTTTCCCATCACAAAATAAATCAGATTTTTTATTATTGGTGAAAATATTGTGGAACATACAAGTTCATTATACTTACATGTTTTGTTCAGCAAAATAATCTTAAAAAATTAACCCTGCTAGTATTATTTTTCTAAATGTAAATGCAAACGCTCAAAGCTAAATTCAAACACAATTTACACCACAACCAACTACACCACGGTTGCATGACTTCAACATCACCACCACACATGGTTGTGTGTTCAGTGGGATGATGTATAAAGCATACTGTACTTCAAACCCAAACCGAACAAGTTCTCTGAGCACAAATACAGATGAACCAATCAGGTTTTCCCTTTTGAGAAACATACCTGTTCAAATTAATTATTTTATGCAAATCCGCTCGCTTGACTCTTGGCAACGTTTGAGTGAAATGCATCAGCTGGGTTACAACTTGTTTCCTGCTCTCTGAAAATCTACTGTGGAAGTTTGCAAATGGTTCAGATGTGCTTTTGTCAATTGCAAAAAAGATGCTATTCAAAACATCCCCTAATCTTTATTTTCTCTCTTCATCCTCCCCTCCTCTTCTCTGCCTCCACGCCCCACTAGAATCCATTCCTGATTGTGGTGGTGTTGTTGATCGCCAGTGGCCTGTTCATGTTCACCTCCTCTTCTCTGTCTCCAACCCCCCACTAGAACCCATTCCTGATTGTGGTGGTGTTGTTGATCGCCAGTGGCCTGTTCATGTTCACCTCCTCTTCTCTGCCCCACTAGAACCCATTCCTGATTGTGGTGGTGTTGTTGATCGCCAGTGGCCTGTTCATGTTCACCTCCTCTTCTCTGCCCCACTAGAATCCATTCCTGATTGTGGTGGTGTTGTTGATCGCCAGTGGCCTGTTCATGTTCACCTCCTCTTCTCTGCCCCACTAGAATCCATTCCTGATTGTGGTGGTGTTGTTGATCGCCAGTGGCCTGTTCATGTTCACCTCCTCTTCTCTGCCCCACTAGAACCCATTCCTGATTGTGGTGGTGTTGTTGATCGCCAGTGGCCTGTTCATGTTCACCTCCTCTTCTCTGCCCCACTAGAATCCATTCCTGATTGTGGTGGTGTTGTTGATCGCCAGTGGCCTGTTCATGTTCACCTCCTCTTCTCTGCCCCACTAGAATCCATTCCTGATCGTGGTGGTGTTGTTGATCGCCAGTGGCCTGTTCATGTTCACCTTCGAGTCGACCCAGTTCAACCTGGAGGGTTTCATCATGGTGCTGCTGGCCTCCTTCATAGGAGGGATCCGTTGGACCCTCACGCAGATCCTCATGCAGAAAGCAGAACTAGGTCAGTAGAGACCAGTGTTAATTGTTTTCATTGACTAAAACTATGACGAAAAACCTTTGTTGCGTATAGTACCTTTTTTCACTGACGAAAACTAAATGGAAACTAAATGAAAACTTAAGCTATGGTGACTAAAACTATGACTAAATATACTGTCGATTTTCTTGTCAACAAATAAAAACTAGACTAAAATGTTAGGAAGGGACTAGTGGACAAGAGATCCAGTATAAGTCATTTTTGCACTTGGTTGCATGCTGAAAATAGCAGATCTACAAGCTCGCTTGTGAGCTTGTAAATCAGCTATTTTCAGCAAGTGTAATATCAGCCATTACGACGGCATCAAGGTCCGCCAAAATACATTTTAGTCTAATTAACTAAATTAACTGTAGATTTAGTCGACAAAAATCTTATGATATTTAGTCGACTACTAGACTAGACTAACACTAAAACATTCCAGGTGACTAAAACTAAATTATGGTTTCAAGAGACTACGACTAAAACTAAAATAGAAATTTTCTGCCAAAAACAACACTGGTAGAGACGAGTCAATGCTCACTTGTATAATCGGCATCGGCAATGTGTGTAAGGGGCCTCGAAGGGTAAAAGAATATTTTACATGTACTAGTTCAGATTGGAATATTTTGCTGTATAACATTCACAGAACATTAGAAACATAATTTCCCTTGAGTGGTTGAATTCAAAACCTCCCCATTGCAACGCATTGATGTTCTCTGTTGTATTAGTCACCACAGCATGCCATGAGTTATAGGCTTAGTTATAAAACTATTATCCCCAGATTGAACGAAGGGAACAGACATGGCATTGTCTTTCTCTCTCTCTCTCATCCTATTTCCTAGGCCTCACTCAGACCTTTACTGCATTGCTGTATGCTTGTTGGATGAATGTTGTGTAGTGTCATGGCCGCCCCAATGCATTTCCAATGGAAGTCACATGGTTTGTAGTCCACATTTTGGACTACAAGCTGTTGTATGGCTTTCGGCTGTGTTTCGACTGCGCCCCTCCCCCTCATACAACACAAATGTTGTGTCAAACCATGTGACTCCCATTGGAAATGCATTGGGGCGGCCATGACACTACACAACATTCATCCAACAAGCATACAGCAATGCAGTAAAGGTCTGAGTGAGGCCTTAGTTATAAAACTATTATCCCCAGATTGAGCGAAGGGAACAGAAATGGTATTGTCTTCTTTCTCTCTCTCTCACTCAAACTATTTCCTAGCCTGCGTTCCATTCCAGCCTGATTGGCTGCGTTCCTTCCGCGGAAATGAAATGTCACTTGACTTGCGAAGTGACATTTCAGACCTGGAGCGCAGCAAATCAGCAGTGGTGGGGAAAAAGTACTCAATTGTTTTACTTAAGTAAAAGTACCAATACTGCAATTTTAGAACTACTTCGTTACAAGTAAAAGTACGGAATTGAAAATGTACTTGAGTGAAAGTACAAAAGTATCGACATCAAAATGTACTTATAGTACTAAAAGTAAAAGTGTTCATATTGCAGAATGTCCCATTTCACAAATTCAAAATGTGTAGAAAATCTATTGAAAATAGCCGATCTACAAGCTCACAATGCGTCGCAACGCGACGCATTGTGAGCTTGTAGATCGACCATTTTCAAATGGCCGAAATGTATATGGTTATGTATAGTGGTTAATGTATGTTTTCTAATCAAAATTAAAATCGCCAAAGTAACTAGTAACTAAAGTTTTCAAATAATTGTAGTGAAGTAAAAGTACAAATTTTGGCTTCGAGATGTAGTGGAGTAGAAGTAAAAAGTATTGGAAATTGGAAATACTCAAGTAAAGTACAAATACCTCAAAATTGTACTTAAGTACTGTACTTAACCCATTTTGGGTGGGAACCCCTTTTGGTGTTAGCATTATGTTATGCTTTAGCTATTGAAAAATAGCAGATCTACAAGCTCATAGCGCGCCACTCGGTGGCGCGCTACGAGCTTGTAGGTCTGCTATTTTTGAAAAATCGACTGACATAGAAACATAGCTTTTTCAGAAAACTGTCAGGATGTAGAAGACATTTATAGAATCTGATCTCAGGTCAAAATGGGTTAAGTAAAAGCACTTAGTTACTTTCCACCACTGCCTATTTTGACCCCCGTTCCATTCCCTCCATCCAGGCCTCCAGAACCCCATAGACACCATGTACCATCTACAGCCTCTCATGTTCTGTTCCATTCCCTCCATCCAGGCCTCCAGAACCCCATAGACACCATGTACCATCTACAGCCTCTCATGTTCTGTTCTATTCCCTCCATCCAGGCCTCCAGAACCCCATAGACACCATGTACCATCTACAGCCTCTCATGTTCTGTTCTATTCCCTCCATCCAGGCCTCCAGAACCCCATAGACACCATGTACCATCTACAGCCTCTCATGTTCTGTTCTATTCCCTCCATCCAGGCCTCCAGAACCCCATAGACACCATGTACCATCTACAGCCTCTCATGTTCTGTTCTATTCCCTCCATCCAGGCCTCCAGAACCCCATAGACACCATGTACCATCTACAGCCTCTCATGTTCTGTTCTATTCCCTCCATCCAGGCCTCCAGAACCCCATAGACACCATGTACCATCTACAGCCTCTCATGTTCTGTTCCATTCCCTCCATCCAGGCCTCCAGAACCCCATAGACACCATGTACCATCTACAGCCTCTCATGTTCTGTTCTATTCCCTCCATCCAGGCCTCCAGAACCCCATAGACACCATGTACCATCTACAGCCTCTCATGTTCTGTTCTATTCCCTCCATCC
Source organism: Electrona antarctica (assembly GCF_951216825.1). Classification (NCBI taxonomy): domain Eukaryota; kingdom Metazoa; phylum Chordata; class Actinopteri; order Myctophiformes; family Myctophidae; genus Electrona; species Electrona antarctica. The sequence goes on from NC_136807.1 coordinate 1,156,194, forward strand.
AGGCCTCCAGAACCCCATAGACACCATGTACCATCTACAGCCTCTCATGTTCTGTTCCATTCCCTCCATCCAGGCCTCCAGAACCCCATAGACACCATGTACCATCTACAGCCTCTCATGTTCTGTTCCATTCCCTCCATCCAGGCCTCCAGAACCCCATAGACACCATGTACCATCTACAGCCTCTCATGTTCTGTTCTATTCCCTCCATCCAGGCCTCCAGAACCCCATAGACACCATGTACCATCTACAGCCTCTCATGTTCTGTTCTATTCCCTCCATCCAGGCCTCCAGAACCCCATAGACACCATGTACCATCTACAGCCTCTCATGTTCTTGGGCCTCTTCCCTCTCTTCTTGTTCAACGAAGGTGAGATCAGACACACTTTGGCTGCATTTGATCAATCTTTAGCTTCTTGTGAGATACAGGTCTTTTATTTTGATTTTATTTGATTGATTTTATTGTAGTGATAGAAGCACAGAGCTGCTTAATTCCGACATACAAGTCAGCCATCACTGAGGATCATAAACGCAAGAAAGCCTTTCGGATCATTTTCCATTGTTGTCCTCAACATAAAAAAAACACTAAAACAACATGGCAAAACAACACAAAAGCAATACATAACTATACAGACTAGGGATGTTAATAGTTCATCGATTAATCGCCGTCAAGAAATGAATCAATTCAACTTAACAATTAACAATAATCGCAAATTCTGTGGTTCTATCATTGGGCGGTTTTCTGTGAATGTAATGCTGTTTGCGAGCACGCATGGCCGAGGAACGCACATGTGGGCAGGTTTTTTTAAAAAGCCCCCCCGATCCCAACAGCCTTTACTGCATGTCACTCCCCCAGCTCCCCCAATACATTTTACATTTTACTCCTCATACAAAGATGCCTTTGCCTGGCCCTGTATCTCAAATGGAATATTTGATTAAGGGATATAATATGCCTGTTTAATTATTTCCGTATATCAGTAAAATGTAGATTTTAGATATTAGACATTGAGGGAAATTAAGATCTGATTATTTTTTTAAACGCCGCTTATCAACTAACCGGTTAATCGATCGATAAGGTTATCAAAACTTATCAATTAATGAATTAATCGTTAAATCACATCCCTAATACAGACAAATATCAATACACTACAAAACGTCATGAGTTGTGTAGTCATTGCATCATGAAATCGATTAAATATACTCTCACTCACACTATTTTTGGGGCACAACCCTGCACTCTTTAGCTAGTGGAGATGTGGTGTAACGACATGGATTTCTAAACAAATTTGTTCAACGCAAAATGCTGTGTTCAAGTTCAGGAGACTTAGAGGAAAAAACAGCAATTCTCCTGAATGGTGCCTTCCGGCATGGCATGGAAAGGAGAGGAGGGCATTTGCATTTCTTTAGCCATAGTAAATCGTGGTCTGGAGAGGGCACTTGTTTTACAGACGGGGTAAAAGGGCAGGGGCTGAAGCCCCCTTTGACGTCTATGTGTGCACGTCCCTGATTTCCACCCTGTGTGTCTTCCCTTCCCGCCACAGGGCTGAGCCTCAGCAGTTCAGAGAAGCTGTTCCGTGTCACCCATCTCTCCCCTCTCATGTCCTCGCTGCTCACTCTGAGCGCCGGTGGCGGGCTGGCCTTCGGACTCGGCTTCTCAGAGTTCCTGCTCGTGTCCCGAACGTCCAGCCTCACTCTCTCCATAGCAGGGATCTTCAAGGTGATGTGCTTTATGTTGTCTTTCTATCTGTGTGTGTTGTCCTTGTTCACCGCAAAGTAGCAACCTTGACTTGACTAGCAACATACATGAGAATCAGGTTGATGAAATAAATGGTGACCAGGCAGAGACTGTATGGGCATGCCAAGGCTGGTGCTTGCCCTTGAAATGCATCATGGGAGTTGGCAAATGGTGCATTTATATAGCGCCTTTATCCAAGGCGCTTTACATAGATTGTGCATCAATTCACCCATTCACACACACATTCATACACCGATGGTGGTGGAAACCATGCAAGGCACCAACCAGCACATCAGGAGCAATTAGGGGTTCAGAGTCTTGCTCAAGGACACTTCGACACTAACTCTGGGGGAGCCCACAGGGTTCGAACTGGCAACCTTGCGGTTACCATCCGGCCACTCTACCCCTGAGCCACCGCCCACCGCCGCCCCGAATTGAACATGGAGAACAGTTGAAATTGACAGAGAAGTGAATTGTTGCTGTCAGTATGGGTTGTCAGCAATTTTTGCATGATAACCATCAACAAATTACTGAAATGTAAATCAGCAGCAGTGTGATATGGTCCTGTTATTTTGTACATTGATCTCTCCTAATTCTACTTGACTTACCTTCTCTGGTTTCCTTCTCACTACAGGAGGTCTGTACTCTGCTGTTAGCAGCACAGTTCATGGGGGACAGGATGACTGGTCTCAACTGGCTGGGTTTTGCAGTGTGCCTGTCTGGCATCTCCGTGCACATCGGCATCAAGACTTACTACAACAAAAGTAAGACTGCTATTCTGTTGCTCAATTGGTGCTAGACGTTTCTCTAGCTCTGATGTCTCTACTTTTTTTCCAACAGCTCAGACAAAACTTTTCTTTTTTTTTCAATCATATTTCTTTTGATTTTTACATTAAATGTAAAAATCAAAAGAAATATGATTGGAAAAAAAAGAAAGTTATCATATTATGACAAAGACAAAACAGAAAAACGACAGACAGCTCAGCTCAGACACGTAGCGGAACAAAGGACACCGATATACACACATACCTACAGACAAAACTAATCTAATAGACATATGTATTCTTATGAATGAATGATAAAAGGACGAAACGCCTAATGCCAACTTGCCTCGTAGTTGGATACTCCTTGCATATAGAAATGTATTATTAGTTACACCCCCATCAGTCCTGATGCATTCTGTCAATGGTCTCGCTCCATTTGGCCACCTTACCATCGCACACACGCACGCGCACACGCACGCGCACACACACACACACACGCACACACTTCATCTCTCTGTCCCATTCTGTCTGACCACAAGCACATCTCTTAAACCAACATTGTTTTTATGAAGCATGTTGTTCATAGAACAACAGTTTATTCATAGAAATGAGAGCTCTTGCACCGTCATGACAGTATTGTGAATAAATAAGACACTTTTTTACCCGATTCCAGCTGTGGTAAAACATTACCTGTAACCAGTAAGGAGGTAAGGAGTTGTGAGATTGTGAAAATAAAATCAGTGCATATTCCCAATTTCCCACAGGACGCCAATTTGACTGTCTTACATGTGAGTGGGAAAGGGGGATTTGTGTGCTGGATTACGTATCTGAAGCAAATTTGCTTTTTGTATTGTACAAAAATCAACCAGGCCACTAGGGATGCACCGAAAAGGAAATTCTTGGCCGAAACCGAATATTCTGAATATGATTAATATTATATATCTTTTTTCCTACCATTGCTGTCATGGCCGTACCTTAAAGCTACCTGATTTATGGCAAAATAAATGGTTATGGCAAAACTTTACTTAAATAATAATCGCTATTATGGGTCCATAAAACATTTATTCATCTCTTTTGAATGCATTAATTGCATACACTATTCAGTGATATATTTTCTGCCTATTCGGGCCGAAACCGAATAGGCCGAAAATGCATTTTTAGCCATTTTCTGCCGAATATTTTCTGCGGCTGAATATTCGGTGCATCACTAGGCCACGGTATGCTTTGGAAAATCAATAACAGGGGTCCTTGAGGGAGTTCCAGGGGGTCCCCAGCTAAATGATTGTTTGGAACCAAATGGACCCTTATGGGTCTGTAACTCAGAGAGTGTACAAATGGACCCTAACGGTTCCATTTGTACACTCTCTGAGTTAAATTAACATTGATTTTACAATATAATTTGGGTGTCCCAGAGATAGAAATGCCATTAAATCAGCGTCCGTAGACTAATGCATGTCAAACTGGGGGTCCTTGAAATTAAATGGGTTGAGAATCACTGCTAGAGCCGTAACAATCTTCTCTTATGGGGGTCCCTCCCTGGCATACCATTTTCACATGGGGGTCCTCGGGCTAATTAGTGTCAATTTGGGGGTCCCTTGACTAAAGAAAAGATGACGCACAGCTCGTAGTCACGATGCTAGTAATAAACCAATAAACCAACGTTTCGGCAGCAGGTTGCCTTCCTCAGGGTATAATTTGGGGGTCCTTGACATGAAAAGGTTTGGGAACAACTGTCTTAGGGCATCCCATTAATCTCCAATCTTTATGTGATGGTTTTTGCCCTGGGCCGTGGCTCAGCGGTCCAGGCACCTTGGCCGGTAGCTCCGAGTCTGGCAGTGTGCCGAGGGTTCGACTCCCGATCCCGACGGCCTTTATTACTGCATGTCACTCCCCCATTTCCTGTCAGCCTACTGTCTGTCTCTCTATAAAAAAATATAAAATAAAGGTGAAAGCCGCAAAAAAACAAAACAAAAAAACATAATGGTTTTCCTGTGTTTTCAGACAAGGGCCCCACGTTGCGACTGACGTTTTTTCCTGTGTTTTCAGACAAGGGCCCCACGTTGAGACAGATCAGCAGTAAGAGCCCAGAGCTGGAGCTGGAGCTGCCGCTGCTGAGGCAGAACGGAGACGAGGGCGAGGACACGGCCGCAGAGGACGAAGACGAGGAAATCACTTTACATTGACATCATCATCACGTGATGACCGGGAAATAGAAACAGGCTGCTGCTACTGTCTGCTACTGCTTTCAGCTACACGTAATCGTTCATAGCGTTGCATCGATGCAGTATTAACTCTATAATTGCTGCTAGCTGGTTAGCATAAACCCCAGCTCCAGGGCCCATCGCATACGTTCACTTTGAATAGACGGTGTTTGCCCGCCCCTCCCCCCCACACACACACTTCGCTACACACTTCGGAACACACACAAGCTCCTTACCTCTCGTCAGAAGCTTTAACATGGCGCCAGCATCGCGGTACAAAGGCACAAATTAAAACCAAAATGTGGATGGCAGAAAACCCACCAAGGACAGAGATTTTAGAAGAAGAGTTATGACTGTTTGAAAATCTTCCCTTCCACTGCTGTGCACTGAGAATATACAGTATATGCAATCCCATAGTTGGAACGGTGGGGCGTTGCTATGGGAACCGGACCAATGTTAAAGGCTTCCGTAGGCATCAACCATTATATAGACGGAGTCCACGTTGTAGTACGTATATATACGGACTTGGGATATGACGCCACCTAGCGCCGACGTACGTATATATATACGGACTTGGGAAAGAAAGAGTTAAGTCGGGTCAAGGAGAGGAAGGATTTTACAACCTTGAAAACAAAGCCTTTATTGTTTTGTTGAACACAGCAGCAGCGCCAACGGGAACAGGAACTTCCAACTTCTCTTTTCTACCACGTTGGACCACATCCTAATGCTCTGGACATTCTGGACCACATCCTAATGCTCTGGACATTCTGTGAGCCCACTTGAACTATGTAGACTGTTTGACCATGAGTTAGGACCTAAAGTTAATGTATGATCTATTGCCTTAGGGGGGGATTCAATAATGTAGCTACAGATATGTGTCAACTAAGTATCATGTATTGCAGTAATAGGGACATTTTTTTATTTTTTAGTATATCATTCTTCTACACCAGAAATCTTTCCTTCACTTTCCTGCAAATGAATGTTTTGCATTGTTTGCATTCTTTGTAACCTGGGGCCACACGCTGCCTGCAAGCTGCTAACCAAGATTCAGGTATTCAGTATTTTAGCCGTGACGTGAGCGCCCCCTCCAGAGATACTTCCGGGTCCTACTTTTGTGTCGCTTTTGTGTCCCCATAGAGTTATACTGTGTCCCTCCGTCGGACCAAATCTGAGACTAAGGCGCGATTCATACTCCTATTTTAGAGCTGGTTCGTCGCTGTAGAGCCTACAATGTAAATCCTCCATTAAAGATCGTATTAATGCAAACTAGATTGAACATACTCAACCCTGCACACATTCTAAATATACAGAACATTAATAATTCTAATCGAGTTGGAAGCATTAAGACCCATATGGGACTTTTTCAGAAAGGAAGCCATTGAGGGTTTAAACTATTTTAACCCTCAATGGTTTCCTTTCTGAAAAATCATGTCATTGTAAAAAATATTCACGCGTTTAGATATTGCTATTTACAGTGAGAAGCGGACGGGAGCTGGTGCCACTTGAACCTGGACGTAACGTAGGACTACAAAATGATGTCGGACTTAAATACCGAATAGGCTTTCCCCCGCAGTCTAAAGCCTTTTTCTCAGCAATTCTAGACAATGTCTGGAGAATCGTGTCCAAACATTGCCCAGAGTTGTCCTCTCATACATGGCACAAAACGGGAGATTGTCCTCACCTAGTGAAAATGCTCTTTTATATGTGAGCGGTTGTGCGTGGCTCGGATTATATCTCAATGACAAGAGTCACAAGACATAGCCAGGTTGTAGTTTGGTCATGAACAATAATCAAATTTAACATGAATCTCGTCGTCTCTCTGGGTTAGACATTTTTTTATGTACAGTATGTTATGGCGTCTTTGTGCAAATACGCCCACATGCTCGCTATGAATTCTGTGGACAATGACCTGCTCTGTGGGCTCAATAATCGGACATTATACCGACCTTGTACTAGAGAGCTGACAGCGATAAGTCTGTTGGATGTCTAGTCCAACTCATTCAGACATTTATTGCTTTGTCACATACAGCTCCTCTGGATAAAATCTAGATAGGTTCAGAGGTCATGATTGATGCAGTAAGTATCTGCCCGAGACAAATACGCAAATGATATTCAAAACCTTGAGGTTCCCTTTAAGTGATTTATAAGAGCAGTGTTAAGCCACCTCCACTGATGAGGAGCTCTTCCTACAAAACGTGTTATTACCTAGACAATCACATCCTTGAAGTATTCAGGACAGCTATGATGCATTTTTGGCATTCACTTTAACTACAAAAATTACAATTTAGGCATTTAGCACTAGCAGACGCTCTTAATCCAGAGCGATTTACAGTAAAGCGAGAACAACACATGGTAATACATCAAATACAGGTGGGTTTTCAGACTACGGCGGAAGATTGGGAGTGAGTCAAAATTACACGAATTCCCTCACATGGAATGGAATTCATTCAATCGATTAGACTCGTGTGAAGTAACTACCTACCGGTATATGTTTCCTCCACCAGTGCATCTGCTTAGCTACTAAAAGTTAATCAACATTGTACTGTAACTAACTGTGTGAAAAGAGGAGTTAACGGGCAATTATGGGCACTAGATTTGCCCGTAAACCTCAAGTTTAGCAGCATATACAGTTAATATACGGTAATATACAGGTGTTATGGTACAATTCGGGAGTTTACCGGAGTTTGTTGGAAAGTTTAACGGGAGTTTCCTGTAATATACACATCCATATTCCATGCTTTTTGCGCAGATAAGTGGATGGACCTAGTGAACTACTTAAAAGTGTGATAGATATTCTTTTAATCCATTTTGGGCGGGAACCCTTTTTGGTGTTTTAAGCATTACGTTTTACTTTAGCTTTTGAAAAATAGCAGATCTACAAGCTCATAGCGCGCCACCGAGTGGCGCGCTACGAGCTTGTAGGTCTGCTATTTTTGAAAAATCGAAGAACGACTGACATAGAAACATAGCTTTTTCAGAAAACTGTCAGGATGTAGAAGACATTTTTAGAATCTGATCTCAGGTCAAAATGGGTTAAAATAAGTAATTAAATATTCTGTATTTGCAGTATTCTGTGAGATAGGCCAGGAGGACAGAAGGATGCCGGCTGTGACTGCATGGAGGCCTATGTGCACTACTTGCACATTGGAGGAGTCTAGAGGGAATGAAAGATTTAATTTAAATTCAATTAGACGGAAAGCTAATGTTATAGTAGGATGTCATGGTAAAAAAAAGGTGGTTAGGGGGACTTGTCTTGAGGACGTTTCCCCTTCTGACTTGATGGGAAATGAATGGCTAACAATTTAAAACTTGAATTATGTGTATCTTCTTTTTTTGATATGACCAAGCCTCAATGTGCCTTGTTTACTTGACCACAGGGGACCACTCATGATCAAGAACACATTTTACACAACTGTTATGAATTGTGAATGAATTATCATTAAACTGTTTTAAGCAGTTTAAATGAACTGTTTTTGAATGTTTTAGATTTTTCGAGCGAGATGTACTTATTTAAAATGCAAGCGTGGTGATGAATAAAGTGGAAGACGAGAATTTTGCATCATCCATTTATTTTTATTGTCATGTGTCAAGTCCACATTCAAGATGGCCTACATTGTTGACAATGTTTTTGCAATGAGAATGCACATTCGGATTTTTTTAAGGCATACAAACTAGTAGTACTAATTCTATTATTTGTGTTCAGTTCAGTTGCTGCGAGAGTGAGGTCTATAGCCAACACCAACTCTGGGATTCCCGGATCGCTGCCCTCCACAATGTCCTCTCCAACATCAGGTTCTTGAGCTCTGCAGTGTTGTCAGCCAAGCTGTCGCACCGCAGCACGTCTACAATAGGTGGTACGCTTCTTTCCCCTCCTGGCTTTGCCCTGCAGGGTTGGCTCCCATAGGGTCAATTTACTTGCCTCAAGTTCTGGGTGCCTGAAGCAGTGCCCTGCCAGCCTCTAGTTCTGGGTGCCTGAAGCAGTGCCCTGCCAGCCTCTAGTTCTGGGTGCCTGACGCAGTGCCCTGCCAGCCTCTAGTTCTGGGTGCCTGACGCAGTGCCCTCTCTGCCAGCCTCTAGTTCTGGGTGCCTGAAGCAGTGCCCTGCCAGCCTCTAGTTCTGGGTGCCTGACACAGTGCCCTCTCTGCCAGCCTCTAGTTCTGGGTGCCTGAAGCAGTGCCCTGCCAGCCTCTAGTTCTGGGTGCCTGACACAGTGCCCTGCCAGGCTCTAGTTCTGGGTGCCTGAAGCAGTGCCCTGTCAGCCTCTAGTTCTGGGTGCCTGACGCAGTGCTAGCCTCTAGTTCTGGGTGCCTGACACAGTGCCCTCTCTGCCAGCCTCTAGTTCTGGGTGCCTGAAGCAGTGCCCTGCCAGCCTCTAGTTCTGGGTGCCTGACACAGTGCCCTGCCAGGCTCTAGTTCTGGGTGCCTGAAGCAGTGCCCTGTCAGCCTCTAGTTCTGGGTGCCTGACGCAGTGCTAGCCTCTAGTTCTGGGTGCCTGACGCAGTGCCCTGCCAGCCTCTAGTTCTGGGTGCCTGAAGCAGTGCCCTGTCAGCCTCTAGTTCTGGGTGCCTGAAGCAGTGCCCTGCCAGCCTCTAGTTCTGGGTGCCTGACGCAGTGCCCTGCCAGCCTCTAGTTCTGGGTGCCTGACGCAGTGCCCTGCCAGCCTCTAGTTCTGGGTGCCTGACACAGTGCCCTGTCAGCCTCTAGTTCTGGGTGCCTGACACAGTGCCCTGTCAGGCTCTAAATCTGGGTGCCTGAAGCAGTGCCCTGCCAGCCTCTAGTTCTGGGTGCCTGAAGCAGTGCCCTGCCAGCCTCTAGTTCTGGGTGCCTGAAGCAGTGCCCTGCCAGCCTCTAGTTCTGGGTGCCTGAAGCAGTGCCCTGCCAGCCTCATCCTTCATCCTCAGCATTTGTGTATAGTTTACAATACGTTTCATGTGTCCATGCGTCCTGTTGCCATGTTGAGCTACCTCCTCAATCAGATTACGTTTGTGTTTGTTGTTCCTTATTAGATTGACCTAAGAGTTGACTATAATTGGGAAAGCTCTGATCGTCATAATTGAATATATTTAGCAGATTAACTCGTCATGTGGCCTTACTCCTGGAAGCACACTTCTAGTCACTTATGGTGGGGCCGTCCGTGTAGGTTCTCTTACCATTTAGACCTGAGGACGAAATTTAAAAAATGTCTTCTAAATCATGACAATTTTCTGAAAAACCTCTGTTTTTCAGAAAATGTTTCTATATCAGTGGTTCTCAATATTTCATGTCAAGGACCCCACAAATTATATGTATTTGGTCGCCGACCCCCATCTGAAAATGTGTTGTTCCAGGGGCTATGAGCTTGTAGATCTGCTATTTTTCAATAGCTAAAGTATAACATAATGCTTAAAACACCAAATGGGGTTCCCGCCCAGAATGGGTTTAAACCTGTGCCCAACCCAGAGGGAACATGGGGATGTCGTTATTATTTTTGCAATATGCTCTTATTAACCATGCAGTCCTTGTCATTTCATAATGTTAAATTGAAACAAATGTAAAGATGTAGATGATCGATCCAACTCACTTCATCTTTCATCATGTCTCCAGTCCTTAGAAACATCACTGATTTCTGCTCCCACCAATCACAAGTTCCTCTAACATCCTTGCAGCATAGTAGCCTATATGGGCATTTCATCCTACTATAAATGGTGTGTGTGTGTGTGTGTGTGTGTGTGTGTGTGTGTGTGTGTGTGTGTGTGTGTGTGTGTGTGTGTGTGTGTGTGTGTGTGTGTGTGTGTGTGTGTGTGTGTGTGTGTGTGTGTGTGTGTGTGTGTGTGTGTGTGTGTGTGTGTGTGTCCACGTAACTCAAAAACCCTTCGCCCCACTGACTTCAGATGTCACACACGTCACGTGTTCCACACCTCACCACACGGAGTACAGTGCCCGGCCTTGAGTAAATATAGGTCCTCCATTGTATTTGTATTTTAATATCTTCACACATTGCACAGACTGAACAGTAGGCTACAGATACAGTGCACATGCACTTGTCTTAAAATATTTATTTATAATTCATGGCTGCCATATTGGTATGAAATAGTAGGGCACCGGCACACAGGTAATACCAAAGATACTAAATATAGCTGCAAGCAGCAATAAGTTGGGACCAAGCAATAAGCCCTTTTAGGCTGCTCAACAGTGCCACTTTAGGTCACCCAACGGTATTGCAGTTGTTCATACCCCAAACATACAGACAGACAGACGAGGCGTGAGTTATGCCTATTCGAAGTGCCTGTTATCACCGCATGTAGCGATATGTTTTGTACACATTTTCACGTACAAACTTCTCTTCAACTGGGATTTGGTCCATAGATTGTGTGTAGAACATTTCACGTGAATTGCTCAAAAAATGGCAGGTTTAAGCGTTTTTCAAACTGCTCAAAATGGTGGAAAATCTGAGGGTGGAGCTTACTGGTCAAAGTGACAGATGTGTTCCCCATGAGTCAAGGCACATGTGGATGACTTATGCCTGTTCAAAGGTTTAATTTTCAAACGATTGCTATAGCGCCCCCCTTTGGCCATTATTGGAGTTGGACTGGTTTCAGTGCTATTTGGCATGACCCTCTACCATACTGTAAAGTTTCATAAACATGTGACTCTGCATGTATGTATTATGGCCCCTCATAAAAACCCAATTTTTGTCTCCACCAGGCCGAAGGCATGGGGAGAGAGTATGTGTTGCACTCCGTCCGTGTGTGCGTGTGTGTGTCTGTCAAAAAACAATAAGGAACCAAAGTGCCTTCGGGCTTCGTCCCTTAAATAAGGTTGTGTACATAAACATCATGATGTTACTTGGTTTCAAATGATTCAAGTGTGTGTGTGTGTGTGTGTGTGTGTGTGTGTGTGTGTGTGTGTGTGTGTGTGTGTGTGTGTGCGTGTGTGCGTGTGTGCGTGTGTGCGTGTGTGCGTGTGTGCGTGTGTGCGTGTGTGCGTGTGTGTGCGTGCGTGCGTGCGTGCGTGCGTGCGTGCGTGCGTGCGTGCGTGCGTGCGCGCGTGCGTGCGCGTGTTTTCAATGACCATAGAATCAATTGTGGATGTTGATGAAATATGAGGACGCAAAGAAGGCATTAGATATGGATAGAAATATGGTTGCCATGGAAATCCTTGATCCCAGGGGAACGTGTGACCTGCCTGTGACCTAATAGGCCCTGCTTGTGACCCACAAACAGCCTCAATGGTCGGATAAGTCACATGAGCAACATGAGGAGGAGGTTTTAATGGGACTGTAGAATGTTATAGAGCTCAACTCCCTTTTCTACACAACACAATCACATGATGTAAACAGATCAGAACAGGCAAAGGAAATGGCATAGCAGGGCTTTATGCGATACTGGGAAGTTTACAAATTCATTACTGTTGTGATATTAGCCCATGCACAGTACATCTTAGTCTATGTACTTGAACTTGAGATACAGTGCACTTGATATGTATTGTGTACTGCCGGTACTGTAGCATTCTTTATAGATAGGCTACGAGAGACATCTAGGCGACAGCAAGGTCAGCCTTGCTGCAGTAGGCACGTTCTTCTGTCTCATATCTTATTGTTACGTCATTATGATCCAGCACTATATACGTTTCATGTTTGTGTAATAAACTTTGTGAACCTTAGCGTGATACTGTCTCGTGTCTCGTTAATTTGTTCTCCCGGGTACCCGCCGGCCGCCGCCGCAGTCGCCGTACCAAAGTAATACTTCAACAGGATTGTCACACACCACCCAGCCTGCACACACTACCTGTCTGTCAACCCAGACGAGGGTCCCGTATTTAGATTACAACAATTACGTTTTAGGTATAAAATAAATAATAGAGTGCGATTGAATTACTTAAAATGTGGCAATTGATCGCATTATGACAATGAATTATAAAGTGGATTACATTTGACATAGCCTACCCTATATCAATGTCAGATATGTGAGAATGCAAAGTGTTATATCACTCAAGTCAAGTAAAAAAAGATGGCAAGAAATATATGTAATGTACATACTGCAAGCATACAGTAGGCCTACATATGTATACAATTTGATTTGGCTTTGTATAGTATATACATTAATGTATACTATAAATGTGTTGTTGTAACTTGTGTCCAATGTTGACTGTAACCATATTCTCACCAATGTCCTTAATCAGATTATGTTTGTTGGTCTAGTTCCCGATTATAATACAACCCTGTTTTTTAGGATATTTACTATATAGCTGGCTACCTATATTCAGGACAATAGGGTAAATGTTTTTACTATCTGTACTTAAAGATGGGGTGCTGTGTTTTTTTGCCACCCTAAAACATGATCATCAGGTATTATTATTATATAAGGAGGAAGATTCTTTTCAAAAAAAGTGTAGGCATACAGTACTATTTGTTAAAATGTCGTTTTTTGTGGACACGCCCACCAATGCCGGGTTTACCTGGTATGGTAGGTGGTGATGGGTGGTGATCCACCTGAACTGAAGCCGCACCCACAGCTGCTGTTGTATGATAAAGGGGGAGGGGATGATATTGTGATGTCACTATATCACTGTTTTTTTCATTGGCACGTTTGACTGTCAAGGTTTCAGCCTCCAGGAAGAAACCGATCTACAAAGGGAAGACATCATTGCACATAACAACCACACCAAGGGATCTAATGAAGTACTGTCACCTCATAGACACATGACAAAACAACCACACCAAGGGATCTAATGAAGTACTGTCACCTCTTAAACACATGACATAACAACCACACCAAGGGATCTAATGAAGTACTGTCACCTCTTAAACACATGACATAACAACCACACCAAGGGATCTAATGAAGTACTGTCACCTCTTAAACACATGACATAACAACCACACCAAGGGATCTAATGAAGTACTGTCACCTCTTAAACACATGACATAACAACCACACCAAGGGATCTAATGAAGTACTGTCACCTCTTAAACAAAAATCATGGCACTCCATCTTTAAACTGTATAATTTGCATTTGTGTATACTTGTGACTTCCTCTACATTTCAAAGACAAATGTACTGCACTTTTGACTCCACTACATTTCTAGGAATGGGAAAATGCTGCACTAAATACAACTTTCCTCTTCTACACAAACGTATATACATTTCACTTTATTTGTGCAGATGGGTTGCTGAATAATCAACCATTCAGCAGCACTGAGCAAGGACCATGTTTCCATTTAGATGAGATCATGAGCATCATCATAAATCTACCAGCCGACAGTGACGCCAGAATTCCTAAAGTTGCAAAAGGAGCTCCAAGTAAAATATCGTTTTTAGTCAAACCAAACCATTGAGGCAATAGCAGCATATGTTGCTGACAGAGAGATTCCTTATCAGACTTTTCCTTGACGCATAATAACTCGCCTAGCTCGCAGTCAGTTGAGACTTGTTTGCTGTATGTGAATGTTATACTTTTCCTCTGACTTTTCCTCCCAGCCTCCCACCACCACCACCACACCCATTGAGCAGGAGGACCTTACAGAGAGAGATCACATTACAGACAGAGGGTTTGAACTGGTCTGGGGCGATAGAAGAGAAGACAGCCCGGTGGGGGAGTAGTAGTGGAGCCCACAGTGCGTGTTGACATCCCACCTCTGGAATGCACGGCGGAAAGTCGCTCCTCCGCTGAACCGAGACGCAGGCGCACGAATAACCACCAGGTAACGTCCCTCTCTCACCTGCATGTTGTGTAGCCTACTGTAAATTATATGTGCATTATAGTTGTCGCTATACTATGTAGTTTTCTGTCCTTAAATGTGGGACATATACAGAGGTCTCTCTCTCTATCGTGCGCTCTGTTATTTAGCCCATGGACTGTCTACTCTTCAGGGAAACCAAACAAACGTGCTTTCAATCTCTGAATGAACAGTAAACACTCACGCTTTGCCTGCATCATGTGAGGTTTGTTCATTAATGCGCTTCTGTCTGTCGTGGTTCATCTACGTTTATAAAACTTCCAACTTGACAAGTTGACACTAGTGTGGCCAACTAACTGGTCAGCATAGGTGACGCGATTGAGCTTGAAATGATAAACAGGTCTGAGTCCAGGGGCTTAGTTAGTAGGTAGATATGTGTGTTGGGAACTTGGGTCCTATCATCAGTCAGTCATCACCAACACCTGCATGACCTGAGACCTGCTGCATGTTTTATTGGACTTCACACCAGCGGTGTCATGTTTTTCCGATGCAGTAAATCCAGAAAAAAGTGTGTAAAAGTGAGCACTGCTTTTTATAGAAATGCACAGCATGGAAAAGGCTAAGTTACACTTAAAGATTGCTTGATACGGAGCGTTGGTTAATTATCACTAATAGTTATCAGTCTTATAAAATGAGATGAAGGCATTGGTCATGTTGCCTTGCCCAAAATAAACCACTAAATATGTTTTCATCAAAGACAGAAGTCTACCTACTTACTTATTTATTACTTATTTATTATTTATTACTTACTTATTCTTTTCTTTGCAAGTCTGCAGTCCACACCACTTGGGAGTCCCAGTACTTCTTTGATAAAAAACGTTTTATACTTTTGGTTATCAGTAGAATGTGGAATGATTTGATGTAGAAATTAAGTACACAGTCCACACAGTTAAAGCCTGAGTGAACATGTCCATTTTGTGCACTCCTAGTAATTAACATTCATCTCCACATGGTGAAATAATTTAAATGAAGCACATTATGCCCCTGGGTGTACAGTAGGCTACAGTACAGTACAGTACAGTACAGTACATAGCTTACTGTACGTGCTGACATATAGTCAGGCATCTTATTCTTAACCCATTTAGACCTGAGGACGATTCTATAAATGCCTTTTCTGAATTTCTATGTCAGTGATTCTCAAACTATTTCATGTCAAGGACCCTGCAAATAATATGTAGGCCTATTTGACCACGGACCCCCATCTAAAAATATGTTGTTCCAGGAAACCTCCCAGAAGCAAAGATTTGAGTTAAAAACGTTCCCTCTGAAAGAATATATATTCCAAATTTGCGCCACATTTTCACGATTTTTCAAAAATAGCAGATCTGCTATTTTTCAATAGCTAAAGTATGACGTAATGCTTAAAACACCAAAAGGGGGTTCCCGTTTTGAATGTGTTAAGTTGTCATCCAGAAATCTCAAAGGGGGGCCACACAAAAAAGGAGGCACCACTACGACGCCCCTCTGGTATTTTTGACAAGCAGATCGATTGTCATCGACTCATATTGCGTAACAGTCAGAGCCATTATTTCCCTGTGTCTGACAGACAGACGTGTAGGATATCTGCCCTCCCAGACTTTACAATAATCGGGCATGTGGCTGCACGATGTTTGAGACATGGAAAAGATGAGAGCAGCAGCGGTCACGTCACATACGTGATGGATGCTTGTTAACCCATTCTGGGCGGGAATCCCTTTTGGTGTTTTTAGCTATTGAAAAATAGCAGATCTACAAGCTCATAGCGCGGCACCGAGTGCCGCGCTATGAGCTTGTAGGTCTGCTATTTTTGAAAAGTCGTGAAAATGTGCCGCAAATCTTTGAATATATATTCTTTCACACACAGTGAATATTTTTATCTCAAATATTAGCTTCTGGGGCGTCCCTCCCTGAATCAACATATTTTCAGATGGGGGTCCGTGGCCCAATACAGATAATTCTGGGGGTCCTTGACGTGAAAAAGGTTGAGAACCACTGACACAGAAACATGGGGTTTTCAGAAAACTGTCAGGATTTAGAAGACATTTGTTGAATCTTTTCTCCGGTGGAAATGGGTTAAATAGTGTTGGACTCTCATCAGCCGTGGGGAGTCTTGTCTTCATCTGTCTTTTTTGAGCGTGCACCTAAAAGCTGAGAGGAACCATCGTGCGCCTCCAGTATGGAATTTCCGAATTTGACTCACTTTTACTGTGTTAATATACCATCTTGACACTTTAATTTACTGACCTCTTAAAGATAGAGATAGAGAAAACTTTATTGTCCATTAAATTTAACATAAAATGGAAATGTGTCTTTGGCACACCGGTAGTCAGTTTACACCAGGCCTCCTGCCTGATGGTTCAAGTCAAATTCAGAGTGAAGAGGGTGGGTAGAATCATTGTACATCTGAATTGCCTTTTTGGTTATGGAGTGGTTGTATATGTCCTGAAGTTGCCTGAAGTTTGTCTCCAATGATCGTACTAGCCTGGTTGACAACCTGGGCAAGCTTGTTTTTATCTGTGGCTGAGAGATTCCCATACCGGCGTAACCAGGACACCATGTTAAAAGTGAGAACACTCTTAAGTGAGTGACCCCACAGGATGTTGTCGATTCATAGAAAAGAAAATAAGGTCTGCACACTGGAATAAGCTCCAAAGCTTAAACATGTATTTAAGGTTCCTTACACCATAGTGGACATGACGTTTCGAGCCTCATGGCTCTTCATCGTCTGATGAAGATCCAGATCCAGTGTGCAGACCTTATTTTATTTTCTATTATTTACCTCCGTCCGGCACCTAGCATTTAGTTAGTGTATGTGCGTGCTCTATTGTATTGTATTGTATTGTATTTTTTATTTTATTTTATTTTATTTTATAAAGTATTAAACCTTGATGTGGTGTGAAGAAGCAGCTATACAGCCCTGTGTAGTGTTCCTTCTTTGTTGAACAATGTTTTTATTCACAAGGGCAAAATGTCAGAAGAGTTGCATTCTTCGTGCTTTCTAAAGAGCACCAGCCTACACATCTTTTGACGCACATCATTGCCCAAGTTAGAAAGTATCTCAGGAATGCTAACATATTTATCATTATAATAACATGATATAATATTGTTTGGGGAATTGATCATAATTCAGAACCAGACTTGTAGAATGATCTGATATCGTCCATGTGGACAGTGGATTGCAACTCATTGGAAACTACAAAACAAAGGTATTTGTGACCCACCACCAATACAGAGCAGATGTACATTACTGCAGTGGTTCATGTCAAGGCTCT
This sequence comes from Electrona antarctica, assembly GCF_951216825.1. Classification (NCBI taxonomy): domain Eukaryota; kingdom Metazoa; phylum Chordata; class Actinopteri; order Myctophiformes; family Myctophidae; genus Electrona; species Electrona antarctica. The sequence continues at coordinate 1,173,863 of NC_136807.1, forward strand.
AGCAGTGATTCTCAACCCGTTTATTTTCAAGGACCCCCAGTTTGACATGCATTAGGCTAAGGCCCCCCATTTAATGGCATTTCTATCTCTGGGACCCCCACATTTTATATTGAAAAATCAAAGTTAATTTAACTCTTGAGAGTGTACAAATGTGTACACTCTCAGAGTTACAGACCCGTAAGGGTCCATTTGGTTCCAAACTATCATTTAGCTGGGGACCCCCTGGAACTCCCTCAAGGACCCCTGGGGGTCCCCGGACCCCACTTTGGGAACCACTGCATTACGGTATATGCCATCTATGGCTAACAGACCAGTCAGCAATATTTTTGTTCCTCTTTCTATTATGTTAAGAGAGGTAGGGTAATGGGGTTACCACCAGACTCTATTATGTTAAGAGAGGTATAGGGTAATGGGGTTACCACCAGACTCCCATAGGGCTTTTAATCAACTCAAAACATTGTATATATACTCCTATATATATACAAGTATATGTATATACTTGAGAGAGTACACAGTAACATCATTACTGTTAATTTAACTCCAAAGAAACCCTTCGGTGGTTTGTGGCTGGAGGCCTTCCCTTGCAGAGGGAAACTTTGACAGTGGTTTCTGAGGATAATGCAGCAATACCTGCAAGGGTGTCTTTTTACTGTGATGTTGATGCACCGCCACACATTGTCTCTACAGCAACAAAGTACCCATAATTGCAGCAAAGAATGCCTTGTAGACGAGTATGATGTTTGCCGCGACGACAAGGACTAATGTTATGCATTTAGCTTGGAAAAAGTGTCGGTAATAAGCGGCAATATCCTAATCCTACTGCTCCCTGTTGGAATACAGTATGTCTGTGTGAGCAGACCAAGACAGTAACATGTCCTACTGCTCCCTGTGTGAGCAGACCAAGACAGTAACATATCCTACTGCTCTCTGTGTGAGCAGACCAAGACAGTAACATATCCTACTGCTCCCTGTGTGAGCAGACCAAGACAGTAACATGTCCTACTGCTCCCTGTGTGAGCAGACCAAGACAGTAACATGTCCTACTGCTCCCTGTGTGAGCAGACCAAGACAGTAACATATCCTACTGCTCTCTGTGTGAGCAGACCAAGACAGTAACATATCCTACTGCTCCCTGTGTGAGCAGACCAAGACAGTAACATATCCTACTGCTCCCTGTGTGAGCAGACCAAGACAGTAACATATCCTGCTGCTCCCTGTGTGAGCAGACCAAGACAGTAACATGTCCTACTGCTCCCTGTGTGAGCAGACCAAGACAGTAACATATCCTACTGCTGCTCCCTGTGTGAGCAGACCAAGACAGTAACATATCCTACTGCTCCCTGTGTGAGCAGACCAAGACAATAACATATCCTGCTGCTGCTCCCTGTGTGAGCAGACCAAGACAGTAACATATCCTACTGCTCCCTGTGTGAGCAGACCAAGACAGTAACATATCCTACTGCTCCCTGTGTGAGCAGACCAAGACAATAACATATCCTGCTGCTGCTCCCTGTGTGAGCAGACCAAGACAGTAACATATCCTACTGCTCTCTGTGTGAGCAGACCAAGACAGTAACATGTCCTACTGCTCCCTGTGTGAGCAGACCAAGACAGTAACATGTCCTACTGCTCTCTGTGTGAGCAGACCAAGACAGTAACATATCCTACTGCTCCCTGTGTGAGCAGACCAAGACAGTAACATATCCTACTGCTCCCTGTGTGAGCAGACCAAGACAGTAACATATCCTGCTGCTCCCTGTGTGAGCAGACCAAGACAGTAACATATCCTACTGCTGCTCCCTGTGTGAGCAGACCAAGACAGTAACATATCCTACTGCTGCTCCCTGTGTGAGCAGACCAAGACAGTAACATATCCTACTGCTGCTCCCTGTGTGAGCAGACCAAGACAGTAACATATCCTACTGCTCCCTGTGTGAGCAGACCAAGACAGTAACATATCCTACTGCTCCCTGTGTGAGCAGACCAAGACAATAACATATCCTACTGCTCCCTGTGTGAGCAGACCAAGACAGTAACATATCCTACTGCTCCCTGTGTGAGCAGACCAAGACAATAACATATCCTACTGCTCCCTGTGTGAGCAGACCAAGACAGTAACATATCCTACTGCTCCCTGTGTGAGCAGACCAAGACAGTAACATGTCCTACTGCTCCCTGTGTGAGCAGACCAAGACAGTAACATCTCCTACTGCTCCCTGTGTGAGCAGACCAAGACAGTAACATGTCCTACTGCTGCTCCCTGTGTGAGCAGACCAAGACAGTAACATATCCTACTGCTCCCTGTGTGAGCAGACCAAGACAGTAACATGTCCTACTGCTCCCTGTGTGAGCAGACCAAGACAGTAACATATCCTACTGCTCCCTGTGTGAGCAGACCAAGACAATAACATATCCTACTGCTCCCTGTGTGAGCAGACCAAGACAGTAACATGTCCTACTGCTCCCTGTGTGAGCAGACCAAGACAGTAACATCTCCTACTGCTCCCTGTGTGAGCAGACCAAGACAGTAACATATCCTACTGCTGCTCCCTGTGTGAGCAGACCAAGACAGTAACATGTCCTACTGCTCCCTGTGTGAGCAGACCAAGACAGTAACATATCCTACTGCTCCCTGTGTGAGCAGACCAAGACAGTAACATATCCTACTGCTCTCTGTGTGAGCAGACCAAGACAGTAACATGTCCTACTGCTCCCTGTGTGAGCAGACCAAGACAGTAACATGTCCTACTGCTCCCTGTGTGAGCAGACCAAGACAGTAACATATCCTACTGCTCTCTGTGTGAGCAGACCAAGACAGTAACATGTCCTACTGCTCCCTGTGTGAGCAGACCAAGACAGTAACATGTCCTACTGCTCCCTGTGTGAGCAGACCAAGACAGTAACATGTCCTACTGCTCCCTGTGTGAGCAGACCAAGACAGTAACATATCCTACTGCTGCTCCCTGTGTGAGCAGACCAAGACAGTAACATATCCTACTGCTCCCTGTGTGAGCAGACCAAGACAGTAACATATCCTACTGCTCCCTGTGTGAGCAGACCAAGACAGTAACATATCCTACTGCTCCCTGTGTGAGCAGACCAAGACAGTAACATGTCCTACTGCTCCCTGAATACAGTATGTCAGTGTGAGCAGACCAAGACAGTAACATATCCTACTGCTCCCTGTGTGAGCAGACCAAGACGGCTCCCAGGGTATTTTATATTTATTTATTTTATTGAACCTTTATTTAACCAGTAAAACACACATTGAGACCGAGTCTCTTTTACATCCCTATTTTATAGGCAAAAACTCCAAAGTAGCAAAAATAGCTGATCTACAAACTCACTACATGTGTGTCGCATTGCGTCTATTTTCACTATATTTGGGGCTATTTCTTGCTGTACCGTCATATAGAAATCACACTCGTGTGAAGTGAGGGGCCGCCCGTTTGTATTTATATCGGCCACAATTTTGGTTTAAGTGCTGCACTAAACATTAACAAACATCAACAGGCCATAGACGAGGCTGCCATTCCATTTACGACATAAGTACTCTAAACAAACATTAACCCATTTAGATCTGACACCAGATTCTACAAATCTCTCTAAATCATGACAGTTTTCTGAAAAACCCTATGTTTCTATGTCAGTGGTTCTCAAACATTTTCATGTCAAGGACCCCCAAGATTATCTGTAATTGGCCGGCGACCCCCATCTGAGAATATGTTGGTCCTAGAGACCCAGCCAGAAGCAAAGATTTGAGTTAAAAACGTTTGCTCTGAAAGATTATATTCAAAGATTTGCGCCACATTCAGGGCGGGAACCCCCCTTTGTGTTTCAAGCATTATGTTATACTTTTGCTATTGAAAAATAGCAGATCTACAAGCTCATAGTGCGGCACCGAGTGCCGCGCTATGAGCTTGTAGGTCTGCTATTTTTGAAAATGTGGCGCAAATCTTTGAATGTATATTCTTTCAGAGCGAACGTTTTTAACTCAAATCTTTGCTTCTGGGGTGTGGAGGGGGGGGGGGGGGGGTCCCTGGAACAACATATTTTCAGACGGGGGTCCGACTCCGCAGCCAAATACAGATAATTCTGGGGCTCCTTGGCATGAAAAAAGTTGAGCACCACTGACATAGAAACATAGGTTTTTCAAAAAACGTTTAGGATTTAAAAGCCTCAGGTCTCAGGTCTACAGTAAATGGCTGAAGTGGAGCACAGCTAGAGTTCAAACCATAGTCACCCATAATGCATTCTGTCTCCAAACCCCTGTGTGCTTCTTTGTCAAGTGTTAGCATTATGGCCCTTGAGGGAGGTGTGTCACTGTTATGGCCCCTTGAAGTGCTGTGTGAGTGTTTATATTAGGACCCGGTGTGTATCATTAGTACTTGGAGAGGCTCCCTGTAATGGAGTCCAGCTCTGGAGCACCTGCACTGTGACTGAGGCGGCCATAAAAAGGGTTCCCATGGGAAAAACATTTATACAGCGTGAGTCTGTCAGGTAGAAACATCATAACTAACTCCACTAATGGCGGAGTGTTCTTTCTTGATTTACGTTTTAAAACCCATTCTGTCCGGGAAACACCCTTTTGGTGCATGTTATAAGCATTGTTTTATACTTTAGCTATTGAAAAAATAGCAGATCTACAAGCGTATAGCGCGGCACCGAGGGCCACGCTATACGAGCTAGTAGGTCTGCTATTTTTTTTAAATCGTGAAAATGTGGCGCAAATCTTTGAATATATATTCTTTCAGAGCGAACGTTTTTAACTCAAATCTTTGCTTCTGGGGGGGTCCCTGGAACAACATATTTTCAGATGGGGGTCGGCGGCCAAATACAGATAATTCTTGGGGTTCTTGACATGAAATAGGTTGAGCACCACTGATATAGAAACATGGGGGTTTTTCTGAAAACTGTCATGATTTAGAAGACATTTGTAGAATCAGTTCTCAGGTCTAAATGGGTTAAAACCGGAACCTTTTTGTGAGTCTGTAAGTATTTGGTACCACCGCTAAAACGGTTAGTCCCAATACTTGATTCTGATTGGCTGGTTACCGTCACGTGACCGTTGTAAATGTCACCGATAACCCACACCTTCAATCACTTTATATCATTCCCAGCTGATTCCACATCTCTGTAGCTGTACTGGGGAAGGGGAGCGCTTGATTGCCTTCCGAACCCATGCTGTGCGGGCGTCTAAGCACCGCCCGGCTCATATGCCCTTGTAAAGACATCAAGCGCTATTCTCCCGTCACATAGTCTACTTGCCGAGCAAAACAAGGAAGTGATGTGGCTCGCTCTGGTGGCGCAAAGCGTAGCTACTTTTGTGAATTTAATAGTTTTATTAGGTTAATATTGCTATATGTTTGTAACCGTTTTAGAAAAGCAATAAGCCACTCGAGGCCCCAGCTTACCGGGTATTTTACAATGGCTGGGAGGTAGAAGCCTGCCTATACGCCTAGTCCCAGCCATTGTAAAATACCCGGTAACCTGAGACCTCTTGTGGCTTATTGCTTAAATATACTATACATAATAGAGCCATTTAATAGACATTAGTCATAGTTCTGAGTCAGAACTGAAACATTGACATCCAGCCAATTGGCAATCTGTCAGTGTAGTTTTGTAAAGAAATTCTTTGGTTCAGTTTACTTTGTTATCTTGTTTTTTTTTTTGATTGATTGAAATATGTATTAACAGTTTGCAGAATTACAGTACATTTCAAGCACAAACTCAATACAAAGACTGTTAACTGTGAGTGACCCAATTAAGCATTACACTTGTTTCCAATAGGGTCCACCATGTTCAATTCATCAAAAACATTTAGAGACGTACAAATAGACACTTCTATATAGACAAAGAACAGAACAGGAATTCATAATGGAGGTAAAAAGGGAAAAGAAACATATACAGTGAGGGAAAAAAAGGGGTGGGCGGTGGGGGGGATTCACGTTCAGCTCCGTTCATTTGTTTGTTTTCCTTGGAGGAGCTGCGTTGGGTCCCCAAGTCGGCTCCGTGGCCGTACCTTGAGTTGGCTGTGTGGCCGTGACCGTCTCTTGTGTTGTCCTTGCGTTGGGTCCCCAAGTCGGCTCCGTGGCCGTACCTTGAGTTGGCTGTGTGGCCGTGACCGTCTCTTGTGTTGTCCTTGCGTCCGTGTTTGAGGGATTCCGATTTTACAGGGGCCAGTTTCGAATTGCAGCCATCCGTAGGTGCCCTTTGAGAGTGGTTTTGAAGGAGTCAAGGGATTCGCATGTCTTAATGACTGTTGGTAGGGCGTTCCACATTTTGGTGGCATAGGAGCGAAAATAATTTAGTCCCTTGTTTGTGCCGAATCTGGGTTTTACATGGTTCGTTGCACTCCCTCTGGTGTTGTGGGTGTGGACTTCGTTAACATTAAGGAAGTATCTAGACAGGTACATGGGTATCTTGGTGGTGTATCGAATCTTGTGGACCAGACCCATTGCAAGATGCTGTACTCTGTCGTCTGGTTGAGACAGAACTTAGTATAATATATAAATTAATTGTTTATTACTACTGATATTGCCTAAAACAACATAATGTTGCAGCCGTACACTTTTGCAAACGTCTACATGTTTTGTATATGATTTCTTATTATATCACAACTTTGCAACAGGAATGGTTATGATTATTTGATGTCGTCACACAATGGTGTCCCGCCCTGCCGAAAACAGCTGATCTATAAGCTCACAATGCGTCACATCGTGCCACATTGTGAGCTTTTAGATACCGGTATGCTTTTTTTGCGTGGAACACCATGGTACAATCAGGCTTTACAATAAGGCTGCAGGACTCATTGACCTAAAACCCAAAACGGAAATAGACCTAGAAAACTATTGATGTGCTATTTATCTCACAACTACCAGCACGGGTTGGTTCTATAGGGTTCTAAAACTAAGACGAAAAAATGTTCGTCGACTACCTTTTTTCACTGACAAAAACTAAATGGAAACTAAATGAAAACTAAGCTATGATGACTAAAACTATAGACTAAATATACTGACATTTTCGTCAACAAATAAAAACTATACTAAAATGTTAGGAAGGGACTAGTGGACAAGAGATCCACTAGGAAGGGACTAGTGGACAAGAGATCCACTAGGAAGGGACTAGTGGACAAGAGATCCACTAGGAAGGGACTAGTGGACAAGAGATCCAGTATAAGTCATTTTACACTTGCGTTGTGAGCTTGTAGCTCAGCTATTTTCAGTGTACTAAAAACATTACGACGGCAGCAAGGCCTGCCAAAATACATTTTAGTCGACTAAATCAACTAGATTTATTCTACTAAAATCTTATGATATTTAGTCGACTGAAACTAGACTAAACACTAAAACATTCCAGGTGACTAAAATGTGACTAAAACTAAATGAAAACTATTCAAGAGACTAAAACTAAAATCAAAATGTGCCGCCAAAAACAACTCTGTAAGGATGTAATGTCTCTTCCAGGCCACAGGAGGCTCCAGCCATCACCGCCATGCCTCCACCACGCCTCCTGTATTCATGTTCAACTCTGTAAGGATGTAATGTCTCTTCCAGGCCACAGGCTCCAGCCATCACCACCATGCCTCCACCACGCCCCCTGTATTCATGATGTAATGTCTCTTCCAGGCCACAGGCTCCAGCCATCACCACCATGCCTCCACCACGCCCCCTGTATTCATGATGTAATGTCTCTTCCAGGCCACAGGCTCCAGCCATCACCACCATGCCTCCACCACGCCCCCTGTATTCATGATGTAATGTCTCTTCCAGGCCACAGGCTCCAGCCATCACCACCATGCCTCCACCACGCCCCCTGTATTCATGATGTAATGTCTCTTCCAGGCCACAGGCTCCAGCCATCACCACCATGCCTCCACCACGCCCCCTGTATTCATGATGTAATGTCTCTTCCAGGCCACAGGCTCCAGCCATCACCACCATGCCTCCACCACGCCTCCTGTATTCATGTTCATCTCTGTAAGGATGTAATGTCTCTTCCAGGCCACAGGCTCCAGCCATCACCACCATGCCTCCACCACGCCCCCTGTATTCATGATGTAATGTCTCTTCCAGGCCACAGGCTCCAGCCATCACCACCATGCCTCCACCACGCCTCCTGTATTCATGATGTAATGTCTCTTCCAGGCCACAGGCTCCAGTCATCACCACCATGCCTCCACCACGCCTCCTGTATTCATGATGTAATGTCTCTTCCAGGCCACAGGCTCCAGCCATCACCACCATGCCTCCACCACGCCTCCTGTATTCATGATGTAATGTCTCTTCCAGGCCACAGGCTCCAGCCATCACCACCATGCCTCCACCACGCCCCCTGTATTCATGTTCATCACCATCATCATCCTCACCGTTCTCACTGATCCTACGTTGCCTGGTCACCGTCGTCCTGCTGCTGCTGTCCTCTGGGGTCCAGGGACAAGGTACCACATTTACCATCATCTTTCGTTTGCTTCCATTCGTCCGCATACAGCTTGAACATTAATTATTTTCTTGCCATCTATACGCTTATAAACGTAGCTAAGCTCATGGGACCTATCTATGCCAGCTATGCTTATAAGCGTAGACATATGTTTTTTTGTTTTTTTTTTGTTTTGTTTTTATAAGATATTTTTTTGCGGCTTACGCCTTTTATTGGTTTTTGAAGGGACAGACAGTAGGCTGACAGGAAACGGGAGAGAGATGGGGGAAGACATGCAGTAAAGGCCGTGTCGGGCTCGGGAGTCGAACCCGCGGCACACTGCGACTGGATTACCAGTCGGGTGCCCAGACGGTTACGCCACCGCCTGGGCCAGACATATGTTTAATCCATATATGAACGTGCCGTCGGTCTGTTTACCTTTTAGCATTGCATACAATTTAGAATAGAAATCCAGCTCTGTTGAGCCTCCATTGTAACCCGATTTTCAAAGTGCCATATCTCCAAAGGTTAGAGAGCTGTCCATGGTGCGCCGGTGCTCACCCGACGATCGAACAAATAATTACAAAGAAGAAAAACAAGAAAAGAAGTGTTGTAAACTGCCGTTTTCTTCATTTGTATTGTTTGGTTGTCTCCGCTGTGAAAATGAGAGGCATGTGGCAGTTCTATCTACCGTACGTATGTTCAGAAATCTCCCGCCCTCCTACACTGTTTTAGTCGTGACAAATACAATATGCCAGCAGGCAGCATTACATCTGCCTCCACATAAACAGTGTTGTTTTCGTCGACTAAAACTATGACAAATTTTTTTTCGTCGACTACCTTTTTTCTAAAGGTAGCTAAATGGAAACTAAATGAAAACTAAGCTATGGTGACTAAAACTAAGACTAAATGTATTGACAATTTTGTCAACAAATAAAAACTAGACTAACATGTTAGGAAGGGAAGGAAGTCATTTTACACTTGGTTGCATGCTGAAAATAGCCGATCTACAAGCTCACAACGCGTCGCAGCGCGGCGTGTTGTGAGCTTGTAGATCGCCTATTTTCAGCAAGTGTAAAATCATGTCATTATGACGGCATCAAGGCCCTCCAAAATACATTTTAGTCGACTAAATCAACCGTAGATTTAGTCGACTAAAATCTTATGATATTTAGTCGACTAAAACTAGACTAACACTAAAACATTCCAGGTGACTAAAATGTGACTAAAACTAAATTAAAACTATTCAAGAGACTAACACTAAAATCAAAATGTGCCGCCAAAAACACATAACGCCAGGGCCAGAAGTATATCTGTTCTTCTTCGTGGTGTCCTAATGTACTGTAGGTACAGGGTTAATGTTGTGAGGCACTGCATATAATTGTTTATCACGGAAGAGGAAAACTGATGCGTATTTAATGACTCCTCCTGAAGTAAAAACATAACGACCGCTCTCTGCCAGCTGCTGCTCTTGGCTCTGTCTGTCTGTCTGTCTGTCTGTCTGTCTGTCTGTCTGTCTGTCTGTCTGTCTGTCTGTCTGTCTGCCTGCCTGCCTGCCTGCCTGCCTGCCTGCCTGCCTGTCTGTCTGTCTGTCTGTCTGTCTGTCTGTCTGTCTGTCTGTCTGTCTGTCTGTCTGTCTGTCTGTCTGCCTGCCTGTCTGTCTGTCTGCCTGCCTGCCTGCCTGTCTGTCTGTCTGTCTGCCATGTCTGTCTGTCTGCCATGTCTGTCTGTCTGTCTGCCTGCCTGCCTGCCTGTCTGTCTGTCTGCCATGTCTGTCTGTCTGCCATGTCTGTCTGTTCGTCCGTCCGTCTGGCACAGTGTCTGCTGTTGTTGTTAGTGGGTGCACGGAGGCCTTGACCTCCAGTTGAAATCCCACCAGACCACGTCTGATCCTCTGCCAGGGCGCTGGAGAGGATGCGGAGCCTTTTTATAGGCCCCTCGCCTATCGCACGCACGCACGCACGCACGCACGCACGCACGCACGCACGCACGCACGCACGCACGCACGCACGCACGCACACACACACACACACACACACACACACACACACACACACACACACACACACACACACACACACACACACACACACACACACACACACACACACACACACACACACACACACACACACACACACACACACACACACACTCACTGCAGTCAGAGACAGTGCTGTTGAGTCCTGAGGGTCGACAGAGAGGAGCTGAAGTATAGTGTGATTCATGTTTTTGCGTCTCCTCTATTCGTCCTCCTTCCCTTCCTTCCGCTGTGCTGTGCCTCCTCCTGCCCCCCCCCCCCCCCCTCCCCCCCCACCCATGCAACACAAAAACCCCTCCACATCTATACTGTAGCACTGTGGGGGTCCTCTGATGTGACCTCTGACCCCAACCATCCTGTCCCCCCAACCCCAAAAACAAGCTTCCTGTTCCCGTTTGCTGCGACCCCCAGACGAGAGAGAGAGAGAGGACAGGGCAGGCTTTGACGGACGGAGGGCCTGGAGGACATGACAGACGGAGGGCCCCGGAGGACATGACACATGAAAGACGGAGCTTGTTGGGAAAACCCCTCAGTCGGAACATTATGTAAATGAGCACAAAACAAGAGGCGTGTTTGATGAACGGGGAGAAGAAAGTGTCAGAAAGTTCTTCCAGGAATTAATGGAGGACTGGAGAAGATTTTACAACCACAGCAAAGAAAGGAAACAAAAGCCTGCGCTCATCTGGACATTTTATTTGATCTCTGTGTGTAGCCTATATTATATAGGATTACCATACCTTCCCCCTGGCCTTCTGTGGTCTAAAACCTTCCCCTGGCCTTCTGTGGTTCGAAAACGCTGACTACTGACTAGCAAACGACACGCACACGCGCGCCACGCATGCACCCATGCATGCATGCACGCACGCACAAACAACTACCTACTAAAAAACCACTGGATCTCAAGGTTGTGTTCGTGCACCTCCAGGGGTCCTTGAAGGCCATTCCCCAGCAAAATGAGGAACAGTTAAAACATCTACTGACTCACATCGTGTCGCATTGAGACATGCTGTGAACTTGTCGATCTGCTGTTTTCGAAAAAAATATTTTGAGACATTTTGAGAACTCACACACACCCCCTTAACAAGTCTCTCTCTCTCTCCGTAGGCCGTCTGAAGCTGACAGTGTTGTCGGAGGACAGACTGCAGATGAAATGGAAGGAGGCTGACGGACCGGTCCAGGGCTACAAGGTCAGGGTGAAACCCATCTCAGGTGAGATTTTCCCCGGACGGGCAGGAAAAATTTGGATGGTGAAGTGATTGTCATCACTCACCCAACACCGCTGAAGTGCCCTTGAGCAAGGCACTGAACCACCAACTGCTCCCCCTGGAGCTGCTTAGTGGCCAACAGTATAAGTGGTTGTACTGGTCAGCTCCCAGGTTTTAATGTGTGTGTGTGTGTCTGTCTGTGTGTTTCTATGTGCAGGGCGTTGCTGAAAATGAGCACCTGTGCTCAGCTACTTCCCTGGGTAAATAAATAATGAAAAAAAAGAAAAAAAAAGACAGCAGGGATGTGGCTCATTAACACAATCAGAACAGTATTGTTTCTGTTTTATTCCCTGTTTTGCTCTTTCTCACTGTATGTAAAGCACTTTGTGAGATCTCTCTGTGAGGGGTGCTATATAAATACAATGTACTTACTTACTTACTTACTTATACTTTTTTATTTTTTATATTTTTTATCCCACAATTTTGCAACCCAGTTTTTTCACCCAGTGCCAAATCTAATGTAATCCTGGGCGCTGCACTTCCTCTGCCAACCTGGGGGGGGCAGCGGACTGACCTCATGCCTCCTACTTACTTACTTACTTACTTACTTACTTACTTACTTACTTACAAATGGAACCAAATGGACCCTTAGGTCCACTCTCTGAATTAAACTAATACTGAGGATTGATTTTACTGTGCACAATAGAGAGTCATTCATTTTTATGGACATTGATTTCAATTATTTTCAAGGCGGAGATCAGAGACGAAATGTTTTTATAATCGTCATGGAGTCCGAAAACTGGTGCGGTACAAACGGGACGAACCGAGGCAAATATATATATATTCAGGTCCAATTCCTCATGGGGGCCGAGATCCCTGGTCCAATTCCTCATGGGGGCCCTGGCCCCCCGGCCCCCACAGACTCTACGTCACTGGCGGAGATCCATCCAGTGGTGCCCTGTTTTTCTTCCTTTGCTTTTTCTTTTTAGACTTGAGGCATAGAGCGCCGAAGTCTGACATCAATATCGGTAGAGGGCGCAAATCCACGGGTTCATGTACTTTTTATTTGCATTGTAATCCCTATGGGAGATTTTAGATCGCCTCATATAAGAACTGTGTTTGAAAAATAAACATGTCATCCCGGCCGTTTCACTCATATGGATATGAAGAATCAACTGACTGAGGTAAAACGCTATTGTTACTGCTGCTGAATTAGTTACATTTTCGCTAGAAACAGACTGTATCATATATGAGGGACTGACTGTCGCAAACAATACAGAGACACCTCCCTGACAATAACGCAGAGACAGCTTGTTTATTTTTGGACCACAATGCATGCTTATAGCAGACGATATTAATTAAGATCACCCCATGTTATTCTCCATAGAGAAATTACTTCTGTGAACCAGGCAGAACCAGGGGATGAGCGAGTGACGTCAGGACTTAGGCGCTCTATTAGTGTTTTCCCCTGTGATAAAGGATGGCACACTAAAAAGAAGCCACCATGAGTGGAGTCTCAATTATAATAATTGTGTAATTATTATAAGCATCCAGAAACACTTAATCTCGAACGGAGGCATTTTCCCAGACTCTGCTTTTAGTGAGAAGACCAGCTGTATAATATTAATGGCAAAACAATCTCTTTCTTTTCTTATTTTTTTCTTCTTATTTTTTTCTTCTGGACGGGAACCCCTTTTGGTGTTTTTAAAGCATTATGTTATACTTTAGCTGTTGAAAAATAGCAGATCTACAAGCTCATAGCGCGGCACCAAGTGCCGCGCTACGAGCTTGTAGATCTGCTATTTTTTGAAAAGTCGTGAAAATGTGTGGCGCAAAATCTTTGAATATATAATTATTCTTTCACAGAGAAAGTTTTTAACTCAAATCTTTGCTTCCCGGGAGGTCACCTGTAACAACATATTTTCAGATGGGGATCCGTGGCCAAATACAGATATTTTTGGGGGTCCTTGCCATGAAAATGTTTGAGAACGACTGACATAGAAACATGGGGTTTTTCAGAAAACTGTCAGGAGTTAGAAGACATTTGTAGAATCGTCCTCATGTCTAAATGGGTTAAATAATTGTACACATTTCTCCACGGTGCATGGTATGGTATGGAGTGAAATTTAATGAGACCGTTGATAATACAGTGCAGGAATTCAAAGGGTAATTAGAGGCACTTCTGGCTGGTCAAATGGAGAGCAATATACTATAAAAACCACATGGCGTTGAAACTATACCTTCGTCCTGACAACAGCTTGAGTCCTGCTTCCCCACCATGGTTCCTATTTCAACTGTGTAGAACCTTCACAGCTGGCTGATAGAGCCCCTGATAGAGCCCCTGATAGAACCCCTGATAGAGCCCCTGATAGAGCCCCTGATAGAACCCCTGATAGAGCCCCTGATAGAACCCCTGATAGAGCCCCTGATAGAGCCCCTGATAGAGCACCTGATAGAGCACCTGATAGAGCCCCTGATAGAGCACCTGATAGAGCCCCTGATAGAGCACCTGATAGAGCACCTGATAGAGCCCCTGATAGAGCACCTGATAGAGCCCCTGATAGAGCCCCGAAGTCTGACGTCAATATCAGTAGAGGGCGCAAATCCACGGGTTCATGTACTTTTGAAGAACTGTTTGAAAAATAAACATGTCACCCCGGCCGTTTCACTCATATGGATATGAAGAATCAACTGACTGAGAGAAAACGCTATTGTTACTGCTACTGAATTAGTTACATTTTCACTAGAAACAGACTGTATCATATAAGAGTGACTGACTGTCATAAACGATACAGAGACACCTCCCTGACAATAACGCAGAGACAGCTTGTTTATTTTTGGACCACAATGCTTATAGTAGACGATATTAATTAGGTTCAAGGTTCAAGGTGTTTATTGTCACACAGATGTACAGGTACAGCATTGTGAAAAATTGAATTTAAATTTAAATTTAATTTAATTAAGATCACCTCATGCTATTCTCCATAGAGACATTACTTCCGTGAACCAGGCAGAACCAGGGGATGAGCGAGTGACGTCAGGACTTAGGCGCTCTATTCCCCCTTGTTCCCCTCCTTCCCTCCCTCTCTCACCACCTCCCTCGCCACCTCCCTCCCTCCCTCCCTCTCTCGCCACCTCCCTCGCCACCTCCCTCCCTCCCTCCCTCCCTCGCCACCTCCCTCGCCACCTCCCTCCCTCCCTCCCTCGCCACCTCCCACGCCTCTCTCCCTCGTTCTCACCCTCCGACGTCTCCCCAGACTGTGTTTTCTCCCTTTCTGTCATCCTCTTATCTCCGCCTCCATGCTTTGCTGCCACGTCCAGCTACGGCAGGTCTGGCAGAGAGAGAGAGACAAAGAGAGAGACAGAGAGCGAGAGAGAGAGAGAGAGAGAGAGAGGGGGAGAGGGGGAGGGAGGGATGGAGCTGGGGTTCAGTCAGAGGATGTGGTGTAGATTGGATAAAAATCACACCTGTGTGAAGTGAGGGGCACTCCTATCATCGTACATCATGACGTAACATGTCTATTTGCTCAGACACATATGACGTAGAATTCTCCATTCATTGTCAATGGGAATTTAATGTTTGTGTAAGATGAAAATCTACACTATAGAGGGTATGCACATGACATCATCATACCTGGAAGTTATGCGGGAACGCCCACTGAGTGGCAAAAAACTACTTTCTGGCCTCGACAGCCCATACATCCAAACAGAAAGGTCCTGTCTGATTGCATTAAACAATGTTAAACTCACCAACATTGCAGCTGTACGAATAGCTTGAATTATCCTCTTTCTATCTGCAAAGTTTTTGTTTCATAAAAATCCACCATAGAAACGTTATGAGCTACTTTCTGTCAAGAAATGCCCTGCATTTGATTATTTTTGTGTCAGAGTTTGGAAATGCTTGTTTTCAATAAACATTATGTGACATTTAGAAACAGGTGGTAGGCAGGGCGGGAGTGATTTCCAACGAGCGCTCCCAAACTCCCAACACTCCATGTAATGCTGCTCAATGTTTTGCCACTCAGTCTAGATGAAGGGGGCGTGTCCTGATGGGAAAATCATGCATGTACATACTCTCTATAGTTGAATATAGGAGGGGCTATCGACACGCCCCTCAAAAATTGGGGCAGGGCGTATGAAGTTATGGTAACACCTTCAGTCTGGATGGGAAGGACCCATGACAGCGTGTTGCGAAAGCTACAGACAGCCAGGGAGGTGGCAGCCTCGGAAACGTTTTGTCTGGGACCGAGTCCACTTCAATTCGGCATAGAGTAGCGCAAACGTCGCTCACTCTCTGCTGATTTCTGATCGTCGGCACCTTTGTTAAATTCACGCTCACACGCACACCCGTACACACACACACAAACTCCTCTCTCTCTCTCTGTCGCTCTAATTAGTTAGTATCATGTCACGCAGCTGCGTCTAGATTCTCCCGGCGGATCCTGCCTGGAGCTGCCTTATATTCCATATAAAGCATAGGTGGGTTCCAGTCCAGGGAGGTGCATGTTGGCCAGTCGGTGTGCATGTTGGCCAGTCGGTGAATTGAGAGAGAGTGATGAGAAGAGATGGAATGTCGGCAGGGTAGAGAGGAAGAGAGGCAAGGGAGAAGACAGTGGGTGAACTTAAGGAGGGATTGAATGTCGGCAGGGTAGAGAGGGAACGAGGTAAGAGAGAAGACAGTGGGTGAACTTAAGGAGGGAATGAATGTCGGCAGGGTAGAGAGGAAACGAGGTAAGAGAGAAGACAGTGGGTGAACTTAAGGAGGGATTGAATGTCGGCAGGGTAGAGAGGGAACGAGGTAAGAGAGAAGACAGTGGGTGAACTTAAGGAGGGAATGAATGTCGGCAGGGTAGAGAGGAAACGAGGTAAGAGAGAAGACAGTGGGTGAACTTAAGGAGGGATTGAATGTCGGCAGGGTAGAGAGGAAACGAGGTAAGAGAGAAGACAGTGGGTGAACTTAAGGAGGGATTGAATGTCGGCAGGGTAGAGAGGGAACGAGGCAAGGGAGAAGACAGTGGGTGAACTTAAGGAGGGATTACACCCAGTGAGTCACGCCTGGTTTATGGCTGACGATGTGCAGCCAAGTATAAAACAGGCATTAGTGAGACATCCCTGTCTTATATAGGCTGAAGAACAAAGCATGCCTGGAAAACAATGGCTCTTTCTAATGTTTTGTGAAGAGAAGAGAATCCGCACACAGGTTTGCTCCAATGGTGTTTTCTTTTATTGAAACACCATAATATAAGACACGACGTTTCGACCGCTGGCGGCCTTCATCAGGTGATAGTTGTTAGTATGTGACAACCTCCCTTTTATCTAGGTCGTCACGTCACGCGACTGATGTTGACTGGGTAGTTCATTTACAAACACCAATGAGTGACTTATATTATGGTGTTTCAATAAAAGAAAACACCATTGGAGCAAACCTGTGTGCGGATTATCTTCTCTTCACTGTACCTTAGTCCAGCACCAGGACTCTCTCCTCTTCACTGTACCTTAGTCCAGCACCAGACTCTCTTCTCTTCACTGTACCTTAGTCCAGCACCAGGACTCTCTCCTCTTCACTGTACCTTAGTCCAGCACCAGGACTCTCTCCTCTTCACTGTACCTTAGTCCAGCACCAGACTCTCTTCTCTTCACTGTACCTTAGTCCAGCACCAGGACTCTCTTCTCTTCACTGTACCTTAGTCCAGCACCAGGACTCTCTCCTCTTCACTGTACCTTAGTCCAGCACCAGGACTCTCTCCTCTTCACTGTACCTTAGTCCAGCACCAGACTCTCTTCTCTTCACTGTACCTTAGTCCAGCACCAGACTCTCTTCTCTTCACTGTACCTTAGTCCAGCACCAGGACTCTCTTCTCTTCACTGTACCTTAGTCCAGCACCAGGACTCTCTCCTCTTCACTGTACCTTAGTCCAGCACCAGGACTCTCTTCTCTTCACTGTACCTTAGTCCAGCACCAGGACTCTCTCCTCTTCACTGTACCTTAGTCCAGCACCAGGACTCTCTTCTCTTCTCTGTACCTTAGTCCAGCACCAGACTCTCTTCTCTTCACTGTACCTTAGTCCAGCACCAGGACTCTCTTCTCTTCACTGTACCTTAGTCCAGCACCAGGACTCTCTTCTCTTCACTGTACCTTAGTCCAGCACCAGGACTCTCTCCTCTTCACTGTACCTTAGTCCAGCACCAGACTCTCTTCTCTTCACTGTACCTTAGTCCAGCACCAGACTCTCTCCTCTTCACTGTACCTTAGTCCAGCACCAGGACTCTCTCCTCTTCACTGTACCTTAGTCCAGCACCAGGACTCTCTTCTCTTCACTGTACCTTAGTCCAGCACCAGGACTCTCTCCTCTTCACTGTACCTTAGTCCAGCACCAGGACTCTCTTCTCTTCACTGTACCTTAGTCCAGCACCAGACTCTCTTCTCTTCACTGTACCTTAGTCCAGCACCAGCCAGGAACTAAAGCTGCGCAAGCCACCTGCTTTTTAAACTCTTTCTAATGTTTTGCCTTCTGCTATAAGAGCACACCTGGTCACAGAGGTGCGTGCGTGCGTGTGTGCGTGCGTGCGTGCGTGTGTGCGTGGTTGCAACTACCAGATATCTTGCCGATTATCCGGTCGATTACTTTTCCGATGAAGCGAATAATTTATTGAGAAACACCTTTTTGTATTAAAATACTTTTTGTACATTGACGGTCTCTCGATGCAATATATGCACCATTTACATACATACAGTTCATACTTGCATACATACACATGTCACACACGTCACACACACACACACACACACACACACACACACACCCACACACACACACACACACACACACACACACACACACACACACACACACACACACATGCTCCTCATTACAATGTACTAGACCTGTACGTGCCCGTCGCAGTCGGCCACCGGCCTACTTGGGAACCTAATAGCACCCGTTTTAACTGTCAGCCGGTGTCCCACATGGAGATCTGTGTATGTGCCCACTGGCAGAGCCTGACCAGAGCCTTTTGTGGTGGTTCTGGAGAACCGTGGGTCCGACCGACTCGATACCGGGCACTGCACTCCCTGTGGGGGTGTGGAACGCGTGTGTCGAATGTGAAGTCGGTGGGTCAAACGGTTCTCGAGTTACGTGCATTACAACCGTACACACACACGCAGAGACCGTGAGAGACGTGGCACATTTATAGTAGGAGGATTCACATTTGCCTCATGGAGACTCAAGTTGTGAACCCTTTTCTCCCTCCCTGCCCAGAGCGTGTTCCCAGCAGTGATTTATCCTCTGTGCTCTTCATGTCTTCCTCCTCTCAGACGTGCCGCAGCCAGAGCTGATGCTGACCACCACACGGGGCCGGGCCACGGTGGCAGGACTGGACCCGGGACAGGAGTACGCCCTGCAGGTCCTGGTTCTCAACGGGACCCTGGAGAGGCTGCTGGCCAAGAGACGCTTCACCAGTAAGAGATCTGGGAAGAATCTTAACTCTATACCGCTAGCTGTTAGCATAAACCCCAGTTCCCAGTGCCAGCATACGTGTTCACTTTAAAAGACATAACTCCACGGGTCCGCCTGCAGTCCCCACTCTTACCACTAAGAGGCTTGGGTTTTCCTCTGAAAAAAGGTAGTTTTAGGGTCGTTTGCACCAAGAAAGATTAAGCCTTAATCTGGTTTAAATCAAGGTTCATCTTTTAATCCAGTTGCACCAAACTTTAAACCTAGTTTTCACTAATCCGGTTTAGTTTTAAACCATCCTTTTAATCTTGGTTTTGTTTTTTTAATCTTGGTTTTAATTTTCACAGTAAACCTGGATTAATGTCAATCCTGTTGCACCACTACTTTAAACTTTGATTTAAGTATCAATAAAGGATTCATTCTAAACCAGCAGGAGAGGAGGTTTAAATGAAAACAACATGCTTATACGTCTCTTGTTTGTTTTTTTAGCGAGCGAGACGGTTTTTATTATCATATATATTTTTGCTGCAGGCACTATAATTTAATTTAAACATTCTCAAATATGAATGAAATAGTAACGCTAATGATGCTCACGACTGCTGCTGTTTATTTACAGCGCAAAACCAAGATGGCGGACACACAACAAAGTTTAATCCATGAATTAATCACAGTTTAAAGTTTTAATCACAGTTTAATGGATTTTAATCACAGGTTATTGATTTAATCACAGATCTGTTAAGCAATGCTTAAAATTAAGTGGTGCAACACAACTCGAATTAAAATTAATCCTTGATCAACAAATCCTTGATTAACACTAAACTAAGCTTTATTTAATCTTTCTTGGTGCAAACGACCCTTAGTCAAGCCGAGTCGACACTTTCTATGTGGAGCGATAAAGCCTGATCTGTAGTCGGTACAGTGCAGGTATAGTAGTATGATCTGTAGTCGGTTCAGTGCAGGTATAGTAGTGTGATCTGTAGTCGGTTCAGTACAGGTATAGTAGTATGATCTGTAGTCGGTTCAGTGCAGGTATAGTAGTATGATCTGTAGACGGTTCAGTGCAGGTATAGTAGTATGATCTGTAGTCGGTTCAGTGCAGGTATAGTAGTATGATCTGTAGTCGGTTCAGTGCAGGTATAGTAGTATGATCTGTAGTCGGTTCAGTGCAGGTATAGTAGTATGATCTGTAGTCGGTTCAGTGCAGGTATAGTAGTATGTATGATCTGTAGTCGGTACAGTGCAGGTATAGTAGTATGATCTGTAGTCGGTTCAGTGCAGGTATAGTAGTATGATCTGTAGTCGGTTCAGTGCAGGTATAGTAGTATGATCTGTAGTCGGTTCAGTGCAGGTATAGTAGTATGATCTGTAGTCGGTTCAGTGCAGGTATAGTAGTATGATCTGTAGTCGGTTCAGTGCAGGTATAGTAGTATGATCTGTAGTCGGTTCAGTACAGGTATAGTAGTATGATCTGTAGTCGGTACAGGTATAGTAGTATGATCTGTAGTCGGTACAGGTATAGTAGTATGATCTGTAGTCGGTTCAGTGCAGGTATAGTAGTATGATCTGTAGTCGGTACAGGTATAGTAGTATGATCTGTAGTCGGTACAGGTATAGTAGTATGATCTGTAGTCGGTTCAGTGCAGGTATAGTAGTATGATCTGTAGTCGGTTCAGTACAGGTATAGTAGTATGATCTGTAGTCGGTTCAGTGCAGGTATAGTAGTATGATCTGTAGTCGGTTCAGTGCAGGTATAGTAGTATGATCTGTAGTCGGTTCAGTACAGGTATAGTAGTATGATCTGTAGTCGGTTCAGTACAGGTATAGTAGTATGATCTGTAGTCGGTACAGTGCAGGTATAGTAGTATGATCTGTAGTCGGTTCAGTGCAGGTATAGTAGTATGATCTGTAGACGGTTCAGTGCAGGTATAGTAGTATGATCTGTAGTCGGTTCAGTGCAGGTATAGTAGTATGATCTGTAGTCGGTTCAGTGCAGGTATAGTAGTATGATCTGTAGTCGGTTCAGTGCAGGTATAGTAGTATGAGCTGTAGTCGGTTCAGTGCAGGTATAGTAGTATGATCTGTAGTCGGTTCAGTGCAGGTATAGTAGTATGATCTGTAGTCGGTACAGTGCAGGTATAGTAGTATGATCTGTAGTCGGTTCAGTGCAGGTATAGTAGTATGATCTGTAGTCGGTTCAGTGCAGGTATAGTAGTATGATCTGTAGTCGGTTCAGTGCAGGTATAGTAGTATGATCTGTAGTCGGTACAGTGCAGGTATAGTAGGATGGCGACGTTGCAGATCGGGCTATTTTTGGCGCATATAAACACGTTGTAGCATGACGCATTAGGGAATTCAGGAGGAGCGGAAGGAAATGTTCGTGGCAGGAAATATTAAATGGATCTTCCAGAGTTAAATTAACTGTGTACAGCTCCGGGAGGCTACAGGCCAAGGAAGTACACCATGCAATAAAAAGAATATCTGTCTTCGGGCCTTACATCATGCCAGAGAATGTCCAGAGAACGACCTGACTCCCCCTGTGTAGAACGACCTGACTCCCCCTGTGTGGAACGACCTGACTCCCCCTGTGTAGAACGACCTGACTCCCCCTGTGTGGAACGACCTGACTCCCCCTGTGTAGAACGACCTGACTCCCCCTGTGTGGAACGACCTGACTCCCCCTGTGTAGAACGACCTGACTCCCCCTGTGTAGAACGACCTGACTCCCCCTGTGTGGAACGACCTGACTCCCCCTGTGTGGAACGACCTGACTCCCCCTGTGTAGAACGATCTGACTCCCCCTGTGTGGAACGACCTGACTCCCCCTGACTCCCCCTGTGTAGAACGACCTGACTCCCCCTGTGTAGAACGACCTGACTCCCCCTGTGTAGAACGACCTGACTCCCCCTGTGTGGAACGACCTGACTCCCCCTGTGTAGAACGACCTGACTCCCCCTGTGTAGAACGACCTGACTCCCCCTGTGTGGAACGACCTGACTCCCCCTGTGTGGAACGACCTGACTCCCCCTGACTCCCCCTGTGAGGAACAACCTGACTCCCCCTGTGTAGAACGACCTGACTCCCCCTGTGTAGAACGACCTGACTCCCCCTGTGTAGAACGACCTGACTCCCCCTGTGTAGAACGACCTGACTCCCCCTGTGTAGAACGACCTGACTCCCCCTGTGTAGAATGACCTGACTCCCCCTGTGTAGAACGACCTGACTCCCCCTGTGTAGAACGATCTGACTCCCCCTGTGTGGAACGACCTGACTCCCCCTGACTCCCCCTGTGTAGAACGACCTGACTCCCCCTGTGTGGAACGACCTGACTCCCCCTGTGTAGAACGACCTGACTCCCCCTGTGTAGAACGACCTGACTCCCCCTGTGTAGAACGACCTGACTCCCCCTGTGTGGAACGACCTGACTCCCCCTGACTCCCCCTGTGTAGAACGACCTGACTCCCCCTGTGTGGAACGACCTGACTCCCCCTGTGTGGAACGACCTGACTCCCCCTGTGTGGAACGACCTGACTCCCCCTGTGTAGAACGACCTGACTCCCCCTGTGTAGAACGACCTGACTCCCCCTGTGTGGAACGACCTGACTCCCCCTGTGTAGAACGACCTGACTCCCCCTGTGTAGAACGACCTGACTCCCCCTGTGTAGAACGACCTGACTCCCCCTGTGTGGAACGACCTGACTCCCCCTGTGTGGAACGACCTGACTCCCCCTGTGTGGAACGACCTGACTCCCCCTGTGTAGAACGACCTGACTCCCCCTGTGTAGAACGACCTGACTCCCCCTGTGTGGAACGACCTGACTCCCCCTGTGTGGAACGACCTGACTCCCCCTGTGTGGAACGACCTGACTCCCCCTGTGTGGAAGGACCTGACTCCCCCTGTGTAGAACGACCTGACTCCCCCTGTGTAGAACGACCTGACTCCCCCTGACTCCCCCTGTGTAGAACGACCTGACTCCCCCTGTGTAGAACGACCTGACTCCCCCTGTGTGGAACGACCTGACTCCCCCTGTGTAGAACGACCTGACTCCCCCTGTGTGGAACGACCTGACTCCCCCTGTGTGGAACGACCTGACTCCCCCTGTGTAGAATGACCTGACTCCCCCTGTGTAGAACGACCTGACTCCCCCTGTGTAGAACGACCTGACTCCCCCTGTGTAGAACGACCTGACTCCCCCTGTGTAGAACGACCTGACTCCCCCTGTGTAGAACGACCTGACTCCCCCTGTGTGGAACGACCTGACTCCCCCTGTGTGGAACGACCTGACTCCCCCTGTGTGGAACGACCTGACTCCCCCTGTGTGGAACGACCTGACTCCCCCTGTGTAGAACGACCTGACTCCCCCTGTGTAGAACGACCTGACTCCCCCTGTGTGGAACGACCTGACTCCCCCTGTGTAGAATGACCTGACTCCCCCTGTGTAGAACGACCTGACTCCCCCTGTGTGGAACGACCTGACTCCCCCTGTGTGGAACGACCTGACTCCCCCTGTGTAGAACGACCTGACTCCCCCTGTGTGGAACGACCTGACTCCCCCTGTGTAGAACGACCTGACTCCCCCTGTGTGGAACAACCTGACTCCCCCTGTGTAGAACGACCTGACTCCCCCTGTGTAGAACGACCTGACTCCCCCTGTGTGGAACGACCTGACTCCCCCTGTGTGGAACGACCTGACTCCCCCTGTGTAGAACGACCTGACTCCCCCTGTGTAGAACGACCTGACTCCCCCTGTGTAGAACGACCTGACTCCCCCTGTGTAGAACGACCTGACTCCCCCTGTGTAGAACGACCTGACTCCCCCTGTGTAGAACGACCTGACTCCCCCTGTGTGGAACGACCTGACTCCCCCTGTGTAGAACGACCTGACTCCCCCTGTGTAGAACGACCTGACTCCCCCTGTGTGGAACGACCTGACTCCCCCTGTGTGGAACGACCTGACTCCCCCTGTGTGGAACGACCTGACTCCCCCTGTGTAGAATGACCTGACTCCCCCTGTGTAGAACGACCTGACTCCCCCTGTGTAGAATGACCTGACTCCCCCTGTGTGGAACGACCTGACTCCCCCTGTGTAGAACGACCTGACTCCCCCTGTGTAGAACGACCTGACCTGACTCCCCCTGTGTGGAACGACCTGACTCCCCCTGTGTGGAACGACCTGACTCCCCCTGTGTAGAACGACCTGACTCCCCCTGTGTAGAACGACCTGACTCCCCCTGTGTGGAACGACCTGACTCCCCCTGTGTAGAACGACCTGACTCCCCCTGTGTGGAACGACCTGACTCCCCCTGTGAGGAACGACCTGACTCCCCCTGTGTAGAACGACCTGACTCCCCCTGTGTGGAACGACCTGACTCCCCCTGTGTGGAACGACCTGACTCCCCCTGTGTAGAACGACCTGACTCCCCCTGTGTAGAACGACCTGACTCCCCCTGTGTGGAACGACCTGACTCCCCCTGTGTAGAACAACCTGACTCCCCCTGTGTAGGACGACCTGACTCCCCCTGTGTAGAACAACCTGACTCCCCCTGTGTAGAACAACCTGACTCCCCCTGTGTAGAACAACCTGACTCCCCCTGTGTAGAACGACCTGACTCCCCCTGTGTAGAACGACCTGACTCCCCCTGTGTAGAACAACCTGACTCCCCCTGTGTAGGACGACCTGACTCCCCCTGTGTAGAACGACCTGACTCCCCCTGTGTAGAACAACCTGACTCCCCCTGTGTAGGACGACCTGACTCCCCCTGTGTGGAACGACCTGACTCCCCCTGTGTAGAACGACCTGACTCCCCCTGTGTAGAACGACCTGACTCCCCCTGTGTAGAACGACCTGACTCCCCCTGTGAGGAACGACCTGACTCCCCCTGTGTGGAACGACCTGACTCCCCCTGTGAGGAACGACCTGACTCCCCCTGTGTGGAACGACCTGACTCCCCCTGTGTGGAACGACCTGACTCCCCCTGTGAGGAACGACCTGACTCCCCCTGTGAGGAACGACCTGACTCCCCCTGTGTAGAACGACCTGACTCCCCCTGTGTAGAACGACCTGACTCCCCCTGTGTGGAATGACCTGACTCCCCCTGTGTAGAACGACCTGACTCCCCCTGTGTAGAACGACCTGACTCCCCCTGTGTAGAACGACCTGACTCCCCCTGTGTGGAATGACCTGACTCCCCCTGTGTAGAACGACCTGACTCCCCCTGTGTAGAACGACCTGACTCCCCGTCGCAGCACAACGTGTCGTGCTGCGACGCGTTGTGAGCTTGTAGATCGGCTATTTTCAGCATGCAACCAAGTGTAAAATGACTTATACTGGATCTCTTGTCCACTAGTCCCTTCCTAACATTTTAGTCTAGTTGAGTCTTACTTTTAGTCATCGTAGCGTAGTCTCCATTTAGTTTCCGTTTGGTTTTCGTCAGTGAAAAACATCTTTCGTCTTAACACTGGTTGGTGTTACGTAACCCCTGAAGCTGCAGAACTGAGAACCTAAAGAACCTGAAGAACCTAAAGAACCTGGCAGGACAGGATGGAATGTGAGGAATTGTGTGAAATAAATAAAATATGAAAATAAAATAAATTAAAAATGTTATTGAAAAAACACAGAGCCTCGTGACATGAAATGGAGTTTGAGGTTACAATGGATTTGTATAGGAAGGAAGGGGGTGTGTCTGATATAATGAATATCTAAATACTGAATCAAGCAACTTAAAAACTGCCTGGGGTGTTCACAAAAGCCCAAACATGTTTATGTTTAATGACCTGATTCAACAAATGTCTTCTAAATCCTGACAGTTTTCTGAAAAACCTATGTTTCTATATCAGTTGTTCTCAAACATTTTCATGTCAAGGACCCCAAAAAATATGTAATTGGCCGCCGACCCCCATCTGAAAATATGTAGTTCCAGGGACCCCCCAGAAGCAAAGACTTGAGTTAAAAACGTTCACTGTGTAAGAATATATATTCAAAGATTTGCAGCACATTGCGACTAAATCAAGCTCCTATGAGCTTGTAGATCTGCTATTTTTCAATAGCTAAAGTATCATACAATGCTTGAAACACCAAAAGGGGTTCCCGCCCAGAATGGGTTAAAGGCAAAACGACAGAATGTGTAATGATGACATTTCCCACAGATGTTCAACCTGGGAAAATCAATATAGGTGGACATTTACTACTGTAATTAATGTATCCTCCTCCTTACTGACATGTTTGCACTATAGGTGAGATGCGAAAATACTTTTCGCTGTGCTGTACTTGTACTTGTACTGTACATTGACAATAAATTGAATCTCATTTTCAGTTGGAAGTTTTCAAAATTCAGATGGGAGCTTTTAGATCGGTGTTGATGAATTGTAGCTGACGGATGAAAACGAGAAAAGACATTTCCAGTTTCTGTCGGGACACAAATGGTAGCTTTGTCATGTGTATATTACTGTATGACAACTGACAAAGCCTTCCGTCCGGGGATTAGCATTCCAGAAGGGATTCTATTAATCCGCTGCCCTCATCTGTCCCTCACGTTAACCCCCAGAAGTAGAACTGTATGGTTCTAGTTCTAGTTTAATTATAATGAATCACGACAATAACAATCAACCAACTCAGGTTGATAAATAATCTCTATTGTTTTGACTTGATTTATGTCAACCTTTCTTTGGATTTGACACATTATTATTATTAGTCTAACATGCCTCAGAGAATGTGTTCTTCCCCCCAGGTTGGTTCGCTGCCTGTGAGCGTACATGTTGTGTAAAGCTGTATTCCTGTCCGTACTCGCCGGGCCGACCGGTGATAGTAGGTTACTGTGTCGTGTGGAGCCCGGCTGAGCGTGTGGAGCCCGGCTGGGCGTGTCCGGGCAGGTCAGAGAACCATGTTGACTTTTAGAAGTTGGCTGTCATTCAGTAAATGATGGCAGTCTGGGAATTCCTTCCTTTTTCTGCTTGTGTTCTCCCTCTCTGGTTTAATACCCTCCGGGGGTCGCTTGCTATTTCCACAGAAATGTTATCCTAAAATGTGTCTGTTGTTCCCACTCTCTCCTCTCTGCCCCGCCCCCGGCGGTGATGGGATGACATTGGGAGTATATTTCATAACTCCAATCTTTTCTTGTGAACTTGCCTAAACAAATACATCGGGGGAAAAAAACAGATAAATCACCGGCCGTTCTTTTCTTTATGCTCCTTTGATCATACAGTAGGTGCCCTTGTGTCACCTCACACAGTACAGGGCCTACATACAGACCAGCTAATGGTGTCACCTCACATCTCACACAGGGCCTACATAAAGACCAGCTAATGGTGTCACCTCACACAGGGCCTACATTAAGACCAGCTAATGGTGTCACCTCACACAGTACAGGCCCTACATTAAGACCAGCTAATGGTGTCACCTCACACAGTACAGGCCCTACATTAAGACCAGCTAATGGTGTCACCTCACACAGTACAGACCAGCTAATGGTGTCACCTCACACAGTACAGGCCCTACATAAAGACCAGCTAATGGTGTCACCTCACACAGGGCCTACATTAAGACCAGCTAATGGTGTCACCTCACACAGGGCCTACATAAAGACCAGCTAATGGTGTCACCTCACACAGTACAGGGCCTACATAAAGACCAGCTAATGGTGTCACCTCACACAGGGCCTACATAAAGACCAGCTAATGGTGTCACCTCACACAGGGCCTACATAAAGACCAGCTAATGGTGTCACCTCACACAGGGCCTACATAAAGACCAGCTAATGGTGTCACCTCACACAGTACAGGCCCTACATAAAGACCAGCTAATGGTGTCACCTCACACAGTACAGGGCCTACATTAAGACCAGCTAATGGTGTCACCTCACACAGGGCCTACATAAAGACCAGCTAATGGTGTCACCTCACACAGTACAGGGCCTACATTAAGACCAGCTAATGGTGTCACCTCACACAGTACAGACCAGCTAATGGTGTCACCTCACACAGTACAGACCAGCTAATGGTGTCACCTCACACAGGGCCTACATAAAGACCAGCTAATGGTGTCACCTCACACAGTACAGGCCCTACATTAAGACCAGCTAATGGTGTCACCCTACACAGGGCCTACATAAAGACCAGCTAATGGTGTCACCTCACACAGGGCCTACATTAAGACCAGCTAATGGTGTCACCTCACACAGTACAGGCCCTACATAAAGACCAGCTAATGGTGTCACCTCACATCTCACACAGGGCCTACATTAAGACCAGCTAATGGTGTCACCTCACACAGTACAGGCCCTACATAAAGACCAGCTAATGGTGTCACCTCACACAGTACAGGCCCTACATTAAGACCAGCTAATGGTGTCACCTCACACAGTACAGGCCCTACATAAAGACCAGCTAATGGTGTCACCTCACATCTCACACAGGGCCTACATTAAGACCAGCTAATGGTGTCACCTCACACAGTACAGGCCCTACATAAAGACCAGCTAATGGTGTCACCTCACACAGGGCCTACATAAAGACCAGCTAATGGTGTCACCTCACACAGTACAGGGCCTACATAAAGACCAGCTAATGGTGTCACCTCACACAGTACAGGCCCTACATACAGACCAGCTAATGGTGTCACCTCACACAGTACAGGCCCTACAATAAGACCAGCTAATGGTGTCACCTCACACAGTACAGGCCCTACATAAAGACCAGCTAATGGTGTCACCTCACATCTCACACAGGGCCTACATAAAGACCAGCTAATGGTGTCACCTCACACAGGGCCTACATAAAGACCAGCTAATGGTGTCACCTCACACAGGGCCTACATAAAGACCAGCTAATGGTGTCACCTCACACAGGGCCTACATAAAGACCAGCTAATGGTGTCACCTCACACAGTACAGGCCCTACATAAAGACCAGCTAATGGTGTCACCTCACACAGTACAGGGCCTACATTAAGACCAGCTAATGGTGTCACCTCACACAGGGCCTACATAAAGACCAGCTAATGGTGTCACCTCACACAGTACAGGGCCTACATTAAGACCAGCTAATGGTGTCACCTCACACAGTACAGACCAGCTAATGGTGTCACCTCACACAGTACAGACCAGCTAATGGTGTCACCTCACACAGGGCCTACATAAAGACCAGCTAATGGTGTCACCTCACACAGTACAGGCCCTACATTAAGACCAGCTAATGGTGTCACCCTACACAGGGCCTACATAAAGACCAGCTAATGGTGTCACCTCACACAGGGCCTACATTAAGACCAGCTAATGGTGTCACCTCACACAGTACAGGCCCTACATAAAGACCAGCTAATGGTGTCACCTCACATCTCACACAGGGCCTACATTAAGACCAGCTAATGGTGTCACCTCACACAGTACAGGCCCTACATAAAGACCAGCTAATGGTGTCACCTCACACAGTACAGGCCCTACATTAAGACCAGCTAATGGTGTCACCTCACACAGTACAGGCCCTACATAAAGACCAGCTAATGGTGTCACCTCACATCTCACACAGGGCCTACATTAAGACCAGCTAATGGTGTCACCTCACACAGTACAGGCCCTACATAAAGACCAGCTAATGGTGTCACCTCACATCTCACACAGGGCCTACATTAAGACCAGCTAATGGTGTCACCTCACACAGTACAGGCCCTACATACAGACCAGCTAATGGTGTCACCTCACACAGTACAGGCCCTACAATAAGACCAGCTAATGGTGTCACCTCACACAGTACAGGCCCTACATAAAGACCAGCTAATGGTGTCACCTCACATCTCACACAGGGCCTACATAAAGACCAGCTAATGGTGTCACCTCACACAGTACAGGCCCTACATAAAGACCAGCTAATGGTGTCACCTCACACAGTACAGGCCCTACATAAAGACCAGCTAATGGTGTCACCTCACACAGGGCCTACATAAAGACCAGCTAATGGTGTCACCTCACACAGGGCCTACATAAAGACCAGCTAATGGTGTCACCTCACACAGGGCCTACATTAAGACAAGCTAATGGTGTCACCTCACACAGGGCCTACATTTTGGGCGGGAACCCCTTTTGGTGTTTTAAGCATTATGTTATACTTTAGCTATTGAAAAATAGCAGATTTACTATTTTTGAAAAATCGTGAAAATGTGGCGCAAATCTTTGAATATATATATTCTTTCACAGCGAAAATTTTTAACTCATCTTTGCTTCTTTGAGGTCCCTGGAACAGCATATTTTCAGATGGGGGTCGGCGGCCACATTTATATAATTGTTGCGGTCCTTGACGTGAAATAGTTTGAGAACCACTGATATAGAAACATAGGTTTTTCAGAAAACTGTCAGGATTTAGAAGACATTTTTTAAATGTTGACGTCAGGTCTAAATGGGTTAATATAAAGACCAGCTAATCGCACGGCATCACGCAGAGCAAAATGGGATAAAATGCACGACGACACATTACATTTTTGGCTTGATGATTTATATACATTTCCTGAATGCATTATTTTCGAGGGCCGCTAGCCCCTCCAACGTCTGGCTTTTGAAATTACGTCGTATAAGCAGCCTAGTCTATGGACTTTTAATGTTTGTTTGGGTAGAGCACTTTTAACAAACAGAGTGGCAGCCAAAGTCTATGGACTTGTTTACAGCGGTAAACGCCATGTGACGTCATGTGGGTCGATAGAAATAGATCTTGTGACTGGTTTTGTTTTACACAATAATAACACACTGCATTCATGTCTCGTAACGTATAGTGTTTTACATAATAATAGCACACTGTATTCATGTCTCGTAGTGGCAGTAAATCTGCAATGAATGAAAGTGCCCTATATATCAAAGTCAAAGTCACACACGTTACCGCAGTGAAATTTGTTCTCCTCATTTGACCCATCTCTTGGAGCGGTGAGCCGCAGCGTGCGCCGCGCTCGGGAATCATTAGTAGATTCGACCCCCCAATCCAACCCATTGATGCTGAGTGTCAAGCAGGGAGGCATTGGATCCCATTTTTTTTTTTGGTATGACCCGGCTGGGGATCGAACCCCGACCTCCCAGTTTCAGGGTGGACACTCTAACCACAAGGCCACTGAGCTGGTTTATTTGGTATATGTGTCAGGCTTCTAAAAGTCAGCCACCCCTTACTTAATACAAGCGCTATTACTGAGGGCCGCTAGCCCCAGTGTGCACAACCTTTGTCCGGACCCGAGTGGAATAGTAAGAGAGTGGCGACACGCTTTGATCTTGCCGCAAAGCTATATTGGAACTATATATATATTTGGAACTATAGCCTATGGGCTATATAACCAAACATTTGGAACTATCCCATTGAGATAGAATGAGCACTTCCGCATTCCATTGTTACTATGGGAGTCAACGCTAGTGTCGTCACTCTCAGTCACTCTCATACTATTCCACTCGGGTCCGGACCTAACACAAATATTAAATGCCATTGACAATAGAAAGGCCTGTTTTGAGTGTTTGCGTAAGCAGTTCAAACCACAAACATTAAAAGCTGGACATAATAGGATGTGATTGGCCCGGAATGAGATGATGTATGATGATAAGATGGCGCCCCCCCTCACTTCACACGGGTGTGATTCTTTCCATCCTCTTCAGTCGAGGGTCTGCGCGAGGAGGAGCTGATCCGCAGCGGCGGCCGCGAGCATCGCAACAAGAAGGTGTTGCCGGGCGGATCCTCATCGTCAGGAGGGTCAGGAGACATGGACGACGTGACCGAAGCTCTGCTGGGCCTTCCTACTGTTCTCTACCAGGACCCCACCCCCGCCATGACCCCCACAACTACACCTGCTACTACTACTACTACTGCTGCTGCTGCTACAGGTAGGCAATAGCCAGCTGGCTTTTCTGTGTCACATTACAGCTTTTAACCACTTTAAACCATTATTTTAAACTGTTGGAAAAATAGCAGATCTACAAGCTCATAGCGTGGCACAAATCTTTGGATATATATTTGTTCACAGCGCACGTTTTTAACTCAAATATTAGCTTCTGGGGGGAGGGGGGGGGGGGGGGGGGGGGTGTCCCTGGAACAACATATTTTCAGATGGGGGTCCGCGGCCAAATACAGATAATTCTGTGGGTCCTTGACGTGAAATAGTTTGAGAACCACTGACATAGAAACATGAGGGTTTTTCAGCAAACCTTTTAGATTTAGAAAGACCTTTTGTAGGTCTTAATGGATTAACAGCTGTTTTTCATCATCTTATCTTCTCCATTTAGTCGTTGCCAACTCCCCACTCACTCCCCAATCTGGGAACCGCTCGTTGGAAATGTCAGCTGCTGAACTGAATCTGTCTTGAGAGGTTACCCACCCGTTGGCGCTGCCAACGTCCTCTGTTGGTATGAGGAGGGTGTAGACATTCCTCCTCCTCTACTAATACTCGTAGCTCGTAGCGCGGCACCGAGTGCCGCGCTACGAGCTTGTAGATAGAAAATGTGGCTCAAATCTTTGAATATATTCTTTCAACAATTTTAACTCAAATCTTTGCTTCTGAGGGGTTCCTGGAACTACATGTTTTCAGATGGGGGTCGGCGGCCAAATACAGATAATTCTGGGGGTCCTTGACATGAAATATTGAGCACCATACAGAAACATAGGTATTTCAGAAAACTGTCATGATTTAGAAGACATTTTTGAAATTTCGACGTCAGGCCTAAATGGATTAAACGTTGTCAACCTTTCTGTAATGAAGGATTCTTTGTGCAGGCTCTACCTTTTTAAACGGAAGCCTCCTTAGTGCAGCACGGTACCCACCAGTCCATTCCTAAACGGAAGCCTCCTTAGTGCAGCACGGTACCCACCAGTCCATTCCTGACGTTTCCTTTGAAGACACCTTTTTCCTTTTGTCATGAAGGAAGCAGCATACCAGTCATGGCATAATTGTATACGTGTGTGTGTGTGTGTGTGTGTGTGTGTGTGTGTGTGTGTGTGTGTGTGTGTGTGTGTGTGTGTGTGTGTGTGTGTGTGTGTGTAAATGGTAAATGGTAAATGGTGCATTTATATAGCGCCTTTATCCAAGGCGCTTTACATAGATTGTGCATTACATTCACCCATTCACACACACATTCATACACCGATTGCGGCGGAAGCCATGCAAGGTACCAACCAGCACATCGGGAGCAATTTGGGGTTCAGTGTCTTGCCCAAGGACACTTCGACATGTAGACAGGAGGAGCCGGGATTCGAACCGCCGACCCATGGATCATTGGACGACCTGCTCTACCTCCTGAGCCACAGTCGCCCGTGTGTGTGTGTGTGTGTGTGTGTGTGTGTGTGTAATACACATTTTAACAACTCAACTAGCTCCAACACATCCCCATGGTGGGCTAAAGATGGTATTTCTGTGTGTTATCTGTCATTATCACCTTGTATGAGGGTGACGGCACACGCACACATACACACACACACGCATGCATGCACGCGCGCACACACACACACACACACACACACACACACACACACACACACACACACACACACACACACACACACACACGGGGTGTCATGACTCGTGCAGCCATCTCAAGTAAAGGGGGCACAAGAATGGGGTGTGACTGCATCCAGGCTTCCAGACCACGTTGCTTGCTGAAATTATTCGGCGAGTGATGCCATCGCACGACAAAGGGAAGTATTTACTGGTCCACCGGAGGAGGGGAAATACATGTTCGGCACTCATCGAGCATGCTCGCTTCACCAACCAAGTGTAAAATGACTTATACTGGATCTCTTGTCCACTAGTCACCTTGTAACATTTCAGTCTAGTTTTTATTTGACAACGAAATTGTCAGTATATTAATTCTTAGTTTTAGTCATCATAGCTTAGTTTTCATTTAGTTTCCATTTAGTTTAGACGAACATTTTTTGTCATAGTATTAGTCAACGAAACCAACACGCAGACCTGTCTCTGTTTGCAGAACCCGCTGTGCCGCCGACAGTATCCGCCGTCCGTCCGCCGGACGGTCCCACGGAGAAGCCCCAGAAGGACAAGAGGAAGAGGAAGAAGGAGAAGGACATGAGAGGACGCAGCAAGGCGGACAACAGCCAGGACGAACAGAGGACCACGCAGGACAAGCCCAGGAAGACCCTCCCCACTCAGCCCGTCACAGGTAACCCTCTGCCCTCAAAGCCAAAGTCACACACGTTTGCTGCAGTGAAATTTGTTCTCCGCATTTGACCCATCTCTTGGAGCGGTGAGCTGCAGCCAAGGAGCGGTGAGCTGCAGCCAAGGAGCAGTGAGCTGCAGCCGTGCCGCACTCGGGAATCATTTGATTAGTTGATTTGACCCCCCCAATCCAACCCTTTGATGCTGAGTGCCAAGCAGGGACTGACCCCCCAATCCAACCCTTTGATGCTGAGTGCCAAGCAGGGAGGCATTGGGTCCCAGTTTTACAGTCTTTGGTATGAACCGGCCGGGGATCGAACCCCCGACCTCCCAGTTTCAGTGCGGACAGTCTAACCACAAGGCCACTGACTGACCCTCTGCAGTGCACAAACCAGCTTGTGGGATTACAAACGCACGATGAAACCTTTAAGTTTTAATTTAATTTAACTCTGAGTGTCTACTATGGAACCAAATGGACCGTTACGGGTCTATCAGAGTTACAAATGGATACATTAACTATTGTATTGTGTACTTTTTGACTGTGTTTCGCACGACTGCGACTTGGACAGTGAATTGGATAAAAGCCCTCCAGTCATTTTGCTGCAATTTTTAGACAATTAAGTATGACACACTCAAGTCAAGAAAACACCCTGAATGACAGTCCCAATTTCTACACAAAATTAGCAGCCACGAGCCAACTGTCCAGTTTGACAAACGTTTGACAAACCACTCGGATGAATTAAAGCAAATTAATCAATCGGGCCTTTAATTAAGGAATTAATAATAATAATTGTGAACCAAAGACAAAAGAAACAGATGGCGTTAATAAGGTCTGCTGTTAATCCCAGTGAGGTTAAAGACACAGTCACTGTCTGTATCTTTATGTGTTGCACCTGGGATTCTTGTACTGTACTGTACTGTACTGTACTGTACTGTACTGTACTGTACTGTACTGTACTGTACTGTACTGTACTGTACTGTACTGTACTGTACTGTACTGTGTGAGACCAGATGTATCAATATTTGGAGATCATCAACCAAGAGACAACCCCTGCTTGGTCAGGGTCCAGGGGAGATGGGTGTGCTCAGTACTTTAATCCGTCCTTCAAGCAAGAAGACAGAACGTAAAGGAAAGCTATAGTTTCCGGACATCTGGTCATCACTCATCAGTGATGGCGGATACATCGAAAATAGCAGATCTATAAGCCCTCAAAGCACCGCACTATGTGGCGTTGGCGAGCTGGTAGATCTGCTGACTTTGGAAGTAGGAATTAGGCATAAGTGTTGGTTTGAGACGTGATGACAGTGTTTGGAGAAGAGAAGGGAAGGAAGGGAGGGAGGGGGGGAAGGGAGGGGGGGAGGGAGGGGTGGGGGGGAGGGAAGGAGGGAGGGAAGGAGGGAGGGAGGGAGGGACAGGTAAAGGAAAGGATGATCACAGAGCCCTGATACACCTGCAGGGCACATGTGTTCTCTTTCTACACACACACACACACGCACGCACGCACGCACACACACACACACACACACACACACACACACACACACACACACACACACACACACACACACACACACACGGACACGCACACACACACGCACGCACACGTGCGTGTATAATGTGTACTTGTGTGCACATAAAACTTTTTTGTGTTACAGTTACAGAGGCACACGCCCTCGATCTGTTTCTTGTTTTACAGCTATATATATAAAAGTATTACATTCATGTTATACGAGCTCATATACCATGCAGTGTCGTATATTCTTATTGACTGCATATATAATAGCATGTACAGGACAGCTATATTATACAGTTTTATAGGCCTACCAGCTCCACTGATGATCACACTCGCATGTACACAGTGGTGGAAAGGAGCGATTTTAAATATTTAAAAAATAATAATATATATTTCTGTGTGTGGTGAACCGTGTCATTGCCAGGCGGCTCCACTAGGAGGCCGTTCGAGTGCGACAGCGACGCGGCGGCCGACGTGGTGCTGCTGGTGGACGGCTCCTGGAGCATCGGGCGCACCAACTTCAGGCGCGTGCGTGACTTCCTGGAGGGCCTGGTCACCCCCTTCCACATCGGACCCGGTCACATCCAGTTCGGTGAGTCAGTCACCCCCTTCCACATCGGACCCGGTCACATCCAGTTTGGTGAGTCAGTCACCCACTTCCACATCGGACCCGGTCACATCCAGTTCGGTGAGTCACCCCCTTCCACATCGGACCCGGTCACATCCAGTTTGGTGAGTCACCCCCTTCCACATCGGACCCGGTCACATCCAGTTTGGTGAGTCACCCCCTTCCACATCGGACCCGGTCACATCCAGTTTGGTGAGTCACCCCCTTCCACATCGGACCCGGTCACATCCAGTTTGGTGAGTCACCCCCTTCCACATCGGACCCGGTCACATCCAGTTCGGTGAGTCACCCCCTTCCACATCGGACCCGGTCACATCCAGTTTGGTGAGTCACCCCCTTCCACATCGGACCCGGTCACATCCAGTTTGGTGAGTCAGTCACCCACTTCCACATCGGACCCGGTCACATCCAGTTTGGTGAGTCAGTCACCCCCTTCCACATCGGACCCAGTCACATCCAGTTTGGTGAGTCAGTCACCCCCTTCCACATCGGACCCGGTCACATCCAGTTCGGTGAGTCACCCCCTTCCACATCGGACCCGGTCACATCCAGTTTGGTGAGTCAGTCACCCCCTTCCACATCGGACCCGGTCACATCCAGTTTGGTGAGTCAGTCACCCCCTTCCACATCGGACCCGGTCACATCCAGTTCGGTGAGTCACCCCCTTCCACATCGGACCCAGTCACATCCAGTTTGGTGAGTCAGTCACCCCCTTCCACATCGGACCCGGTCACATCCAGTTTGGTGAGTCAGTCACCCCCTTCCACATCGGACCCGGTCACATCCAGTTCGGTGAGTCACCCCCTTCCACATCGGACCCGGTCACATCCAGTTTGGTGAGTCAGTCACCCCCTTCCACATCGGACCCGGTCACATCCAGTTCGGTGAGTCACCCCCTTCCACATCGGACCCGGTCACATCCAGTTCGGTGAGTCACCCCCTTCCACATCGGACCCGGTCACATCCAGTTTGGTGAGTCAGTCACCCCCTTCCACATCGGACCCGGTCACATCCAGTTCGGTGAGTCACCCCCTTCCACATCGGACCCGGTCACATCCAGTTTGGTGAGTCAATCACCCCCTTCCACATCGGACCCGGTCACATCCAGTTTGGTGAGTCAGTCACCCCCTTCCACATCGGACCCGGTCACATCCAGTTTGGTGAGTCACCCCCTTCCACATCGGACCCGGTCACATCCAGTTCGGTGAGTCAGTCACCCCCTTCCACATCGGACCCGGTCACATCCAGTTTGGTGAGTCAGTCACCCCCTTCCACATCGGACCCGGTCACATCCAGTTCGGTGAGTCACCCCCTTCCACATCGGACCCGGTCACATCCAGTTTGGTGAGTCAGTCACCCCCTTCCACATCGGACCCGGTCACATCCAGTTTGGTGAGTCAGTCACCCCCTTCCACATCGGACCCGGTCACATCCAGTTTGGTGAGTCAGTCACCCCCTTCCACATCGGACCCGGTCACATCCAGTTTGGTGAGTCAGTCACCCCCTTCCACATCGGACCCGGTCACATCCAGTTTGGTGAGTCAGTCACCCCCTTCCACATCGGACCCGGTCACATCCAGTTTGGTGAGTCAGTCACCCCCTTCCACATCGGACCCGGTCACATCCAGTTTGGTGAGTCAGTCACCCCCTTCCACATCGGACCCAGTTTCAGATACAATTGACGGGTGAAATCTCGATGCATCGTTCGCGGAGTGCTTGCATCGGTAAAATCCATGGTTGCACCGTTTTTTTTCATGTTGTATTTCACCCTATTCTGTGTTTCTGAGGCGAGTTGAACGCACCATCAGAAAAGGAAGAAAAAAGGTATCTCGCAGCGCGCTGCAGTGCAGTGAACAGAAGCTACCGTAGGACGGTGCAGAGTAGACACGTTGAGACAACAAACAGACTAAAGAGCACCCGCGACTAACAGAAGTGAGCCCCACGCATTAAACAAGAGAAGCACCACCTTTAGCTTTATAAAATCGCAGTCCGAGGAGCTTTGTCCGTCGATCAGTTGACTTTTCACTGTAGCGCTGAGCGCTGGTAATGATCCACACTCCACAGCTGTTCTTGCTGATTCTCCGACGCAAATTAATCTGCGTTGCGATCATCAAACGCCGCCACAGCTGGTTGTACTGCTTGCGTTTAAAGTCGTTTTCAACCGTTTCACAACTTTCCACTGTGCAGCTTTCACCTGCTGTTCTCTGGGAAAGAAGCCTCATTTATATTCTGCAGCACGACGGTGTCGCACGCCTAAAATTGCAGATCCACAAGCTCACAGCGGGGCGTGGATGAGACGCGTTGTGAGCTTGTAGATCTGCATCTGCTATGTATTTAAAACGTTAATAATACATGCAGGCCAGGGTCTTCAATGTTTTTTCAGGTCAAGCCAAGGACCCCTTACCTGAGAGTGAGAGATAGATCAAGCAGGGACCCCCCCACTATACATAGGCTATTATATTATAAAACTGTGTTGCAGATTAAACTAGACATAGTTGACAGCACCACCAGTGTGACCTGTAAATTATTTTATTATTTGTTTCTTTTCTATTTATATGTTAGTAACATTAATTGATGAACGATAGGCTATTACATTTTAATCTCTTGAACCCTCAATCCTGTCATTACAGTGGCTGCTCATGTCATTTCCATCTCTCTCTCTCTCTGTTGCGTTATATTTGCCATAAAGTGTGTGTGTGTGTGTGTGTGTGTGTGTGTGTGTGTGTGTGTGTGTGTGTGTGTGTGTGTGTGTGTGTGTGTGTGTGT
The DNA here is from genome assembly GCF_951216825.1 of Electrona antarctica. NCBI lineage: Eukaryota > Metazoa > Chordata > Actinopteri > Myctophiformes > Myctophidae > Electrona > Electrona antarctica. The sequence continues at coordinate 1,213,007 of NC_136807.1, forward strand.
GTGTGTGTGTGTGTGTGTGTGCGTGCGTGCGTGCGTGCGTGCGTGCGTGCGTGCGTGCGTGCGTGCGTGCGTGCGTGCGTGCGTGCGTGCGTGCGTGCGTGCGTGCGTGCGTGCGTGCGTGCGTGCGTGCGTGCGTGCGTGCGTGCGTGCGTGCGTGCGTGCGTGCGTGCGTGCGTGCGTGCGTGCGTGCGTGCGTGCGTGCGTGCGTGCGTGTGTGTGTGTGTGTGCGTGTGGGTCCCAGCCTTGACTCAGTACAGTGGAGACCCGCGTACAGAATGGCAGCTCAACAACTTCACCACCAAAGAGCAGCTCCTAGAGGCAGTTCGGAACTTCAGATACAAGGGAGGGAACACCTTCACAGGTCAATATACCTTTGTTCATGCAAACATTCTGTTGTCTGCTACTCTCATCTGTGTGTCTGTGTGTGTGCGTGCGTGCGTGCGTGCGTGCGTGCGTGCGTGCGTGCGTGCGTGCGTGCGTGCGTGCGTGTTTGACGCCATACTATGCGTTACCCGCATTTTAATCAAATATTCTACGCTGCCGAGATAGTTTTATTACCTCTAGATCATACGCTGAAGTATTTGGGCTTTTGGTCTTAAAATGGTCCGTTATTATGATCCACACCAGCGGCCATCTTGCTACGCCAAATGATCCGCCTCCAGAGGCGGTTGTAGTAGAGACAAAACCCCTGTTCACTTGCATTGAACTCAATTTCCCAGAAGCCCTAGCAGCCCAGCGCATGGGTTGATTTCCGCTTTCGTCATCATAACATGATCGTCTATCCACCAGCTCCGCGGCAGAGACGGAGTTTCTTTTTAATTATTAAAATACAGCGATTTAGACACGAAATGTCGGGTATATCGTATTAAGCAGGGCATATAGTTTGGTGCGTGCGTGCGTGCGTGCGTGCGTGCGTGCGTGCGTGCGTGCGTGCGTCACTTGTGTGTGTGTATACATATTTCTGCACATTGCAAGGCGATTGTTTGAGTTCTAAATACATTTGTACAAAACGAGCATGTACTATATAGTATATTGCACAATGCACATACAACTGTGTGTGTGTGTGCATGTGTGCATGTGTGCATGTGTGCGTGCGTGCCGTGTGTGCGTGCGTTGCGTGTGTGCGTGTGTGTCTTGCAGGCCAGGCGCTGATCCATGTCATGGAGGAGAACATGAGGGCGGAGTCAGGGGCGCGGTCCGACACCCCTCTCTTCCTGGTTCTCCTGACGGACGGGAAGTCTCAGGACGACGCCGTGGCCGCCGCCCAGCGGCTGAAGAACGCCGGCGTGGAGATCATGGCTGTAGGTGAGACAGAGAGGAGGGAGGGGGGGGGTGGGGGATGGAGGGAGGCACCGAGTGCCGCGCTACGAACTCTTAGATCTGCTATTTTTTTAAATTGTGAAAAATGTGCCTCAAATCTCTGAATATATATTGTTACAGAGTGAACGTTTTTGCTTCTGGGGCGGTCCCTGGAACAACTTATTTTCAGATTGGGGTCGGCGGCTTATTAGCCTACATATAATTTTTGGGGTCCTTGACATGAAATCTTGAGCACCTCTGATATAGAAACATGAGGTATTTCAGAAAACTGTCATGATTTATTTATTTATTTTGATGTCAGGTCTAAATGGGTTAATTGATTAATTAGATTAATTTTGATGAATTCATTACTATTGCCCTCAAAATAGAAGAGAAGTTTCATAACACACATCTTTGGATTTTGTATTAATCTGTTCTCAAATCTTCTATTAAGTACGTCTAGATGTGCTGTCATGCACATTTCAGTACAGCCTAAGAGCTTTATTTCAACCAATTGCCTGTAGTTTAAAATGTTTGAGAACCACTGTGCTAGAGACCCCTGCTGGTTAGTCGGGGTGCCTGCAGTCTGTTCTGCAGACTTTGATAACAATATATCCAGTAACAAGAAGATATGGTTGCTGTTGGGAGGAAACCTCCTAACTCCATTTTTGAGTTTTATTTTTTATTTTTATTATAATTGTTTTGCATACATCAGTGCTATTGAACACCTTTTCTTTTACGTCTGTGTGTTGTTTCGGAAATATTGAACCAGTAGTAAAAAAAACGCTTCGGACAAAACCTCTTAACTCCATTTCGACCTGACAATAGATTCTACAGTCTTCTAAAGCAGGGGTTCTCAACGTTTTTGGCCGGGGACCCCCGAAAATGCTTTGGCAACGTCTCGGGACCCCCGCCCCGCCCCCTCCCGACCCCCAATATAAATTGACTGCTACAATAACCTTAAACCATTTTGGGCGGGAACCCCTTTTGGTGTTTTAAGCATTGTTATAATTTAGCTATTGAAAAATAGCAGATCTACAAGCTCATAGCGCGCCACCGAGTGGCGCGCTACGAGCTTGTAGGTCTGCTATTTTTGAAAAATCGTGAAAATAAAATTTAAAAACAATATATATATTTTTTTTTTTGAAAATAATTTGGGGACCCCCCAAAATAATTTGGCGACCCCCCGAGGGGTCGCGATCCACGGGTTGAGAACCCCTGTTCTAAAGCAGAACATTTCTGAAAAACCTATCTTTCTATGTCAGATTTGCCATCTTCAGCTCTGAGGTCACAGTTCTCCGCCAGGTTGTTTTTGGCCTCCCTTGTTTCCTCTTTCCAGGTGGGGTCCATCTTAGGGCTACTTTAGGAATGCTGTTCTGATCCATTCGAAGGACATGTCCGAGCCATCTGAGCCGTCTGTGTTTGATTTCCATTACCACATTGTTAAAAAGGTTATCTTTGAAAAACAAAGAAAAGGTCCCGCCACACTGTCAGACACTTGCCAAAATGTTGCTCTTTATTGGGTCGACGTTTCGGTCGATTAGACCTTCATCAGGACAGACAATGTACCACATTGTAACAGTTTGTCTTTAGTTTAGTTTATTATAATAAGGAGAAGATTTGACTAGAAGACGAAGAGAAGGTGAAATGTTTCTCATTCAGGGGAACCTCTCTGGTGGTTTGGGTTTGAATGATGAGCTACCTGAAGTGATGAAGTATTACAACAAGTCTGAAGATGACCTATAAGGACAGAGGCCCGTGGGCTGAGTCCTATAGATGACCTATAAGGACAGAGGCCCGTGGGCTGAGTCCTATAGATGACCTATAAGGACAGAGGCCCGTGGGCTGAGTCCTATAGATGACCTATAAGGACAGAGGCCCGTGGGCTGAGTCCTATAGATGACCTATAAGGACAGAGGCCCGTGGGCTGAGTCCTATAGATGACCTATAAGGACAGAGGCCCGTGGGCTGAGTCCTATAGATGACCTATAAGGACAGAGGCCCGTGGGCTGAGTCCTATAGATGACCTATAAGGACAGAGGCCCGTGGGCTGAGTCCTATAGATGACCTATAAGGACAGAGGCCCGTGGGCTGAATCCTATAGATGACCTATAAGGACAGAGGCCCGTGGGCTGAATCCTATAGATGACCTATAAGGACAGAGGCCCGTGGGCTGAGTCCTATAGATGACCTATAAGGACAGAGGCCCGTGGGCTGAGTCCTATAGATGACCTATAAGGACAGAGGCCCGTGGGCTGAGTCCTATAGATGACCTATAAGGACAGAGGCCCGTGGGCTGAGTCCTATAGATGACCTATAAGGACAGAGGCCCGTGGGCTGAGTCCTATAGATGACCTATAAGGACAGAGGCCCGTGGGCTGAGTCCTATAGATGACCTATAAGGACAGAGGCCCGTGGGCTGAGTCCTATAGATGACCTATAAGGACAGAGGCCCGTGGGCTGAGTCCTATAGATGACCTATAAGGACAGAGGCCCGTGGGCTGAGTCCTATAGATGACCTATAAGGACAGAGGCCCGTGGGCTGAGTCCTATAGATGACCTATAAGGACAGAGGCCCGTGGGCTGAGTCCTATAGATGACCTATAAGGACAGAGGCCCGTGGGCTGAGTCCTATAGATGACCTATAAGGACAGAGGCCCGTGGGCTGAGTCCTATAGATGACCTATAAGGACAGAGGCCCGTGGGCTGAGTCCTATAGATGACCTATAAGGACAGAGGCCCGTGGGCTGAGTCCTATAGATGACCTATAAGGACAGAGGCCCGTGGGCTGAGTCCTATAGATGACCTATAAGGACAGAGGCCCGTGGGCTGAGTCCTATAGATGACCTATAAGGACAGAGGCCCGTGGGCTGAATCCTATAGATGACCTATAAGGACAGAGGCCCGTGGGCTGAGTCCTATAGATGACCTATAAGGACAGAGGCCCGTGGGCTGAGTCCTATAGATGACCTATAAGGACAGAGGCCCGTGGGCTGAGTCCTATAGATGACCTATAAGGACAGAGGCCCGTGGGCTGAGTCCTATAGATGACCTATAAGGACAGAGGCCCGTGGGCTGAGTCCTATAGATGACCTATAAGGACAGAGGCCCGTGGGCTGAGTCCTATAGATGACCTATAAGGACAGAGGCCCGTGGGCTGAGTCCTATAGATGACCTATAAGGACAGAGGCCCGTGGGCTGAGTCCTATAGATGACCTATAAGGACAGAGGCCCGTGGGCTGAGTCCTATAGATGACCTATAAGGACAGAGGCCCGTGGGCTGAGTCCTATAGATGACCTATAAGGACAGAGGCCCGTGGGCTGAATCCTATAGATGACCTATAAGGACAGAGGCCCGTGGGCTGAGTCCTATAGATGACCTATAAGGACAGAGGCCCGTGGGCTGAATCCTATAGATGACCTATAAGGACAGAGGCCCGTGGGCTGAATCCTATAGATGACCTATAAGGACAGAGGCCCGTGGGCTGAGTCCTATAGATGACCTATAAGGACAGAGGCCCGTGGGCTGAGTCCTATAGATGACCTATAAGGACAGAGGCCCGTGGGCTGAGTCCTATAGATGACCTATAAGGACAGAGGCCCGTGGGCTGAATCCTATAGATGACCTATAAGGACAGAGGCCCGTGGGCTGAGTCCTATAGATGACCTATAAGGACAGAGGCCTGTGGGCTGAGTCCTATAGATGACCTATAAGGACAGAGGCCCGTGGGCTGAATCCTATAGATGACCTATAAGGACAGAGGCCTGTGGGCTGAGTCCTATAGATGACCTATAAGGACAGAGGCCCCGTGGGCTGAATGATGACCTATAAGGACAGAGGCCCGTGGGCTGAGTCCTATAGATGACCTATAAGGACAGAGGCCCGTGGGCTGAATCCTATAGATGACCTATAAGGACAGAGGCCCGTGGGCTGAATCCTATAGATGACCTATAAGGACAGAGGCCCGTGGGCTGAGTCCTATAGATGACCTATAAGGACAGAGGCCCGTGGGCTGAGTCCTATAGATGACCTATAAGGACAGAGGCCCGTGGGCTGAATCCTATAGATGACCTATAAGGACAGAGGCCCGTGGGCTGAGTCCTATAGATGACCTATAAGGACAGAGGCCCGTGGGCTGAATCCTATAGATGACCTATAAGGACAGAGGCCCGTGGGCTGAATCCTATAGATGACCTATAAGGACAGAGGCCCGTGGGCTGAATCCTATAGATGACCTATAAGGACAGAGGCCCGTGGGCTGAATCAGATGACCTATAAGGACAGAGGCCCGTGGGCTGAATCCTATAGATGACCTATAAGGACAGAGGCCCGTGGGCTGAATCCTATAGATGACCTATAAGGACAGAGGCCCGTGGGCTGAGTCCTATAGATGACCTATAAGGACAGAGGCCTGTGGGCTGAGTCCTATAGATGACCTATAAGGACAGAGGCCCGTGGGCTGAGTCCTATAGATGACCTATAAGGACAGAGGCCCGTGGGCTGAATCAGATGACCTATAAGGACAGAGGCCCGTGGGCTGAATCAGATGACCTATAAGGACAGAGGCCTGTGGGCTGAATCAGATGACCTATAAGGACAGAGGCCCGTGGGCTGAATGATGACCTATAAGGACAGAGGCCCGTGGGCTGAATCCTATAGATGACCTATAAGGACAGAGGCCCGTGGGCTGAATCCTATAGATGACCTATAAGGACAGAGGCCCGTGGGCTGAGTCCTATAGATGACCTATAAGGACAGAGGCCCGTGGGCTGAGTCCTATAGATGACCTATAAGGACAGAGGCCCGTGGGCTGAATCCTATAGATGACCTATAAGGACAGAGGCCCGTGGGCTGAGTCCTATAGATGACCTATAAGGACAGAGGCCCGTGGGCTGAGTCCTATAGATGACCTATAAGGACAGAGGCCCGTGGGCTGAGTCCTATAGATGACCTATAAGGACAGAGGCCCGTGGGCTGAGTCCTATAGATGACCTATAAGGACAGAGGCCCGTGGGCTGAATGATGACCTATAAGGACAGAGGCCCGTGGGCTGAGTCCTATAGATGACCTATAAGGACAGAGGCCCGTGGGCTGAATCCTATAGATGACCTATAAGGACAGAGGCCTGTGGGCTGAGTCCTATAGATGACCTATAAGGACAGAGGCCTGTGGGCTGAATCCTATAGATGACCTATAAGGACAGAGGCCCGTGGGCTGAGTCCTATAGATGACCTATAAGGACAGAGGCCCGTGGGCTGAGTCCTATAGATGACCTATAAGGACAGAGGCCCGTGGGCTGAATCCTATAGATGACCTATAAGGACAGAGGCCCGTGGGCTGAATCCTATAGATGACCTATAAGGACAGAGGCCCGTGGGCTGAATCCTATAGATGACCTATAAGGACAGAGGCCTGTGGGCTGAATCCTATAGATGACCTATAAGGACAGAGGCCCGTGGGCTGAGTCCTATAGATGACCTATAAGGACAGAGGCCCGTGGGCTGAGTCCTATAGATGACCTATAAGGACAGAGGCCCGTGGGCTGAGTCCTATAGATGACCTATAAGGACAGAGGCCTGTGGGCTGAATGATGACCTATAAGGACAGAGGCCCGTGGGCTGAGTCCTATAGATGACCTATAAGGACAGAGGCCCGTGGGCTGAATCCTATAGATGACCTATAAGGACAGAGGCCCGTGGGCTGAGTCCTATAGATGACCTATAAGGACAGAGGCCTGTGGGCTGAGTCCTATAGATGACCTATAAGGACAGAGGCCCGTGGGCTGAGTCCTATAGATGACCTATAAGGACAGAGGCCCGTGGGCTGAGTCCTATAGATGACCTATAAGGACAGAGGCCCGTGGGCTGAGTCCTATAGATGACCTATAAGGACAGAGGCCTGTGGGCTGAGTCCTATAGATGACCTATAAGGACAGAGGCCCGTGGGCTGAATCCTATAGATGACCTATAAGGACAGAGGCCCGTGGGCTGAGTCCTATAGATGACCTATAAGGACAGAGGCCCGTGGGCTGAATCCTATAGATGACCTATAAGGACAGAGGCCCGTGGGCTGAGTCCTATAGATGACCTATAAGGACAGAGGCCTGTGGGCTGAATCCTATAGATGACCTATAAGGACAGAGGCCCGTGGGCTGAATCCTATAGATGACCTATAAGGACAGAGGCCCGTGGGCTGAGTCCTATAGATGACCTATAAGGACAGAGGCCCGTGGGCTGAATCCTATAGATGACCTATAAGGACAGAGGCCCGTGGGCTGAGTCCTATAGATGACCTATAAGGACAGAGGCCCGTGGGCTGAATCCTATAGATGACCTATAAGGACAGAGGCCCGTGGGCTGAATGATGACCTATAAGGACAGAGGCCCGTGGGCTGAGTCCTATAGATGACCTATAAGGACAGAGGCCCGTGGGCTGAGTCCTATAGATGACCTATAAGGACAGAGGCCCGTGGGCTGAGTCCTATAGATGACCTATAAGGACAGAGGCCTGTGGGCTGAGTCCTATAGATGACCTATAAGGACAGAGGCCCGTGGGCTGAGTCCTATAGATGACCTATAAGGACAGAGGCCCGTGGGCTGAGTCCTATAGATGACCTATAAGGACAGAGGCCCGTGGGCTGAGTCCTATAGATGACCTATAAGGACAGAGGCCCGTGGGCTGAGTCCTATAGATGACCTATAAGGACAGAGGCCCGTGGGCTGAGTCCTATAGATGACCTATAAGGACAGAGGCCCGTGGGCTGAGTCCTATAGATGACCTATAAGGACAGAGGCCCGTGGGCTGAGTCCTATAGATGACCTATAAGGACAGAGGCCCGTGGGCTGAATCCTATAGATGACCTATAAGGACAGAGGCCCGTGGGCTGAGTCCTATAGATGACCTATAAGGACAGAGGCCCGTGGGCTGAATCCTATAGATGACCTATAAGGACAGAGGCCCGTGGGCTGAATCCTATAGATGACCTATAAGGACAGAGGCCCGTGGGCTGAATCCTATAGATGACCTATAAGGACAGAGGCCCGTGGGCTGAGTCCTATAGATGACCTATAAGGACAGAGGCCCGTGGGCTGAGTCCTATAGATGACCTATAAGGACAGAGGCCCGTGGGCTGAGTCCTATAGATGACCTATAAGGACAGAGGCCCGTGGGCTGAGTCCTATAGATGACCTATAAGGACAGAGGCCCGTGGGCTGAGTCCTATAGATGACCTATAAGGACAGAGGCCCGTGGGCTGAGTCCTATAGATGACCTATAAGGACAGAGGCCCGTGGGCTGAGTCCTATAGATGACCTATAAGGACAGAGGCCCGTGGGCTGAGTCCTATAGATGACCTATAAGGACAGAGGCCCGTGGGCTGAATGATGACCTATAAGGACAGAGGCCCGTGGGCTGAATCCTATAGATGACCTATAAGGACAGAGGCCCGTGGGCTGAGTCCTATAGATGACCTATAAGGACAGAGGCCCGTGGGCTGAGTCCTATAGATGACCTATAAGGACAGAGGCCCGTGGGCTGAGTCCTATAGATGACCTATAAGGACAGAGGCCCGTGGGCTGAGTCCTATAGATGACCTATAAGGACAGAGGCCCGTGGGCTGAGTCCTATAGATGACCTATAAGGACAGAGGCCCGTGGGCTGAGTCCTATAGATGACCTATAAGGACAGAGGCCCGTGGGCTGAGTCCTATAGATGACCTATAAGGACAGAGGCCCGTGGGCTGAGTCCTATAGATGACCTATAAGGACAGAGGCCCGTGGGCTGAATGATGACCTATAAGGACAGAGGCCCGTGGGCTGAGTCCTATAGATGACCTATAAGGACAGAGGCCCGTGGGCTGAGTCCTATAGATGACCTATAAGGACAGAGGCCCGTGGGCTGAGTCCTATAGATGACCTATAAGGACAGAGGCCCGTGGGCTGAATCCTATAGATGACCTATAAGGACAGAGGCCCGTGGGCTGAATCCTATAGATGACCTATAAGGACAGAGGCCCGTGGGCTGAGTCCTATAGATGACCTATAAGGACAGAGGCCCGTGGGCTGAATCCTATAGATGACCTATAAGGACAGAGGCCCGTGGGCTGAGTCCTATAGATGACCTATAAGGACAGAGGCCCGTGGGCTGAGTCCTATAGATGACCTATAAGGACAGAGGCCCGTGGGCTGAGTCCTATAGATGACCTATAAGGACAGAGGCCCGTGGGCTGAGTCCTATAGATGACCTATAAGGACAGAGGCCCGTGGGCTGAGTCCTATAGATGACCTATAAGGACAGAGGCCCGTGGGCTGAGTCCTATAGATGACCTATAAGGACAGAGGCCCGTGGGCTGAGTCCTATAGATGACCTATAAGGACAGAGGCCCGTGGGCTGAGTCCTATAGATGACCTATAAGGACAGAGGCCCGTGGGCTGAGTCCTATAGATGACCTATAAGGACAGAGGCCCGTGGGCTGAGTCCTATAGATGACCTATAAGGACAGAGGCCCGTGGGCTGAATCCTATAGATGACCTATAAGGACAGAGGCCCGTGGGCTGAGTCCTATAGATGACCTATAAGGTCAGAGGCCCGTGGGCTGAGTCCTATAGATGACCTATAAGGACAGAGGCCCGTGGGCTGAGTCCTATAGATGACCTATAAGGACAGAGGCCCGTGGGCTGAGTCCTATAGATGACCTATAAGGACAGAGGCCCGTGGGCTGAATCCTATAGATGACCTATAAGGACAGAGGCCCGTGGGCTGAGTCCTATAGATGACCTATAAGGACAGAGGCCCGTGGGCTGAGTCCTATAGATGACCTATAAGGACAGAGGCCCGTGGGCTGAGTCCTATAGATGACCTATAAGGACAGAGGCCCGTGGGCTGAGTCCTATAGATGACCTATAAGGACAGAGGCCCGTGGGCTGAATGATGACCTATAAGGACAGAGGCCCGTGGGCTGAGTCCTATAGATGACCTATAAGGACAGAGGCCCGTGGGCTGAATCCTATAGATGACCTATAAGGACAGAGGCCCGTGGGCTGAGTCCTATAGATGACCTATAAGGACAGAGGCCCGTGGGCTGAGTCCTATAGATGACCTATAAGGACAGAGGCCCGTGGGCTGAGTCCTATAGATGACCTATAAGGACAGAGGCCCGTGGGCTGAATGATGACCTATAAGGACAGAGGCCCGTGGGCTGAGTCCTATAGATGACCTATAAGGACAGAGGCCCGTGGGCTGAATCCTATAGATGACCTATAAGGACAGAGGCCCGTGGGCTGAGTCCTATAGATGACCTATAAGGACAGAGGCCCGTGGGCTGAGTCCTATAGATGACCTATAAGGACAGAGGCCCGTGGGCTGAGTCCTATAGATGACCTATAAGGACAGAGGCCCGTGGGCTGAGTCCTATAGATGACCTATAAGGACAGAGGCCCGTGGGCTGAATCCTATAGATGACCTATAAGGACAGAGGCCCGTGGGCTGAATCCTATAGATGACCTATAAGGACAGAGGCCCGTGGGCTGAGTCCTATAGATGACCTATAAGGACAGAGGCCCGTGGGCTGAGTCCTATAGATGACCTATAAGGACAGAGGCCCGTGGGCTGAGTCCTATAGATGACCTATAAGGACAGAGGCCCGTGGGCTGAATCCTATAGATGACCTATAAGGACAGAGGCCCGTGGGCTGAATCCTAGATGACCTATAAGGACAGAGGCCCGTGGGCTGAGTCCTATAGATGACCTATAAGGACAGAGGCCCGTGGGCTGAGTCCTATAGATGACCTATAAGGACAGAGGCCCGTGGGCTGAGTCCTATAGATGACCTATAAGGACAGAGGCCCGTGGGCTGAATCCTATAGATGACCTATAAGGACAGAGGCCCGTGGGCTGAATCCTATAGATGACCTATAAGGACAGAGGCCCGTGGGCTGAATCCTATAGATGACCTATAAGGACAGAGGCCCGTGGGCTGAGTCCTATAGATGACCTATAAGGACAGAGGCCTGTGGGCTGAATGATGACCTATAAGGACAGAGGCCCGTGGGCTGAATGATGACCTATAAGGACAGAGGCCCGTGGGCTGAATGATGACCTATAAGGACAGAGGCCCGTGGGCTGAATGATGACCTATAAGGACAGAGGCCCGTGGGCTGAATGATGACCTATAAGGACAGAGGCCCGTGGGCTGAGTCCTATAGATGACCTATAAGGACAGAGGCCCGTGGGCTGAATCCTATAGATGACCTATAAGGACAGAGACCCGTGGGCTGAGTCCTATAGATGACCTATAAGGACAGAGGCCCGTGGGCTGAGTCCTATAGATGACCTATAAGGACAGAGGCCCGTGGGCTGAATCCTATAGATGACCTATAAGGACAGAGGCCCGTGGGCTGAATGATGACCTATAAGGACAGAGGCCCGTGGGCTGAGTCCTATAGATGACCTATAAGGACAGAGGCCCGTGGGCTGAGTCCTATAGATGACCTATAAGGACAGAGGCCCGTGGGCTGAGTCCTATAGATGACCTATAAGGACAGAGGCCTGTGGGCTGAATCCTAGATGACCTATAAGGACAGAGGCCCGTGGGCTGAGTCCTATAGATGACCTATAAGGACAGAGGCCCGTGGGCTGAGTCCTATAGATGACCTATAAGGACAGAGGCCCGTGGGCTGAGTCCTATAGATGACCTATAAGGACAGAGGCCCGTGGGCTGAGTCCTATAGATGACCTATAAGGACAGAGGCCCGTGGGCTGAGTCCTATAGATGACCTATAAGGACAGAGGCCCGTGGGCTGAATCCTATAGATGACCTATAAGGACAGAGGCCCGTGGGCTGAGTCCTATAGATGACCTATAAGGACAGAGGCCCGTGGGCTGAGTCCTATAGATGACCTATAAGGACAGAGGCCCGTGGGCTGAGTCCTATAGATGACCTATAAGGACAGAGGCCCGTGGGCTGAGTCCTATAGATGACCTATAAGGACAGAGGCCCGTGGGCTGAATGATGACCTATAAGGACAGAGGCCCGTGGGCTGAGTCCTATAGATGACCTATAAGGACAGAGGCCCGTGGGCTGAATCCTATAGATGACCTATAAGGACAGAGGCCCGTGGGCTGAGTCCTATAGATGACCTATAAGGACAGAGGCCCGTGGGCTGAGTCCTATAGATGACCTATAAGGACAGAGGCCCGTGGGCTGAGTCCTATAGATGACCTATAAGGACAGAGGCCCGTGGGCTGAATGATGACCTATAAGGACAGAGGCCCGTGGGCTGAGTCCTATAGATGACCTATAAGGACAGAGGCCCGTGGGCTGAATCCTATAGATGACCTATAAGGACAGAGGCCCGTGGGCTGAGTCCTATAGATGACCTATAAGGACAGAGGCCCGTGGGCTGAGTCCTATAGATGACCTATAAGGACAGAGGCCCGTGGGCTGAGTCCTATAGATGACCTATAAGGACAGAGGCCCGTGGGCTGAGTCCTATAGATGACCTATAAGGACAGAGGCCCGTGGGCTGAATCCTATAGATGACCTATAAGGACAGAGGCCCGTGGGCTGAATCCTATAGATGACCTATAAGGACAGAGGCCCGTGGGCTGAGTCCTATAGATGACCTATAAGGACAGAGGCCCGTGGGCTGAGTCCTATAGATGACCTATAAGGACAGAGGCCCGTGGGCTGAGTCCTATAGATGACCTATAAGGACAGAGGCCCGTGGGCTGAATCCTATAGATGACCTATAAGGACAGAGGCCCGTGGGCTGAATCCTAGATGACCTATAAGGACAGAGGCCCGTGGGCTGAGTCCTATAGATGACCTATAAGGACAGAGGCCCGTGGGCTGAGTCCTATAGATGACCTATAAGGACAGAGGCCCGTGGGCTGAGTCCTATAGATGACCTATAAGGACAGAGGCCCGTGGGCTGAATCCTATAGATGACCTATAAGGACAGAGGCCCGTGGGCTGAATCCTATAGATGACCTATAAGGACAGAGGCCCGTGGGCTGAATCCTATAGATGACCTATAAGGACAGAGGCCCGTGGGCTGAGTCCTATAGATGACCTATAAGGACAGAGGCCTGTGGGCTGAATGATGACCTATAAGGACAGAGGCCCGTGGGCTGAATGATGACCTATAAGGACAGAGGCCCGTGGGCTGAATGATGACCTATAAGGACAGAGGCCCGTGGGCTGAATGATGACCTATAAGGACAGAGGCCCGTGGGCTGAGTCCTATAGATGACCTATAAGGACAGAGGCCCGTGGGCTGAATCCTATAGATGACCTATAAGGACAGAGACCCGTGGGCTGAGTCCTATAGATGACCTATAAGGACAGAGGCCCGTGGGCTGAGTCCTATAGATGACCTATAAGGACAGAGGCCCGTGGGCTGAATCCTATAGATGACCTATAAGGACAGAGGCCCGTGGGCTGAATGATGACCTATAAGGACAGAGGCCCGTGGGCTGAGTCCTATAGATGACCTATAAGGACAGAGGCCCGTGGGCTGAGTCCTATAGATGACCTATAAGGACAGAGGCCCGTGGGCTGAGTCCTATAGATGACCTATAAGGACAGAGGCCTGTGGGCTGAATCCTAGATGACCTATAAGGACAGAGGCCCGTGGGCTGAGTCCTATAGATGACCTATAAGGACAGAGGCCTGTGGGCTGAGTCCTAATGATGACCTATAAGGACAGAGGCCCGTGGGCTGAGTCCTATAGATGACCTATAAGGACAGAGGCCCGTGGGCTGAGTCCTATAGATGACCTATAAGGACAGAGGCCCGTGGGCTGAGTCCTATAGATGACCTATAAGGACAGAGACCCGTGGGCTGAGTCCTATAGATGACCTATAAGGACAGAGGCCCGTGGGCTGAGTCCTATAGATGACCTATAAGGACAGAGGCCCGTGGGCTGAGTCCTATAGATGACCTATAAGGACAGAGGCCTGTGGGCTGAGTCCTATAGATGACCTATAAGGACAGAGGCCCGTGGGCTGAGTCCTATAGATGACCTATAAGGACAGAGGCCTGTGGGCTGAGTCCTATAGATGACCTATAAGGACAGAGGCCCGTGGGCTGAGTCCTATAGATGACCTATAAGGACAGAGGCCCGTGGGCTGAATCCTATAGATGACCTATAAGGACAGAGGCCCGTGGGCTGAATGATGACCTATAAGGACAGAGGCCCGTGGGCTGAGTCCTATAGATGACCTATAAGGACAGAGGCCCGTGGGCTGAGTCCTATAGATGACCTATAAGGACAGAGGCCCGTGGGCTGAGTCCTATAGATGACCTATAAGGACAGAGGCCCGTGGGCTGAGTCCTATAGATGACCTATAAGGACAGAGGCCCGTGGGCTGAGTCCTATAGATGACCTATAAGGACAGAGGCCCGTGGGCTGAATCCTATAGATGACCTATAAGGACAGAGGCCCGTGGGCTGAATCCTATAGATGACCTATAAGGACAGAGGCCCGTGGGCTGAATCCTAATGAAAACGAATTCCTAGCAGAGACGAATATCGACAGGACCGTCATCGCTCTGAGACGTCCACTTCCTTGGTTCCAAAGGGAATAATCAAAAGAATCATTGACGGCGTCTATATTACGCAACATGCGCTGTTTACGAGGAAATATGTGGCCAAATTTGACTGAGGGACTGCCAATGGATTTTTTTGAATATTCGTTTTTTTCATGTCATGTGAAAGCAGGGAATCACATACACACACGTTTATATTACTCCTAAACATATTATCAGAAGGGGGGGCGGAGGCATATTACATATAGTTTTTGGGGGTCCTTGACATGAAATATTGAGCACCTCTGAAACAGGTATTTCAGAAAACTGTCAGGATTTAGAAGACATTTTTTAAATGTCGACGTCAGGCCTAAATGGGTTAAAACACCAAAAGGGGTTCCCGTCCTGAATGGGTTTTAACCCATTTTGGGTGGGAACCCCTTTTGGTGTTAGCATTATGTTACGCTTTAGCTATTCAAAAATAGCAGATCTACAAGCTCATAGCACGCCACCGAGTGGCGCGCTATGAGCTTGTAGATCTGCTATTTTGGAAAAATCGAAGAACGACTGACATAGAAACATAGCTTTTTCAGAAAACTGTCAGGATGTAGAAGACATTTTTTAGAATCTGATCTCAGGTCAAAATGGGTTAATAACACGTTAGTATGAACATGTGTTAAAATGATGAATTCATCCTCTGTTTGTCACTACAGGCGTGAAGAACGCCGACGAGGCCGAGTTGAGGCAGGTGGCGTCGGAGCCTCTGGACCTCAACGTGTACAACGTCAACGACTTCCCCCTGCTCAGCAAGCTGGTGGCGCGCCTCGTCCACATCCTCTGTGGGAAGATCCAGGACCGCAGCATCGCCAAACGTAAGAACAGTATCTATCATCTGGTACGACAGAGAGAACTCCCATTCATTTTTGAGGGGCCCTAGCCCCTTCTATATTCAGCTATAGTGTCGATTTGTGTCCTAACACAAACATTAAATGCCAGTGACATGGACGTAAATGGAGAATTTACGTCATATGTAGACGAGCAAATCGGCTATTTTGTTAAATTCCCATTGACAATGAATGGAGAATTTACGTCATATGCAGCGACGGCTCCAGAAAATTGTGACTGTGGGTGCTATGGGGGGGCTGGCTATTTAGAGGGGGGGCTAATGAATCTTGGTTTACATAGAAGTCAGTCAATTGGGCTTGTTTTGAGGGGGGGCTTAGGGGGGGCTAAGCGTCCACCAGAGGGGGCTAAAGACCCCCTTTGCCGTCCCTGGAGCCGTCCCTGGTCATATGTGTCTGAGCAAATAGACATGATACGTCATGAGTCGACTCATGATGTACGATGATACGCAGCTTTTGTCCTCACACGTCTCAATATTTGCCATTGACAAAGGAAGGAGAAATTTGATCAAACAAATGACGGAAATTTGTGGCAACACAAACATTAAATGCTGTTGACAATGAAGGGAAACCTTACGTCATATTGTAGAGCAAATTGGCTAACCAATCACATAAAGTCAGTTGTTCAGGGGATGATGTATAATGATGTATAATGATAAGAGCGCCCTCACTTCACTTCACACGGATGTGACTTTTTTATTTTCTTACTGAGGTGAACATTAGGATATGTGAACGGGAGAGACAGTGTAGGTAAGATACTGTGGGAGGGAGAAGTGAAGATTTGGGGAGGGGGTTGAAAACCAGATGTGTTGTGGATCAGCTCAAGGGGTTTGAGACAGTGAGCATGCTGATGGACCAGCAAGGAGGGAGTTGCAATATTCAAGCCTGGAGATGAGCGAGACTTGGACAAGGAACTGCACAGAACTGAACTGACAGACGTCTTGGTGAGGAACGGTCTCATGGATGTTGTAAACTAAAGGTGGCCTTACACTAGCCGATAATCGAGCATTTTTGACGCTCGGGGGGTGCCCGACCGCTCATAGCGCGATCGGGATCGGCCCGATCAACATCAAGAATGTTTGATTTGCTCTGCCCCGCTCCGATTATCCTGTAGTCGTGTGGTGCTATCAGATTTCAGATTGAAAAAAATCGGCTAGTGTAAGGCCACCTTTAGTGTAAATCTACAGGATAGAGTGATCGCTGCAATATTATATGCCTTGAAGGACAACTGACTGTCCAGGTCGGCCACTCCCAGGGTCAGCCAGGCCACTCCCAGGGCTTTCCAGGGAAAGAAGATCATGATTGCATAATTGAACATGAGGTGGTACAGTAGGAAGACATCACCTGTAAGATAACTCATAAACCAACCAGGTGGAAATAGCGGCACTCCAAAATAAAAGATGCAAGACTGGCTCAGATGCAATTTCTCATGTTTTTATTTGAGAACTCCCAGCGTTCTCAAAATGTATTTTCAAAGCTGAGCACTCACTGCCTTAACCAAGAGCAGTTCCCAGAGGAAGTGCACCTGCCTTTCTTTAAGATGTCAGTTAGGTATGCAGAGCTGTGCTCTTCAATGAGGGTGGGGGGGGGGGGGGGGTTACATCACATACAGTACATACCTGCTATCTAGTATGTATTTATCTTTTTTGTTTATTTATTTAACCGGTTTCTATGCCATGTCTCTCTCTCCTGCTCTCATTCTACCCCTATCCTCTCCCTTCTCATCATGGAATACTCTTCTGCTCTCATTCTACCCCTATCCTCTCCCTTCTCATCATGGAATACTCTTCTGCTCTCATTCTACCCCTATCCTCTCCCTTCTCATCATGGAATACTCTTCTGCTCTCATTCTACCCCTATCCTCTCCCTTCTCATCATGGAATACTCTTCTGCTCTCATTCTACCCCTATCCTCTCCCTTCTCATCATGGAATACTCTTCTGCTCTCATTCTACCCCTATCCTCTCCCTTCTCATCATGGAATACTCTTCTGCTCTCATTCTACCCCTATCCTCTCCCTTCTCATCATGGAATACTCTTCTGCTCTCATTCTACCCCTATCCTCTCCCTTCTCATCATGGAATACTCTTCTGCTCTCATTCTACCCCTATCCTCTCCCTTCTCATCATGGAATACTCTTCTGCTCTCATTCTACCCCTATCCTCTCCCTTCTCATCATGGAATACTACAAAATGTGTGCGCACTAAAAAAATAAAAATAATACTTCTTTACTAACTGTAAACCTGTTGATTCTGATAGCAAGACATACAGTCAGCTCAATACTTACTCACTCACACACCTCACTAAAAATCACTTAAAATCACTTAAAAGTGCATTCCATGATTTCATCGCCCATATGCACAGTAGCGCAGCTATAGCTTGTCATACACGTCAATGTAGAACAGTGGTTCCCAAAGTGGGGTCCGGGGACCCCTAGGGGTCCTTGAGGGAGTTCCAGCGGGTCCCCAGCTAAATGATAGTTATAGGAACCAAATGGACCCTTATGGGTCTGTAACTCTGAGTGTGTACAAATGGAACCCTAACGGGTCCATTTGTACACACTCAAAGTTAAATTAACATTGATTTTATGATATGAATTGGACTCCCAGAGATGAAAATGCCATTCAATGGGGGTCCGTAGCCTGGTCCAACTGGTGGTGCTTGAAATTAAAAGTGTTGAGAATCACTGCTAGAGCCGTAATACAAATCTTCTCTTATGGGGGGTTCGGGTTCCTGGCATATCTCTTCAAATGGGGGTCCGCGGGGCTAATGAGCGTCGATTTGGGGGTCCTAGACATGAAAAACCTTGGGAACCCCTGCTGTAGAACGAAGACATAGTAATAATAATAATAATAAAACTTTATTTGTATAGCACCTTTCATGACAGCTCAAAGTGCTTTACAGAGCAATGGAGAAAGAAAGAAAAGAAAAGCGATAGTAATCCAGTGTGTCTTTCCCTCCCTCCAGGAATGGAGCCCCGGCCTACGGTAGACCCAGTCCTGTCGTACCCCAGTCCCACCGACCTGCGCTTCTCGGGGCTGGGCTCCAGGGAGGTCAGGCTGCACTGGACCACCGGCCTGGCCAGCCTGGCTGTGCAGCAGTACCGGGTGGTCTTCCACAGCTCCGAGGGGCAGAGTCCACAGGAGGTCAGTCCGAGTGACCTGACTCCGCCAGATTGAGGCAGTATTGAGTTCACCAGTTCCCTCCTCCTGCCTGCATCTGATCTCTCTCAAGCAGAAACGATGAACCCGGAAGCAGCGGGACAAAACTCTGATATCTCCATAATAATTTTGAGTTGTTAGGTTGTGTTTACATGTGCGCTGTGGCAGCACTTCAATAAGTCTCGCGTTGATCCCGCCTCTAGCGGCCTCATACAGCCACATATCGCTCCTCTAGAGGCCTCATACAGCCGCATATCGCTCCTCTAGAGGCCTCATACAGCCGCATATCGCTCCTCTAGAGGCCTCATACAGCCACATATCGCTCCTCTAGAGGCCTCATACAGCCGCATATCGCTCCTCTAGCGGCCTCATACAGCCACATATCGCTCCTCTAGAGGCCTCATACAGCCGCATATCGCTCCTCTAGAGGCCTCATACAGCCGCATATCGCTCCTCTAGAGGCCTCATACAGCCACATATCGCTCCTCTAGAGGCCTCATACAGCCACATATCGCTCCTCTAGCGGCCTCATACAGCCACATATCGCTCCTCTAGCGGCCCCATACAGCCACATATCGCTCCTCTAGCGGCCCCATACAGCCGCATATCGCTCCTCTAGCGGCCTCATACAGCCACATATCGCTCCTCTAGCGGCCTCATACAGCCACATATCGCTCCTCTAGCGGCCTCATACAGCCACATATCGCTCCTCTAGCGGCCCCATACAGCCACATATCGCTCCTCTAGCGGCCCCATACAGCCGCATATCGCTCCTCTAGCGGCCTCATACAGCCACATATCGCTCCTCTAGCGGCCTCATACAGCCACATATCGCTCCTCTAGCGGCCTCATACAGCCACATATCGCTCCTCTAGCGGCCCCATACAGCCACATATCGCTCCTCTAGCGGCCTCATACAGCCGCATATCGCTCCTCTAGCGGCCTCATACAGCCGCATATCGCTCCTCTAGCGGCCTCATACAGCCACATATCGCTCCTCTAGAGGCCTCATACAGCCACATATCGCTCCTCTAGCGGCCCCATACAGCCACATATCGCTCCTCTAGAGGCCTCATACAGCCGCATATCGCTCCGGACAGAATTGGTCCGGAGTACATCGTCTCTGCCCGAGAGATCCCAGACTCTCCCTTCTGGCAGAATGCAAATGTTGTCCAGCAGGGGGAGTGGTTCCACCAGGCTACAGTCTGAGGGCCACACCACCAACTCAGCCAGTAAACTGACGCGCTAATGTCTTTGTTTGCCCACTGATCTGATCGCTAGCTTTTTTTTTTAGGGTTTTATTTGAATTTGCAGATTGAATTAGAAATGAAGACAAATGCATAATATGCACTATTGTCTTTCTAACTCTGTGTGTGTGTGTGTGTGTGTGTGTGTGTGTGTGTGTGTGTGTGTGTGTGTGTGTGTGTGTGTGTGTGTGTGTGTGTGTGTGTGTGTGTGTGTGCCGTGCCCTGCCTGCGTGTGGTGCGTGCCTGCCTGCCTGCCTGCCTGCGTGCGTGCGTGCGTGCGTGCGTGCGTCCTCTCTCCAGGTGGTGGTTCCTGGCTCCGCCTCCAGCGTGCTGCTCACAGGGCTGTCCTCCCAGACTCTGTACCACGTGTCCATCTTCCCCGTGTATGAAGACAACGTTGGCCTGGCACTACGAGGAACCGTCACCACACGTAAGAGATGAATGTACAGAGGGATGGTGTACTCTGTACTGTAACCAGACATTAGATGGTGTACTGTATCCAGACATTAGATGGTGTACTGTATCCAGACATTAGATGGTGTACTGTATCCAGACATTAGATGGTGTACTGTATCCAGACAGTAGATGGTGTACTGTAACCAGACATTAGATGGTGTACTGTATCCAGACAGTAGATGGTGTACTGTATCCAGACATTAGATGGTGTACTGTATCCAGACATTAGATGGTGTACTGTATCCAGACATTAGATGGTGTACTGTATCCAGACATTAGATGGTGTACTGTAACCAGACATTAGATGGTGTACTGTAACCAGACATTAGATGGTGTACTGTAACCAGACATTAGATGGTGTACTGTATCCAGACATTAGATGGTGTACTGTATCCAGACAGTAGATGGTGTACTGTATCCAGACATTAGATGGTGTACTGTATCCAGACATTAGATGGTGTACTGCAACCAGACATTAGATGGTGTACTGTATCCAGACATTAGATGGTGTACTGTATCCAGACATTAGATGGTGTACTGTATCCAGACATTAGATGGTGTACTGTATCCAGACATTAGATGGTGTACTGTATCCAGACATTAGATGGTGTACTGTATCCAGACATTAGATGGTGTACTGTATCCAGACATTAGATGGTGTACTGTATCCAGACATTAGATGGTGCTATTTTTCTACAGCTAAAGCACAACATAATATAATGGTTAAAGTGTTTAAATGCTAACGCGACACACATGCGTCCTCAGGTCTAAATGGGTTAACCCATTCTGGGCGGGAACCCCTTTTGGTGTTTTAAGCATTATGTTATACTTTAGCTATTGAGAAATAGCAGATCTACAAGCTCATAGTCTGCTATTGTTGAAGAATCGTGAAAATGTGGTGTAAATCTTTGAATATATATTCTTTTTAACTCAAATCTTTGTGTCTGGAGGATCCCTGGAACTACATACAAATAGTAGCCCGGGCTGTTAATATGCTAAATCGATTCGGACCCCGGGCGTTTATAAGGAACCATCCAAATCTGCTATTTTCGCTATTTTTGTCCAAAAGTGCCCTCTTACGAGATTTCAGCCCCTGCCTCTCTAACAATCTCTGCACGTCCCTTCATACCTTCCTGTCCCTCCGTCCCGTCCCGTCCCATCAGTGCCTCTGGCCACCCCTGAGGACCTGGAGGTGACCCCCTCGTCCCCCAGCAGCCTGAGGGTGAGTTGGGGCGCGGCCGCCGGAGCCTCTCAGTACATGATCCTGTACTCGGCCCTCAGCCACGGAGAGCCTGACGACGCCAAGGAGGTGAGTGAGGACTTTTCACTGCATATCTACAGTATATTGATGTATGTGTGTGTGTGTGTGTGTGTGTGTGTGTGTGTGTGTGTGTGTGTGTGTGTGCGTGTGCGTGTGCGTGTGCGGTGCGTGCATGCGTGCGTGCGTGTGAGATGCATGTTCAAATTCAAATGAAAAGGAGAAATAAATGATTTGCATGCTGTGTGTTTGAGTGTTCCTCTGTATGCGTTGCGACATCCAATTTACAATTAACAATTTAGGCACTTAATCCAGAGCGATTTACAGTAAGCATTGAAACAAAAACAACAAACAAAACAAAAACATGGTAATACATCAATACAACAAAAACATGGTAATACATCAATACAACAAAAACATGGTAATACATCAATACAACAAAAACATGGTAATACATCAATACAACAAAAACATGGTAATACATCAATACAACAAAAACATGGTAATACATCAATACAACAAAAACATGGTAATACATCAATACATAAACATAGTCATCAAGAATCATGAGGAAGCTAAGAGTAGAATATCTGTACAATGCACGTGTATGGACAAGGGTCAGCGACGTCCCTGCCTGTTCCCATCCATATGGGTTGTAATATGCTTTTCTGTGTCTGTCCAGGTGAAGTTCGGTGCTGACCAGACGGTGGTGGAGCTGGGAGGACTGGCGCCGGCCACAGACTACTCTGTCACGCTGTACGCCCTGTACGACGAGGACCCCAGTGACCCGGTCACCGCCATCGCCACCACCTGTACGCTGACCTCTGATGCATCATTAGTGATTAACCCTGAGTGACAGCAGCGGAACATAGAGTTCTCAAATGAATTAGTCTGGCCTGGTCGAGCCTCGGCTTCAACGAAAAGAATAAATAAAAATACGCATTTGTTTTTATGTCCGGATACCCCAGTCCAGGACAGGCTTCAGACGTGCCTCCTCAGGAGATTATTGGCTCAGATCTGAACACATTTTATTGGCTCAGATCTGATTTGGCGTTAGGAACCCGTTGAGACCGCATCATGCCCTCGCTGACGTCGACCACCAGGCAGGGTTCGAACCCACAACCTTCCGCATGAAAGGCATATATGCTTTAACCAAAAAATAATATTTTTCATTATATTTTTGACATTTATTTTTTATTTTCGCTTTCGGGTTTTTCCGGGTTTTCGGGCCTAGCATCATGCTAGTTAGTCAGGCAAGGCCGAGCCTCTGGCCGACCCAGTTAGGACCTAGTTAGGGCCCAGTTAGGACCCAGTTAGGGCCCAGTTAGGACCCAGTTAGGGCCCAGTTAGGGCCCAGTTAGGGCCCAGTTAGGACCCAGTTAGGGCCCAGTTAGGGCCCAGTTAGGACCCAGTTAGGGCCCAGTTAGGGCCCAGTTAGGACCCAGTTAGGACCCAGTTAGGACCCAGTTAGGGCCCAGTTAGGACCCAGTTAGGGCCCAGTTAGGGCCCAGTTAGGACCCAGTTAGGGCCCAGTTAGGACCCAGTTAGGACCCAGTTAGGACCCAGTTAGGACCCAGTTAGGGCCCAGTTAGGACCCAGTTAGGACCCAGTTAGGGCCCAGTTAGGGCCCAGTTAGGGCCCAGTTAGGACCCAGTTAGGGCCCAGTTAGGGCCCAGTTAGGGCCCAGTTAGGACCCAGTTAGGACCCAGTTAGGACCCAGTTAGGGCCCAGTTAGGGCCCAGTTAGGACCCAGTTAGGACCCAGTTAGGGCCCAGTTAGGGCCCAGTTAGGACCCAGTTAGGGCCCAGTTAGGACCCAGTTAGGACCCAGTTAGGACCCAGTTAGGGCCCAGTTAGGGCCCAGTTAGGGCCCAGTTAGGACCCAGTTAGGGCCCAGTTAGGGCCCAGTTAGGACCCAGTTAGGGCCCAGTTAGGGCCCAGTTAGGACCCAGTTAGGACCCAGTTAGGACCCAGTTAGGGCCCAGTTAGGACCCAGTTAGGGCCCAGTTAGGGCCCAGTTAGGACCCAGTTAGGGCCCAGTTAGGACCCAGTTAGGACCCAGTTAGGACCCAGTTAGGGCCCAGTTAGGACCCAGTTAGGACCCAGTTAGGGCCCAGTTAGGGCCCAGTTAGGGCCCAGTTAGGACCCAGTTAGGGCCCAGTTAGGGCCCAGTTAGGACCCAGTTAGGACCCAGTTAGGACCCAGTTAGGGCCCAGTTAGGGCCCAGTTAGGACCCAGTTAGGACCCAGTTAGGGCCCAGTTAGGGCCCAGTTAGGGCCCAGTTAGGGCCCAGTTAGGACCCAGTTAGGGCCCAGTTAGGGCCCAGTTAGGGCCCAGTTAGGGCCCAGTTAGGACCCAGTTAGGGCCCAGTTAGGACCCAGTTAGGGCCCAGTTAGGGCCCAGTTAGGGCCCAGTTAGGGCCCAGTTAGGACCCAGTTAGGGCCCAGTTAGGGCCCAGTTAGGGCCCAGTTAGGGCCCAGTTAGGACCCAGTTAGGGCCCAGTTAGGGCCCAGTTAGGGCCCAGTTAGGGCCCAGTTAGGACCCAGTTAGGGCCCAGTTAGGGCCCAGTTAGGGCCCAGTTAGGGCCCAGTTAGGACCCAGTTAGGGCCCAGTTAGGGCCCAGTTAGGGCCCAGTTAGGGCCCAGTTAGGGCCCAGTTAGGACCCAGTTAGGACCCAGTTAGGGCCCAGTTAGGGCCCAGTTAGGGCCCAGTTAGGGCCCAGTTAGGGCCCAGTTAGGACCCAGTTAGGACCCAGTTAGGACCCAGTTAGGACCCAGTTAGGGCCCAGTTAGGGCCCAGTTAGGGCCCAGTTAGGACCCAGTTAGGGCCCAGTTAGGGCCCAGTTAGGACCCAGTTAGGGCCCAGTTAGGACCCAGTTAGGGCCCAGTTAGGACCCAGTTAGGGCCCAGTTAGGGCCCAGTTAGGGCCCAGTTAGGGCCCAGTTAGGACCCAGTTAGGGCCCAGTTAGGGCCCAGTTAGGGCCCAGTTAGGGCCCAGTTAGGACCCAGTTAGGGCCCAGTTAGGGCCCAGTTAGGACCCAGTTAGGGCCCAGTTAGGACCCAGTTAGGGCCCAGTTAGGGCCCAGTTAGGACCCAGTTAGGGCCCAGTTAGGACCCA
The DNA here is from genome assembly GCF_951216825.1 of Electrona antarctica. NCBI lineage: Eukaryota > Metazoa > Chordata > Actinopteri > Myctophiformes > Myctophidae > Electrona > Electrona antarctica. The sequence goes on from NC_136807.1 coordinate 1,237,973, forward strand.
GTTAGGGCCCAGTTAGGGCCCAGTTAGGGCCCAGTTAGGGCCCAGTTAGGACCCAGTTAGGGCCCAGTTAGGACCCAGTTAGGGCCCAGTTAGGGCCCAGTTAGGGCCCAGTTAGGACCCAGTTAGGGCCCTGTTAGGACCCAGTTAGGGCCCAGTTAGGGCCCAGTTAGGGCCCAGTTAGGGCCCAGTTAGGACCCAGTTAGGACCCAGTTAGGGCCCAGTTAGGACGGGGCCTTAATCTTTCAGTCCCGTTGAGAACTCTATAGCGGAGCACTCATTTAGAATGTGTCCCCCTCTCCTCCTGTCCCCCGCAGTCCCCCTGCCCCCCCCGCTGAGTGTGCAGTTCCCCATGGTCACCCACAGCATGCTGAGGGTCAGCTGGGTGCCCGGGGCCGGCGACGTGCCTGGACACAGAGTGGTCTGCAGCACCAACCACGGCAGTGACGTCAAGCAGGTGACCTCGCAACTGACCCTTATACCTGACCTCGCAACTGACCCTTATACCTGACCTCGCAACTGACCCTTATTCTCAACAGCCATTCATCTGTCTGTCTGTTACTCTTTACATTGTTCAATGAACTCACCCGCTTCGAATGTATTAATTTCACCCCTTAATCAAGAGAATGTTGGTGATCAGAAGCTTAGAATGCAGCCAGAATGTGATCATCACACACAGGGACGTGCAGAGAGTGTTAGAGAAACAGGGGCTGAAATTCTGAAAGAGGGCACTTTTGGAAGAAAATAGCCGATCTACAAGCTTGTAGATCAGCTATTGTCTAGGCGTGACCCCCACACTCGTTGGCTACTGGAGATGCGGTGATGACATGGATTTCTAAACAAACTCTTTCAATGCAAAATGCTGAGTTCAAGATCAGGAGAGTTCAGAAAAAGCACATATTTTTCCAAAATAGCAGACCTACAAGCTCGTGCCGAGTATCGAGCTTGTAGATCTGCTATTTTGCAATAGCTAAAAGTATTATAAAATGCATAAAACACCAAAAGGGGTTCCCGCCCAAAATGGGTTAAGTAGGAACCCCCAAGTTAACAAACAGCTGGCTGGCACTGTGCCATCTTGGTATACCCTCAACAGCAGCAACCGCAATGCATCATTATTATGCAACCTTGAGTTTATGCTATGCTACTAAGCCTTGTAGTCAAAGTGTGGCTATACGGCTGTATTCATTGGACTCCTCTTCCAGGTGGAGGTGACAGGAGTGAACTCAGTGCTGGTCCAGAACCTGTCCTCCCTGTCCAGATACCTGGTGTCGGTCCAGTCCCGGTACCCCCACGGCCTGTCAGCACCGCTCACAGGCAACGTCACCACACGTAAGTCCAGTCCCTGTACCCCCACGGCCTGTCGGCACCGCTCACAGGCAACGTCACCACACGTAAGTCCAGTCCCTGTACCCCCACGGCCTGTCAGCACCGCTCACAGGCAACGTCACCACACGTAAGTCCAGTCCCGGTACCCCCACGGCCTGTCAGCACCGCTCACAGGCAACGTCACCACACGTAAGAACCTTTATATTTACCCCTGTCTGCAGTGTGAGAGTGTCCATTTGTTAAATCAAAATCCCATCCAGAACAGTCTAAAGCAGAGGCACGTGAAGTGGTTGCATGCTGTGATCTTTGTGCTGATCTCCAGCAGCTGACCCGACTCGAGGATTCAGTCAAATGGAACAATCAATGTGTCATTCATTTTCTGCAGATCATGTTCGAAGTCTGTTTCCTTGCAGTGTTCACATACATGCATCTTCATTTCCCCCTGATTCCAGGTTTAGGTTTAGTTGTCATTTTTTGTTTACACATAAAACAAAATTGTGTTTCACACACACTCCACAGCAAGACTTTCACTTCAGTGCACAATAAATAAAACTCATCTTAAAGTATAAGCAATAATATGTCTACATTTTAATGTTTGTTTGTTTTTCCTGTATTCAGACAGCCAGCAATGAGTAAAACACGCCCCAAAAATATTTAGTCTCTGTGACACATCTAGGGGCCACAATCTGCATTCAAAGATGTTCCTAGAAGCTTTGTCATTGGTGGAAAAAAAATTGTCTTCTATACCGCCATACGACATGACATTCAGCTGTCTTAACACTTTGATTGCTGGAAGATCTCAACAGGCCTATTTGGATGTTGCTGCCATTTAACATTGCACAAAGGCCTTGTTCGGGGGCCCACAGTAAAATGTTCTCTTATAGCGAGAATCACACGCCTACATCAAAAGAAAGCTGAACTTGTCCACTTCAATTAAAAAAATACATTTTGATTTTACCATGTTCCATTCTGGAGATATTGACCTTTTTGCAACACCTGCATTTGCCTGGAAGTGGTTATCTTGAACAGCGAGCAGAGTTATGGATGGTTTAAAGTCAGAGACATTGACAGGCAGATATAAAATTGAACCCAATAAATATCCTATACATCCTATACACCGAATGAAAGCCCTGAATGTGTACTTTTACGAGGAAAACAGTAAACATTGATCCCATCTACAGTTAGACAGTAATTGGTTATTGAATGCAGCTTGTGCCCACCAGATAACTTCAGAGAAGACATGGACGTGAACTCCTCAATATTCACAAAATAAGGCCTATAGCGACATATAAATACTATATACCGTATGAAACAGAAGACTCTCTGCTTTCATAAGGAAAAAAATCACACCCGTGTGAACTGAGTGGTGTAGGGTAATGAAATCATGTCTGACGTAATGTGTGCAGAGAAAATGACCACGGTTGCTATGTTCACCCTGTTCACCCGGGTGTGATTTAATTACGTCAGAAATTATTTTGAACATAGCAACCGTGGTCATTTTTTCTGCACACAAAAGCCAGTTGTAGGAGTGGTTTACACCACTCAAAAAAATTGTACTGTAATAATAAAAAAATCACACCCCTGTGAAGTGAGCAGTGCAACTCTACTTCTCTACTTATTCACTACAGCTCGCTATATACGGACTGAGACAGAAAGTCATGTAAAGCTTTTATTTACAGTTTGGTCTGTAAACTTCTACTGTAATAATAAAAATCACACCCCTGTGAAGTGAGCGGTCAAACTCTGTTCTCTACAGCTCGCTATATACGGACTGAGGCAGAAAGTCATGTAAACCTTTTATTTACAGTTTGGTCTGTAAACTTCTACTGTAATAATAAAAATCACACCCCTGTGAAGTGAGCGGTGCAACTGTTCTCTACAGTTGCACCGCGCAACTGTAGAGAACAGTTGCACCGCTCACTTCACAGGGGTGTGATTTGTATTATTACAGTAGAAGTTTACAGACCAAACTGTAAATAAAAGGTTTACATGACTTTCTGTCTCAGTCCGTATATAGCGAGCTGTAGTGAATAAGTACAGAACAGTTGCAACGCTCACTTCACAGGGGTGTGATTTTTATTATTACAGTAGAAGTTTACAGACCAAACTGTAAATAAAAGGTTTACATGACTTTCTGCCTCAGTCCGTATATAGCGAGCTGTATTGAATAAGCAGAGAACAGAATATGGGACAGAGTTGCACCACTCACTTCACATGGGTGTGATTTTTATTATTACTACAGTAGAAGTTTTTGAGTGGTGTAAACCACTCCTACAACTGGCTTTTGTGTGCATAAAAAAATGACCGTGGTTGCTATGTTCAAAATAATTTCTGACGTAATTAAATCACACCCGGGTGAACTGGATGACCGTAGCAACCGTGGTCATTTTCTCTGCGCAAAAAAAGCCAGTTGTGAAATCACATCCAGGTGTGATACATACATTTATCAAAAATGATAGCTTTTTTTACTTAACATATTTTGTGTGATTTCATTACGTCAGACATTACGTCAGACCACAGCTGATCATGCTATATAAAACCTTACACCACTCAGTTCACACGGGTGTGATTTTTTTCTTATGAAAGCAGAGAGTCTTCTGTTTCATACGGTATATAGTATTTATATGTCGCTATAGGCCTTATTTTGTGAATATTGAGTTCGGGTCCATGTCTTCTCTGCAGTAACAGTTATATCTGGTGGGCGCAATGTGCAATGTAACCAATTTATGACAAACTGTACATGGGATCAATGTTTACTCTTTTCCTCGTAAAAGTACACATTCAGGGCTTTCATTCGGTGTATAGGATGTATAGCATATTTATTGTGTTTATTGTTATATCTGCCTGTCAATGTCTGACTATAAACCTTCATAACTCTTTGCTTTCTTAGATGATGATGATGATTGCCTCATTGTCTTGATCGCAAAACATTGGGGGGGGGGGTTCATGGGCACATTGGGCAGCAAAAGTCTTGATCCGTACGGCTATAAAAAGTCCCATTCCACCGTTCGGTTCAGAACTATAGTATAACGGTGAGACGCGTTGTCATCATCAGCTGATTTTGTTTTTCAAGCTAGTGAAGTATATTATTTACTAACAAGAGAACATGCCTGGGCATGCAGGTTGGAGGCGATGGAGGAAAAAAAAAGATTCCCCCGGCTGTGATGTCAACGACAACGGATCACAACACCACGGTTTAGGACGCGGAAAAGTTCGTTATACATTACACCCGGGTCGATTACGTCCCCGATGCGTTCATTGCGGTCTTATCACTACAATTATAATGAATAAAAAAGCGTTACAATCACACGTCCGAGCGATCTCCGATTATGACGGTTCTGCATGGCGATACGTGATCCACCAACGGCACACTGTCTTGTCGTGGCGGCCCCTCGATACTGTGGTTAGTTCGTAGTATTGTAGGCTCGGGGATCGTTTGGTCGCTACAGTATGAAGAAGGAAACATGCATCTGTCCATGTGTGTTGCAGACGCAATGCAATGCCGATCGGTTGTTTTTTTCCGAGAGACAGAGCCAGCCAGGACAGAGCCCCCATCTCGCAAGGCTCCTCCTGCAGGAGAAACAGGAGGGGAGGGGGGAATCGAGTAGTATAGTGTTGTGTGAAAGCCAATAGCTGGAGGAAAGCCTGGTGAGGCGAGGTTAGGTGAAATTTGATTCTTTTCATACACCGACTGGATCATTCCATGGGCGCGCATGGGCGCGTCCATTTTAGACTGGCTTAGTGGCTTCTACACGTAAAGCGGCCCGCCCTCCTGTTTTCAGGATGGGAGGGGGGTTTTTTTTTTGTCCGGGTGGGTAAAAAGATGAATGAAAGTATGCTATAAAAAAGTGATTGAAACGTATTGATACGTGATCCGCACCCGACGTTTGATTAATTGATAACGTATTGATACGCGATTCGCGTCGGCTGTGTTAACTCCTTCTCTGGCAGTGAGGGTTCCGTCTCCCTCTGACCTCAGGGTGACCAACTTCTGTCTTAACTCCTTCTCTGGCAGTGAGGGTTCCGTCTCCCTCTGACCTCATGGTGACCAACCTCTGTCTTAACTCCTTCTCTGGCAGTGAGGGTTCCGTCTCCCTCTGACCTCATGGTGACCAACTTCTGTCTTAACTCCTTCTCTGGCAGTGAGGGTTCCGTCTCCCTCTGACCTCATGGTGACCAACTTCTGTCTTAACTCCTTCTCTGGCAGTGAGGGTTCCGTCTCCCTCTGACCTCATGGTGACCAACTTCTGTCTTAACTCCTTCTCTGGCAGTGAGGGTTCCGTCTCCCTCTGACCTCATGGTGACCAACCTCTGTTTTAACTCCTTCTCTGGCAGTGAGGGTTCCGTCTCCCTCTGACCTCATGGTGACCAACTTCTGTTTTAATTCCTTCTCTGGCAGTGAGGGTTCCGTCTCCCTCTGACCTCAGGGTGACCAACTTCTCTGGCAGTGACATCACCGTGCACTGGGAGGCGGCCGCCGATGATGTCGTCTCCTACCTCATCAAATGGATCTCCCTCAGCGGAGGAGACCTGAGACAGGTAGGGAGGGAGGGAGGGAGGCAGGGAGGAAGGGCGGGCGGGCGGAGGGAGGGACGGACGGACGGACGGAGGGAGGGAGGGAGGGAGGGAGGGAGGGACGGACGGACGGAGGGAGGGAGGGAGGGAGGGACGGACGGACGGACGGACGGACGGACGGACGGAGGGAGGGAGGGAGGGAGGGAGGGAGGGAGGGAGGGAGGGACGGACGGACGGACGGACGGACGGAGGGAGGGAGGGAGGGAGGGAGGGAGGGAGGGAGGGAGGGACGGACGGACGGACGGACGGACGGACGGACGGAGGGAGGGAGGGAGGGAGGGACGGACGGACGGACGGACGGACGGACAGATTATGGATGGATGAATAGATAAACTGACGGGTGGATGGATGGATGGGTGGTCAAGGTAAACTTGATTGTCCACAATGGATATTTGGCTTGGGCTTCCAGTGCCTTGGGGGCAGCGGTGGCTCATGGGTAGAGTGGCCGGATGGTAACGGCAAGGTTAGTGCCAGAGTTAAAGTGTCAAAGTGTCCTTGAGCAAGACACTGAACCCCTAATTGCTCCTGATGTGCTGGTTGGCGCCTTGCATGGTTTTCCGCCGCCATCGGTGTATGAATGTGTGTGTGAATGGGTGAATGTAATGCACAATCTATGTAAAGGTGTGTGAATGTGTGTGTGAATGTAATGCACAATCTATGTAAAGCGCCTTGGATAAAGGTGCTATATAAATGTACCATTTACCTTCCACCCCTGCTGCAGCCCCACAAACGTACAAAAAACACATTAGTGATGGATGGGCAAGACAAGTATAAAATAGCCGATCTACAAGCTTTTGGGCTACTTTAGTTCATTTTAATAAATAATTGAGATGCAACGTTATGCCTTGTCAAGGACTCAAGGACATCCCACAGCATGCTTCGAATATATTTGTAATGAACAGCCGTGAGATGAATCAATAAAGATAGAGTAATCCCTATTCATTCTTGTCCTGGCCTGGGTTTATGATGCAAGCCTGGAAGGGAGAGCTTGGGATCGATGAGACTCATGAGAGTGTCTCATCACCTCTCAGTGAGTTGATTAGTTACAACAGTTTTTAGACATTCTCTCACACATAAGGCTTATATTGTTATAACTTATAACTAGAACTCTTGCGTGTCTCCGGCTCACTCGAGTCTAGAGGCCCCCCACCCTAAAAGAACATGACATTACACAGCACCAGATGGCAGCAGAGAGGAGCAAAGCATGGTGGTGTAACGCAGAAACCTGTGGCCTGTAGAATGATGTTACCGTTAGGTGTTACCGTGACGTTTGATGACGTTGTGTACAGTGGGTAAAAGAGGTGGCTGAAATGTGCCTGAAGAATGAATGGGGTTTTATATTAACTGTACAATTATGTGAAGACATTGATAATAAGATTAGACCCAAGGCAGAGTACGTATGAATAGTCTGTGGCAAGTTTGGAGGCAAGTGGAGTGCTGGTAGGCTGGATCCTAGCAAACACACCACAACGTCCTAATCTTAGTTCTGGTTGTGGGATGGGATGGCCTTGCTGCAGTGGAATGCTCTGCCACTAGACACACATAAGATAAGAGAGAACTAATACAAAGACTGCCAACATAATTTGTTGCAATGTTCCCTTCACAGTGGAGGAGTGAGTGGTTGGTTAGTTGGTTGAATGCATCAGATGAATGCACAGACAGAATAAGCATGTCCAACGTTCCCAAACCTTTTCATGTCAAGGACCCCCGCGGACCCCCATTTGAAAAGATATTCCAGGGACCACCATAAGAGAAGAGTTTTATGGCTCTAGCAGTGATTCTCAACCCGTTTCATTTCAAGGACCCCCAGTTTGACATGCATATTAGTCTACGGACCCCCATTTAATGGCATTTCTATCTCTGGGACCCCAATTTATGTTGTAAAATCAATGTAAATTTAACTCTGAGAGTACACTCAGAGTTACAGACCCACAAGGGTCCATTTGGTTCCAACCTATCATTTAGCTGGGGACCCCCTGGAACTCCCCTCAAGGACCCCTGGGGGTCCCCGGACCCCACTTTGGGAACCACTGGCATACAGTACAGTACAGCAGACAAAGTTCTCTCTCTCTCTGTGTGTGTGTGTGTGTGTGCGTGCGTGCGTGCGTGCGTGCGTGCGTGCGTGCGTGCGTGCGTGCGTGCGTTCCAGCTGAGGGGGAGTGGGGACAGTGAAGGGGCTCTGTTGGAGGGGGGGGGCTATCGTGTGTGTGTGTGTGTGTGTGTGTGTGTGTGTGTGTGTGTGTGTGTGCGTGTGTGCGTGTGTGCGTGTGTTCCAGCTGAGGGTGAGTGGGGACAGTGAAGGGGCTCTCCTGGAGGGGGTGGAGGACGATAAGGAGTATCATCTCTCTGTGTGTGTGTGTGTGTGTGTGTGTGTGTGTCTGTGTGTGTTGCAGCTCATCTCTCTGTGTGTGTGTCTGTGTGTGTTGCAGCTCATCTCTCTGTGTGTGTGTCTGTGTGTGTTGCAGCTCATCTCTCTGTCTGTGTGTCTGTGTGTGTTGCAGCTCATCTCTCTGTGTGTGTGTCTGTGTGTGTTGCAGCTCATCTCTCTGTGTGTGTGTTTTCCAGCTCAGGGTGAGTGGGGACAGTGAGGGGGCTCTCCTGGAGGGGGTGGAGGACGATAAGGAGTATCAGATCTCTCTGTCTGCTCTGTACGCTGACGGAGCACAGAGCGAAGCTGTGGCTATACGCTACAGCACCTGTGAGTGACACGCACACACACACACGCACGCACATGCACGCACGCACACATGTCGCACGCACACATGTCGCACGCACACATGTCGCACGCACACACGCTATTCGTGTAGACCAGGGGTTCCCTAAGGGTTAGGTTTTAAACTTTTAACCAAAACATTTCACTTACTCTACCATTAAACTAAATAATGATAAAAAGATTCAAAAGTGTCAGAAATAGCAGATCCAGAACAACATACATACATCATGTCCCCGAACAGTGAGTCTCTGCCCTCTCTCTTGACCAGCTCAGTGGCCTTGTGGTTAGAGTGTCCGCCCTGAAACCGGCCGGGTCATACCAAAGACTGTAACAATGGGAGCCAATGCCTCCCTGCTTGACACTCAGCATCAATGGGTTGGATTGGGGGGTCAAATCAACTAATGATTTCCGAGCACGGCACGGCTGCAGCTCACCGCTCCAAGAGATGAGTCAAATGCGGAGAACAAATTTCACTGTGGTAACGTGTGACGTCTTTGACTTTGACTCTCTCTCTCTACTCTCTCTCTGTGTGTGTTTTCAACCCTACAGTGTCTGGCGGGGGGCCGTCCAGCGTGTCCATCTCAGACGAGACGGCGGTCAGCCTGCTGGTCAGCTGGGTTCCCCCCAACGCTCACGTCCTGCAGTACCGCGTGTCCCACACCGCTCTGACCGGAGCCCAGGACGCGCCGGAGAGCACGGTGAGTCCCTCCACACCTCACTGACCGGAGCTGACGCTTGTAGGTTTTCTGAGCTCAATTGCACCCAAAAAACCTGAACTTTTAACATTCAGTAGATTTTCTGTGGTCTGGGGTTTTCTGACTCAAACAAGTGATCTGATTTGCCTGTGGAGTGTGAGGTAAGAGTCCACAAATCTCGCAGCAGATGTCACCGTTTTCACTGTTTCCATTGCAGCTCAAAAGGCTTCACAGACACAGAGAAAATCCCAGACCACAGAAAATCCACTGAATGTTCAGGTTTTTTTTTTTAGGTCATAAAAAATAAAAATAAATGAAAATTAAGGTCATGATGAAACCTTTTAAAGTAATTTTAAAGCATCTGTACTTTGCTTGAGTTTGTGTGTATTTGTATTCCTTACATGACATTCTGACACAGGGTGCATTTGACAGTGGCCTTGTGGTTAGAGTGTCCGCCCTGAAACTGGGAGGTCGGGGGTTCGATCCCCGGCCGGGTCATACCAAAGACTGTAAAAATGGGACCCAATAGAGACACACGGGGACTACAAATGTCACGCCCCCAAATGAGACAGTGGCCCCACTTCTGGTCCGTTTCAACTGTGTACTGCAGCTGCCAATGCAATCCCTATGAGAGGCATCATGAAATACCCTAATTTCACTGGTTCATTACTGAGGCTATAGCGATTTTCTTTTGTGTTGTAATAAAGTGTCCCATATGTTTGATTTGTCCTTTTCAATGTCACATACCTGCCATCTCAATATACATCCTACAATGTACTATAATATACTCCATCATTTTGTGAAAAGTGCTAGCATTGTAAATCTCAAGTCAAAGTGGTCGCACGGTATATACGTCACGGATGCATCCCTTGAGGTTTTCAATACCCAGATATATTTGTTGTATTTGTTTTATATGCTATGTATTTGTTGAAAATTATCTAAACAGCATCTTGCAAGACTATTATTAATACTCATCTGGAGAATTCACTAGGTAGTTGAAAATGTCAGGATGTCACTCCTCCATTTAGCTGGGTTATTTTCCCATGCAACTATTCAGCAAAGTTAATTATACAACAAGTTGACAGCGATAAAACACACCGTCGGAGCTCCGTGGTAGGTAGAACATATATAGTAAGCCTGTGATATGTTGAAAATATAGACATGAATAACAAAGTCAGTCGGGATCGGGATGTATATTGAGAATTACACTCTTCAAAGTCGGCGCTCGTAGCCTCGTAAAGGCAGTGACGTCCCGTAAAAGCGACAGGTTCTCTGTCTGCCGTCTCCCCTCTGCTCCGTTAACATTATGGGTAACTCATTCAAGTGGTAAATTAAATGTGAAATACATCCTCTATTGAGAAAACAACAATATATGTTGACAAAGACACTTCATACATTTGGAAACATATTTTTATTCAAATCAATATAGTCTTCAGTTCATTTCATATTATTTTAAAAGTAGGCTAACTACAGTTGAATTTCAACGGACTTCTATGGGCTGGCCTGCAGTATCCGTGCCAACGGACCAGAAGACTTCTATGGGCTGGCCTGCAGTATCCGTGCCAACGGACCAGAAGACTTCTATGGGCTGGCCTGCAGTATCCGTGCCAACGGACCAGAAGACTTCTATGGGCTGGCCTGCAGTATCCGTGCCAACGGACCAGAAGACTTCTATGGGCTGGCCTGCAGTATCCGTGCCAACGGACCAGAAGACTTCTATGGGCTGGCCTGCAGTATCCGTGCCAACGGACCAGAAGTCGGGACGCTGTCTCATTTGGGGGCGTGACATTTGTAGTCCCCGTGTGTCTCTATGCCTCCCTGCTTGGAACTCAGCATCAAAGGGTTGGATTGGGGCCGGGGGGTCAAATCTACTAATTAAATGATTCCCGAGCGCGGCACGGCTGGAGCTCACCGCTCCTTGGCTGCGGCTCACCGCTCCTTGGCTGCAGCTCACTGCTCCAAGAGATGGGTCAAATGCGGAGAACAAATTTCACTGCAGTAACGTGTGTGACTAATCGTACAACTTTGACTTGTTTCGTCCAGGTGTTGGTGGCAGGGAGTGAAAGACGGGTGGAGCTCCAGTCGTTGCTGCCGGACACTCGCTACAGCGTCCTGGTGACGGCCGAGTACCGAAACAGAGAAGGAGGCAGCGGTGCTGCCCAGGGCAAAACCAGTGAGTACCGCCAGGGACGTGCACACATAGACATCAAAGGGGGCTTGAGCCCCTGCCCTTGTACCCGTCTGTAAAACAACTGCCCTCTCCAGACCACGAATGCAGCTTTCCATGGTGAAAGAAATGCAAATGCCCTCCCCCTCCTCTCCAAGTCTCCTGAACTTGGAACGTAGCATTTTGCATTGAACTAATTTGTTTCAAAATCCATGTCTTTACACCGCATCTCCACTAGCTAAAGAGTGCTGGGTTGCGAACAGTGGGAAGTGAGCGTCCTCACTTCCCACATTCACACACCGACACCAATGGTGTGGACTACAATTACCATACTGTACACTCACCCCACCTTGTGGAGAGGGAGAGGGCTGCCTTACTGAGACAACTTGTAGTCCAGGAAGGAAGGAAGACCAGTCAGTGTCCATGATATCATGGACACTTTGAAATACTAAAATATCAAAAAAACACATATTAGCCACATAAAAAAACCCCAGGGAAGTGTTTCTTGTCTCCCAAACTCATCATTGAAATAAGATCTGGTTGCAAAAGTGTCCCTTCAATGGGTCAATACTGGCATCTCAACCATTGATTTAAAACTGGAACCCACCTATGCTTTCTATGGCATAGGCAGCTCCCGGCAGGATCCGCCAGGAGAAACTACGCGCAGCTGCATCATCATGAGACTGATTAATTAGAGCGACAGAGAGAGAGAGGAGTGTGTGTGCGTGTGTGCGTCAATAAACAATGGTGCATGCAGACGATCAGCAATCAGCAGAGAGTGAGCAACGTTTGCGCTACTCTATGCCGAATTGAAGTGGACTCAGACCCAGACTTTGTTTTTCTCCCTGGAAATAAAAACGTCTGGGATTCCGGGGCTACCGTTGATTTGACTCAGAGCTGTCCTCATAACTATGTTTGTACATCACTGAGTCTCTGTGGGTGTCTCTCTCTCTCTCTCTCTCTCTCTCTCCTCTCCAGCCAGTCTGCGTGTGAGCAGTGTGAGTGTGTTTGTACATCACTGAGTCTCTGTGGGTGTCTCTCTCTCTCTCTCTCTCCTCTCCAGCCAGTCTGCGGGTCAGCAGTGTGAGTGTGTTAGTACATCACTGAGTCTCTGTGGGTGTCTCTCTCTCTCTCTCTCTCTCTCTCTCTCTCTCTCCTCTCCAGCCAGTCTGCGGGTCAGCAGTGTGAGTGTGTTAGTACATCACTGAGTCTCTGTGGGTGTCTCTCTCTCTCTCTCTCTCTCTCTCTCTCTCTCTCTCCTCTCCAGCCAGTCTGCGGGTCAGCAGTGTGAGTGTGGTGAGGTCTGACCACTCCAGTATCTGTGTGTCCTGGAGGCCGGTGTCAGCCGTCAACGCATACCGCCTCGTCATCCAGTCTGTCAAAGGTTAGAGTCCCTCATTAAGCACTGCAAGCCCTATTATACTTAATCGTACAATGTAGGGTTGTCCCGATCGGATCGGGTGATCGGAAATCGGGGCTGATCACGTCATTTTTAAATGATCGGGAATCGGATCGGGAGCCAAAAAACGTGATCCCTAGTATCAATATTCCATATCCATGATATATCCATATCATGATATTAGACTGGAAATAGTCTGTGTATTGGTATATTGTACTATTGTGATATGGCATAAACGTGTTCTATAAAATATAAATATCGGATTGGGAAAAATCGGTATCGGCAGATGTTCAAAATCAAAAGATCGGAATCGGATCGGGAGCAAAAGAAACGGGATCGGAAGCTCAAGAAGTTGTGAGCTTGTGCCCAGTGCATTCTGGGAGTTAAATGCACTGTTTTTCAAGCTTAGCCGTAGACTTACAGGCTCCGTGGACTATTTTAAACTGTGCTAAGTAAGCAATGTTGTGCACAGAGAGAGGACTTATGTATAGAGGAGAAAACAGAATCCTACTTTTCAGCAGACAGTTTGAGCCCCAAATCATGTTCCCAGTCAGCCTTTATCTTATCTAAGGGCGCAGGGCTCAAATTGGAAATGATATCGACAGAAAGTCATCAATAGGATTAGCATTATAGGCTCATCAGGAACGCCAGGTGATATAGAGCAGTGGTTCCCAAAGTGGGGTCCGGGGACCCCCAGGGGTCCCTGAGGCAGTTCCAGGGGGTCCCCAGCTAAATGATAGTGTGGAACCAAATGGACCCTTATGGTGGCTATAACTCTGAGAGTGTACAAATGGACATTTGGTTCCATTTGTCCATTTGTTCTTTGACTTGGTCAAAAGATGCAAACCTCCCCTCTATAAATAGGCCTTTAAACCATTTGATGCCTTTCCCATGTCCATTCTGGAAGGTCAAGTCTTGCATTGATGTGACAAAAAGATGGTTGGAGGCAACCGGACTGACCAGTACAGGGAGCGGACTCTATAATTACTATGTTCTTCTGGACTGAACCTCTGACGCACAGCTGGGTGGACTATTAAATCAGGCAAGGAAGGGAAGGGAGCGCCAAGCTGGGCACTGAGGATAGCTGGAAGCAACACATCCCTTACACCACTTTAGCTCCAAAGATCTCCATTCTGTCCCTCTTTACCCCTTTAAGTAACATCTTACTTAAAGCAAAGTAATTTAACTAATGAGACTTCAGCTGGCTAATTTCCAATGCTTGTTTCCTTCTCTGTGTGTGTCTGTCTGTCTGTCTGTCTGTCTGCGTGTGTGACATGCGCATCTCCCCGTGTGTGTGTGTGTGTGTGTGTGTGTGTGTGTGTGTGTGTGTGTGTGTGTGTGTGTGTGTGTGTGTGTGTGTGTGTGTGTGTGTGTGTGTGTGTGAACCCAGACAAGCAGCAGAAGGAGGAAATGGTGGACGAGTCGAGCAGCAGTCATTGTTTCACCCATCTGGAAGCAGAGACTGTGTACCGCATCAGCGTGCACTCCCGTCTTGGCTCAGCAGAGGGCGCCGCCGTATCCATTTTGCATCCTACAGGTCAGATATGGGGTCACTGTACTGTGAATTCACAATAAATAATCAGCTATGGAAGTTCCATTTTGTGACAATTTATGAAATACATTCATAGATTTGTCATTTCCAGAGTTTGTATGTTGTAGATGTAGACTGTTGGTTTATATTTAACAGACGTGTTGTTCAGTGTGGTTTTTGGCAGCACATTTTGATTTTAGTTTTAGTCACATTTTAGTCACCTGGAATGTGTTAGTGTTAGTCTAGTTTTAGTCGACTAAATATCATAAGATTTAACAAAATTGATTTTGGCGGGCCTTGATGTCGTCGTAATGGCAGATTTTTTCACTTGCAACCTAGTGTAAAATGACTTATACTGGATCTCTTGTCCACTAGTCCCTTCCTAACATTTTAGTCAAAATTGTCAATATATTTAGTCTTAGTTTTAGTCATCATAGCTTAGTTTTTATTTAGTTTCCATGTAGTTTTCGTCAGTGGAAAAAGGTAGTCGACGAACATTTTTCGTCTTAGTTTTAGTCGACGAAAACAACACTGTTGTTGTGACTGCTTTGATGTGCCGTTCATTCACAGCCGCGGCTCCTGCCAGGATTCCAACCCACGCCAGAATGCACCCCATCCACAACGAAGGTGACTCATGTTGCGCTTGTATGTTTGCGGTATAGAAATGAGTGACCTGTAAATAAGGGACACCATCCATCAGTCAATCCTAATCGTTATAAAGTTACAAACTTTAAGTGTTATTTTGTTTCCTCAGCGTTGTCTTTGTTTGTTCTCTTGTTGAGCTCTGTCCTTTGTCTTGTTTTTTTTTTTTTTCTTGATGTAATCATGTATGGTTGGTGGCAGCATCAATTGGTTGTTTTTTTTTTTCCTTTTTTCTTTGATGTAATCATGTATGGTTGGTGGCAGCATCAATTAGATGTTTTTTTTTAATGATAGGGGCAGGTATATATAAGATTTATCTTCTTCCTGCTCCTTTTCCTTTCTGTATGGAATATGTAAAAAATAGTACAAAGTAAAAATTAATATGATCATGTAAAACCATAACTGAAATGAAATAAATAAATATGAAATGAAATGAACAAACCTATACAGACATCTGATTTCTTTCTAAAAAAAACAGTGTGGTTCTGGTTGTGGTTGACCCAGACTGCAGCTGCTTTCCATTCCAGATGTTTAATCAAAGACTTATTTCAACCTGGGACTCACCAGGTGAATGGAATTAACCTTTAACTCAAATTGAAAACCAGCAACATCACTTGTTTAGTGGTTCCAAAGACCTGTAAAAAATGTCTTTGGTTTCTTTGTTTCTGGTGAATCTAATGGCTCTGGCTGTCCCTAAACCTAAAACCTGATTTGGACGTTAAATTGTCACACCAAAAATAGCCTAGCTACTGTATTTGAGTATTTAGAAAAGGGCTATATATACTGTACATTTCTGGTATTATTATTCCAGGTACAAAGTTGTACAAGGAGTGTAAAATGGGTTAAACTGGGCGCTGGGTGGAATACATTGTTCTTCTCACTAATGCAACACTCTGCTCTCTTGTGTTCCAGTCTGCCCTGAGGTGACCATCAGAAACAGCATTGTCAAAGGTGAGACTAAATAAAATCCACGTTCTAAATTAAAAAAGATCTTTATACATCTCTCTCTCTTTCATGTATCATCCTAGCGAACGAAAATAAAACCCTGGGTATACCGAGGCTATACCTGTAAAGTAAACCTGTGATGTGACAATAAAGGTTGAAGTTATGTGTTAAGTGGAGTTGCCTCTGCCATGATGGAAAATGAAAAAGAATGAAAGCCTTTGTTGTGGACATGCACAGCCTTTAGTAGGTCGTCGATGTCTGACTGTCAGGGGCCATCGTCATGGCTAAGTGGTGGACATTTTTGTCAACATTCCATGTTTGCCACAGACATACAGAATGAGTGGACAATAATATTACCAGAAACACATGAATAGATGGCCCTGAATGACGTAACAGCTCTGTAACTCAGAGAGTGTACAAATGGAACCAAATGGATCCTTACAGGTCCATTTGGTTCCATTTGAACACTCTCAGAGTTAAGGAGGTCTTTGCAAATGAAACATTTGAGAACCACTAGTACTAGTTGGACTCCTAATGTGCCATAGAGTAGATAGTGTCATCATATATAATAGTCATACTTATTCTGAAGAAACTGACATTCAGTAAAGTGGGTGTTATGATCTAAATGAGAACATTATGATAGTGTGTAAAACAGAACATCTAAAACTTTGCCACGGACACATTTGTCCGTGTACGGATATGTTGGTGACCCCTGACCTCTGTAGGGACATGTTGGTGAACCCTGCTTACTGTATGAACTGTACATGTGTATTACATGTATAACCCATGTCTTACTGTATGTACATGTGCCCTCAGGGTTTGACATGATGGAGGCGTTCGGTCTGACCCAGAGGGCTCACTCCTCAGTGGACGGGGTCGCTGCAGAACCCTTTGTCTTCAACACCTTACCTACCTACACTCTGTACAGAGACGTCCAGCTGACACAGAGCACACGGTGAGACACACACACACACCTACACTCTGTACAGAGACGTCCAGCTGACACAGAGCACACGGTGAGGCACACACACCTTACCTACTTACACTCTGTACAGAGACGTCCAGCTGACACAGAGCACACGGTGAGGCACGCACACACCTACACTCTGTACAGAGACGTCCAGCTGACACAGAGCACACGGTGAGACACACACACACACACCTACACTCTGTACAGAGACGTCCAGCTGACACAGAGCACACGGTGAGACACACACACCTTACCGACCTACACTCTGTACAGAGACGTCCAGCTGACACAGAGCACCAGGTGAGGCACACACACACACACACACACCTTACCTACCTACACTCTGTACAGAGACGTCCAGCTGACACAGAGCACACGGTGAGACACACACACACACACACACACCTACACTCTGTACAGAGACGTCCAGCTGACACAGAGCACACGGTGAAACACGCACACACACACACACCTACACTCTGTACAGAGACGTCCAGCTGACACAGAGCACACGGTGAGACACGCACACACACACACACCTACACTCTGTACAGAGACGTCCAGCTGACACAGAGCACACGGTGAGGCACACACACACCTTACCGACCTACACTCTGTACAGAGATGTCCAGCTGACACAGAGCACACGGTGAAACACGCACACACACACACACCTACACTCTGTACAGAGACGTCCAGCTGACACAGAGCACACGGTGAGACACGCACACACACACACACACACACACACACCTTACCTACCTACACTCTGTACAGAGACTTCCAGCTGACACAGAGCACACGGTGAGACACACACACACACACCTTACCTACCTACACTCTGTACAGAGACGTCCAGCTGACACAGAGCACCAGGTGAGGCACGCACGCACACACACACACACACACCTACACTCTGTACAGAGACGTCCAGCTGACACAGAGTACCAGGTGAGGCACGCACGCACACACACACACACACACACACACACACACACACCTTCCTACCTACACTCTGTACAGAGACGTCCAGCTGACACAGAGCACACGGTGACACACACACACACACACACACACACACACACACACACACACACACACACACACACACACACACACACACACACACACACACACCCTAGTCGCTGGGTCTGGAGGGCAGATACGTTTCCCCAGACTGGGGCTGGGGGCAGATACGTTTCCCCAGGCTGGGTCTGGTGGGCAGATACGTTTCCCCAGGCTGGGGCACCTGAGTGCTCTCATTCCAATAATTAAATCCCCCGTCAATGTTATCCTCATATTTTCAACACACCCCTCTCATCTCGGGCTCCCTCACATCCATCCATCCCTTCCTTTCCTCTGTCGGCCATCTCTCTCCTCCAGAGAGCTGCTGTTTCTAATTGAACACGGGGTGTACTAATAAATGATGATCAGGTAATCTGTCTGTCTGTCTGTCAACCCGTCTGTCTGTCTGTCAACCCGTCTGTCTGTCTGTCTGTCTGTCTGTGGTCCAGGTTCATCCACCCAGCAGGCTTCTCTCCAGAACACACCATCAGCATAGCGTTCCGCATGCTGCAGGAGACGCCCCGGGAGCCGTTCGCCCTCTGGCAGCTCACTGACAACGACTTCCAGCCCAAGATGGGCGTGGTGCTGGACCGTGAGTCTTATACATCTAATATACTGTATCTATGGACCGTGAGTCACACCATATGGTCTTATACATCTAATATACTGTATCTATGGACCGTGAGTCAAACCATATGGTCTTATACATCTAATATACTGTATCTATGGACCGTGAGTCACACCATATGGTCTTATACATCTAATATACTGTATCTATGGACCGTGAGTCACACCATATGGTCTTATACATCTAATATACTGTATCTATGGACCGTGAGTCACACCATATGGTCTTATACATCTAATATACTGTATCTATGGACCGTGAGTCACACCATATGGTCTTATACATCTAATATACTGTATCTATGGACCGTGAGTCACACCATATGGTCTTATACATCTAATATACTGTATGCAGGGACATGGAGAGAGTGTTAGAGAGCAGATCTACAAGATCTACAGTGTTAGAGAGCAGATCTACAAGATCTACAGTGTTAGAGAGCAGATCTACAAGCTCACAACTTGTCGTGCTGCGACACGTTGAGAGCTTGTAGATCAGCTATTCTCGGGGCACAACACAGCACTCTTTAGCTAGTGGAGATGTGGTGTTTGACTAGCCTGGCTAATAAGATGTGGTGTATGACTAGCCTGGCTAATAAACCAGACCGAATCAGCCGTTGGCAAAAACAAATTGCCTGCCGGCGAGTCTGGCTTATTAGCCAGACTAGTATACGACATGGATTTCTACGCAAAATACTGTGTTCAAGTTCAGGAGACTTCGGGAAAAAAAGCAATTCTCCTGAATGCTGCCTTCCGGCATGGAATGTAAAAGAGTGCCATTTGCATTTCTTTCACCATAGTAAACGCTGCATTCGTGGTCTGGAAAGGGTAGTTGTTTTACAGACGGGAAAAACGTCAGGGGCTGTAGCCCCCTTTGATGTCTATTGTGTGCAAACCATGATCTTATAGAGCGTTGCGCGTCCCGCCCCCGACGAGGGCCCAGGAAATAAACCATGATCTTATAGAGCGTTGCGCGTCCCGCCCCCGACGAGGGCCCAGGAAATAAACCATGATCTTATAGAGCGTTGCGCGTCCCGCCCCCGACGAGGGCCCAGGAAATAAACCATGATCTTATAGAGCGTTGCGCGTCCCGCCCCCGACGAGGGCCCAGGAAATAAACCATGATCTTATAGAGCGTTGCGCGTCCCGCCCCCGACGAGGGCCCAGGAAATAAACCATGATCTTATAGAGCGTTGCGCGTCCCGCCCCCGACGAGGGCCCAGGAAATAAACCATGATCTTATAGAGCGTTGAGCGTCCCGCCCCCGACGAGGGCCCAGGAAATAAACCATGATCTTATAGAGCGTTGCACGTCCCGCCCCCGACGAGGGCCCAGGAAATAAACCATGATCTTATAGAGCGTTGCACGTCCCGCCCCCGACGAGGGCCCAGGAAATAAACCATGATCTTATAGAGCGTTGCGCGTCCCGCCCCCGCCCCGCCCCCGTCCCGCCCCCGACGAGGGCCCAGGAAATAAACCATGATCTTATAGAGCGTTGCGCGTCCCCCCCCCCGACGAGGGCCCAGGAAATAAACCATGATCTTATAGAGCGTTGCGCGTCCCGCCCCCGACGAGGGCCCAGGAAATAAACCATGATCTTATAGAGCGTTGCGCGTCCCGCCCCCGACGAGGGCCCAGGAAATAATTCCCTGTTCATTTCCCCCATGGACTTTTCAAAAAGTATTAATTTAAAGACGTTTACGCAGCGGACAAAGTATTAATTTAAAGACGTTTACGCAGCGGACAAAGTATTCATTTAAAGACGTTTACGCAGCGGACAAAGTATTCATTTAAAGCCGTTTACGCAGCGGACAAAGCCAACTCTGCTCAAACACAATGTTTTGGGCAGATCAAATAATTAGAAAGAAGAAGAAAAGGGCAGGGTACGACACTTTTTCTTTTGTTTTTCCTCTTACTAATTATTTGATCGCTACAATACATCAAATACATAAAGTTAACG
Source organism: Electrona antarctica (assembly GCF_951216825.1). Classification (NCBI taxonomy): domain Eukaryota; kingdom Metazoa; phylum Chordata; class Actinopteri; order Myctophiformes; family Myctophidae; genus Electrona; species Electrona antarctica. Next base: position 1,258,582 of record NC_136807.1, read on the forward strand.
GGAATGGATAATAAACATGGCTTAGAATAGAAGAATTTTTGGAGCTTGTGTGTTCTGTCGATTATGACGGATTTGTCCCAACTTAGCAATGGAGAGCATCTCGTTGACAGTATACATTTATTTGTTAGCAACCTGTCATAAGCATCTTGTATTTGGTGGGTGGGAAGGAAGGCCCTTTATTGTCTCCTCAGACCAAATATTGGTAAAAATCCATCTGGGCTGAATATCTAAGAATCCTATTTTATTCTGTGATTAATGTGCTGTCTTTGTGCTCCTCCTCTCAGCCACAACCAAACATCTGGTCTACTTCAGTCTGGACTACAGAGGAGAGGTTCAGGAGCTGACCTTCGACCAGACGGAGGTCCACAAGCTGTTCTACGGCAGCTTCCACAAGGTTAGAACCTCCCTAACAGCTTCCACGAGGTTAGAACCTCCCAAACAGCTTCCACAAGGTTAGAACCTCCCAAACAGCTTCCACAGGGTTAGAACCTCCCAAACAGCTTCCACAGGGTTAGAACCTCCCAAACAGCTTCCACAGGGTTAGAACCTCCCAAACAGCTTCCACAGGGTTAGAACCTCCCAAACAGCTTCCACAAGGTTAGAACCTCCCAAACAGCTTCCACAGGGTTAGAACCTCCCAAACAGCTTCCACAAGGTTAGAACCTCCCAAACAGCTTCCACAAGGTTAGAACCTCCCAAACAGCTTCCACAAGGTTAGAACCTCCCAAACAGCTTCCACAAGGTTAGAACCTCCCAAACAGCTTCCACAGGGTTAGAACCTCCCAAACAGCTTCCACAAGGTTAGAACCTCCCAAACAGCTTCCACGAGGTTAGAACCTCCCAAACAGCTTCCACAGGGTTAGAACCTCCCAAACAGCTTCCACAGGGTTAGAACCTCCCAAACAGCTTCCACAAGGTTAGAACCTCCCAAACAGCTTCCACAGGGTTAGAACCTCCCAAACAGCTTCCACAGGGTTAGAACCTCCCAAACAGCTTCCACGAGGTTAGAACCTCCCAAACAGCTTCCACAGGGTTAGAACCTCCCAAACAGCTTCCACAAGGTTAGAACCTCCCAAACAGCTTCCACAGGGTTAGAACCTCCCAAACAGCTTCCACAAGGTTAGAACCTCCCAAACAGCTTCCACAGGGTTAGAACCTCCCAAACAGCTTCCACAGGGTTAGAACCTCCCAAACAGCTTCCACGAGGTTAGAACCTCCCAAACAGCTTCCACAGGGTTAGAACCTCCCAAACAGCTTCCACAAGGTTAGAACCTCCCAAACAGCTTCCACAGGGTTAGAACCTCCCAAACAGCTTCCACAAGGTTAGAACCTCCCAAACAGCTTCCACAGGGTTAGAACCTCCCAAACAGCTTCCACAGGGTTAGAACCTCCCAAACAGCTTCCACAGGGTTAGAACCTCCCAAACAGCTTCCACAGGGTTAGAACCTCCCAAACAGCTTCCACAGGGTTAGAACCTCCCAAACAGCTTCCACAGGGTTAGAACCTCCCAAACAGCTTCCACAAGGTTAGAACCTCCCAAACAGCTTCCACGAGGTTAGAACCTCCCAAACAGCTTCCACAGGGTTAGAACCTCCCAAACAGCTTCCACGAGGTTAGAACCTCCCAAACAGCTTCCACAGGGTTAGAACCTCCCAAACAGCTTCCACAGGGTTAGAACCTCCCAAACAGCTTCCACAGGGTTAGAACCTCCCAAACAGCTTCCACAGGGTTAGAACTTCCCAAACAGTTTCCACAGGGTTAGAACCTCCCAAACAGCTTCCACAAGGTTAGAACCTCCCAAACAGCTTCCACAAGGTTAGAACCTCCCAAACAGCTCCACAGGGTTAGAACCTCCCAAACAGCTTCCACGAGGTTAGAACCTCCCAAACAGCTTCCACGAGGTTAGAACCTCCCAAACAGCTTCCACAGGGTTAGAACCTCCCAAACAGCTTCCACGAGGTTAGAACCTCCCAAACAGCTTCCACAGGGTTAGAACCTCCCAAACAGCTTCCACGAGGTTAGAACCTCCCAAACAGCTTCCACAGGGTTAGAACCTCCCAAACAGCTTCCACAGGGTTAGAACCTCCCAAACAGCTTCCACAAGGTTAGAACCTCCCAAACAGCTTCCACAGGGTTAGAACCTCCCAAACAGCTTCCACGAGGTTAGAACCTCCCAAACAGCTTCCACGAGGTTAGAACCTCCCAAACAGCTTCCACAGGGTTAGAACCTCCCAAACAGCTTCCACGAGGTTAGAACCTCCCAAACAGCTTCCACGAGGTTAGAACCTCCCAAACAGCTTCCACGAGGTTAGAACCTCCCAAACAGCTTCCACGAGGTTAGAACCTCCCAAACAGCTTCCACAAGGTTAGAACCTCCCAAACAGCTTCCACAGGGTTAGAACCTCCCAAACAGCTTCCACAGGGTTAGAACCTCCCAAACAGCTTCCACAAGGTTAGAACCTCCCAAACAGCTTCCACAGGGTTAGAACCTCCCAAACAGCTTCCACAGGGTTAGAACCTCCCAAACAGCTTCCACAAGGTTAGAACCTCCCAAACAGCTTCCACAGGGTTAGAACCTCCCAAACAGCTTCCACAGGGTTAGAACCTCCCAAACAGCTTCCACAGGGTTAGAACCTCCCAAACAGCTTCCACAAGGTTAGAACCTCCCAAACAGCTTCCACAGGGTTAGAACCTCCCAAACAGCTTCCACAGGGTTAGAACCTCCCAAACAGCTTCCACGAGGTTAGAACCTCCCAAACAGCTTCCACAGGGTTAGAACCTCCCAAACAGCTTCCACGAGGTTAGAACCTCCCAAACAGCTTCCACAGGGTTAGAACCTCCCAAACAGCTTCCACAGGGTTAGAACCTCCCAAACAGCTTCCACAGGGTTAGAACCTCCCAAACAGCTTCCACGAGGTTAGAACCTCCCAAACAGCTTCCACGAGGTTAGAACCTCCCAAACAGCTTCCACAGGGTTAGAACCTCCCAAACAGCTTCCACGAGGTTAGAACCTCCCAAACAGCTTCCACGGGGTTAGAACCTCCCAAACAGCTTCCACAGGGTTAGAACCTCCCAAACAGCTTCCACAAGGTTAGAACCTCCCAAACAGCTTCCACAAGGTTAGAACCTCCCAAACAGCTTCCACAAGGTTAGAACCTCCCAAACAGCTTCCACAAGGTTAGAACCTCCCAAACAGCTTCCACAAGGTTAGAACTTCCCAAACAGCTTCCACGAGGTTAGAACCTCCCAAACAGCTTCCACGAGGTTAGAACCTCCCAAACAGCTTCCACGAGGTTAGAACCTCCCAAACAGCTTCCACAGGGTTAGAACCTCCCAAACAGCTTCCACAGGGTTAGAACCTCCCAAACAGCTTCCACGAGGTTAGAACCTCCCAAACAGCTTCCACAAGGTTAGAACCTCCCAAACAGCTTCCACAAGGTTAGAACCTCCCAAACAGCTTCCACAGGGTTAGAACCTCCCAAACAGCTTCCACAGGGTTAGAACCTCCCAAACAGCTTCCACAGGGTTAGAACCTCCCAAACAGCTTCCACAGGGTTAGAACCTCCCAAACAGCTTCCACAAGGTTAGAACCTCCCAAACAGCTTCCACAAGGTTAGAACCTCCCAAACAGTTTCCACAGGGTTAGAACCTCCCAAACAGCTTCCACGGGGTTAGAACCTCCCAAACAGCTTCCACGAGGTTAGAACCTCCCAAACAGCTTCCACAGGGTTAGAACCTCCCAAACAGCTTCCACAGGGTTAGAACCTCCCAAACAGCTTCCACAAGGTTAGAACCTCCCAAACAGCTTCCACAAGGTTAGAACCTCCCAAACAGCTTCCACAAGGTTAGAACCTCCCAAACAGCTTCCACGAGGTTAGAACCTCCCAAACCTCCCAAACAGCTTCCACAAGGTTAGAACCTCCCAAACAGCTTCCACAGGGTTAGAACCTCCCAAACAGCTTCCACAGGGTTAGAACCTCCCAAACCTCCCAAACAGCTTCCACAAGGTTAGAACCTCCCAAACAGCTTCCACAGGGTTAGAACCTCCCAAACAGCTTCCACGAGGTTAGAACCTCCCAAACCTCCCAAACAGCTTCCACAAGGTTAGAACCTCCCAAACAGCTTCCACAAGGTTAGAACCTCCCAAACCTCCCAAACAGCTTCCACAAGGTTAGAACCTCCCAAACAGCTTCCACAGGGTTAGAACCTCCCAAACAGCTTCCACGAGGTTAGAACCTCCCAAACAGCTTCCACAGGGTTAGAACCTCCCAAACAGCTTCCACAGGGTTAGAACCTCCCAAACAGCTTCCACAGGGTTAGAACCTCCCAAACAGCTTCCACAAGGTTAGAACCTCCCAAACAGAACCTCCCAAACAGCTTCCACAAGGTTAGAACCTCCCAAACAGCTTCCACGAGGTTAGAACCTCCCAAACCTCCCAAACAGCTTCCACGAGGTTAGAACCTCCCAAACAGTTTCCACAGGGTTAGAACCCCCCAAACAGCTTCCACAAGGTTAGAACCTCCCAAACAGCTTCCACGAGGTTAGAACCTCCCAAACAGCTTCCACAAGGTTAGAACCTCCCAAACAGCTTCCACGAGGTTAGAACCTCCCAAACAGCTTCCACAGGGTTAGAACCTCCCAAACAGCTTCCACAAGGTTAGAACCTCCCAAACAGCTTCCACAAGGTTAGAACCTCCCAAACAGCTTCCACAGGGTTAGAACCTCCCAAACAGCTTCCACAGGGTTAGAACCTCCCAAACAGCTTCCACGAGGTTAGAACCTCCCAAACAGCTTCCACAGGGTTAGAACCTCCCAAACAGCTTCCACGAGGTTAGAACCTCCCAAACCTCCCAAACAGCTTCCACGAGGTTAGAACCTCCCAAACAGCTTCCACAAGGTTAGAACCTCCCAAACAGCTTCCACAGGGTTAGAACCTCCCAAACAGCTTCCACAGGGTTAGAACCTCCCAAACAGCTTCCACAGGGTTAGAACCTCCCAAACAGCTTCCACAGGGTTAGAACCTCCCAAACCTCCCAAACAGCTTCCACGAGGTTAGAACCTCCCAAACCTCCCAAACAGCTTCCACGAGGTTAGAACCTCCCAAACCTCCCAAACAGCTTCCACAAGGTTAGAACCTCCCAAACAGCTTCCACAGGGTTAGAACCTCCCAAACAGCTTCCACAGGGTTAGAACCTCCCAAACAGCTTCCACAGGGTTAGAACCTCCCAAACAGCTTCCACAGGGTTAGAACCTCCCAAACAGCTTCCACAGGGTTAGAACCTCCCAAACAGCTTCCACAGGGTTAGAACCTCCCAAACAGCTTCCACAGGGTTAGAACCTCCCAAACCTCCCAAACAGCTTCCACGAGGTTAGAACCTCCCAAACCTCCCAAACAGCTTCCACGAGGTTAGAACCTCCCAAACAGCTTCCACAAGGTTAGAACCTCCCAAACAGCTTCCACAGGGTTAGAACCTCCCAAACAGCTTCCACAAGGTTAGAACCTCCCAAACAGCTTCCACAGGGTTAGAACCTCCCAAACAGCTTCCACAGGGTTAGAACCTCCCAAACAGCTTCCACAGGGTTAGAACCTCCCAAACAGCTTCCACAGGGTTAGAACCTCCCAAACAGCTTCCACAGGGTTAGAACCTCCCAAACAGCTTCCACAGGGTTAGAACCTCCCAAACAGCTTCCACAGGGTTAGAACCTCCCAAACAGCTTCCACAGGGTTAGAACCTCCCAAACAGCTTCCACAGGGTTAGAACCTCCCAAACAGCTTCCACGAGGTTAGAACCTCCCAAACAGCTTCCACAGGGTTAGAACCTCCCAAACAGCTTCCACAGGGTTAGAACCTCCCAAACAGCTTCCACAGGGTTAGAACCTCCCAAACAGCTTCCACGAGGTTAGAACCTCCCAAACAGCTTCCACAGGGTTAGAACCTCCCAAACAGCTTCCACAGGGTTAGAACCTCCCAAACAGCTTCCACAAGGTTAGAACCTCCCAAACAGCTTCCACAGGGTTAGAACCTCCCAAACAGCTTCCACAGGGTTAGAACCTCCCAAACCTCCCAAACAGCTTCCACAAGGTTAGAACCTCCCAAACAGCTTCCACGAGGTTAGAACCTCCCAAACCTCCCAAACAGCTTCCACGAGGTTAGAACCTCCCAAACCTCCCAAACAGCTTCCACAGGGTTAGAACCTCCCAAACAGCTTCCACAGGGTTAGAACCTCCCAAACAGCTTCCACGAGGTTAGAACCTCCCAAACAGCTTCCACAAGGTTAGAACCTCCCAAACAGCTTCCACAGGGTTAGAACCTCCCAAACAGCTTCCACGAGGTTAGAACCTCCCAAACAGCTTCCACGAGGTTAGAACCTCCCAAACAGCTTCCACAGGGTTAGAACCTCCCAAACAGCTTCCACAGGGTTAGAACCTCCCAAACAGCTTCCACAGGGTTAGAACCTCCCAAACAGCTTCCACGAGGTTAGAACCTCCCAAACAGCTTCCACAGGGTTAGAACCTCCCAAACAGCTTCCACGAGGTTAGAACCTCCCAAACAGCTTCCACAGGGTTAGAACCTCCCAAACAGCTTCCACGAGGTTAGAACCTCCCAAACAGCTTCCACAGGGTTAGAACCTCCCAAACAGCTTCCACAGGGTTAGAACCTCCCAAACAGCTTCCACAGGGTTAGAACCTCCCAAACAGTTTCCACAGGGTTAGAACCTCCCAAACAGCTTCCACGGGGTTAGAACCTCCCAAACAGCTTCTACAGGGTTAGAACCTCCCAAACAGCTTCCACGAGGTTAGAACCTCCCAAACAGCTTCCACAGGGTTAGAACCTCCCAAACAGCTTCCACGAGGTTAGAACCTCCCAAACAGCTTCTACAGGGTTAGAACCTCCCAAACAGCTTCCACGAGGTTAGAACCTCCCAAACAGCTTCCACGGGGTAAGAACCTCCCAAACAGCTTCTACAGGGTTAGAACCTCCCAAACAGCTTCCACGAGGTTAGAACCTCCCAAACAGCTTCCACGGGGTTAGAACCTCCCAAACAGCTTCTACAGGGTTAGAACCTCCCAAACAGCTTCCACGAGGTTAGAACCTCCCAAACAGCTTCCACAGGGTTAGAACCTCCCAAACAGCTTCTACAGGGTTAGAACCTCCCAAACAGCTTCCACGAGGTTAGAACCTCCCAAACAGCTTCCACAGGGTTAGAACCTCCCAAACAGCTTCCACGAGGTTAGAACCTCCCAAACAGCTTCCACAGGGTTAGAACCTCCCAAACAGCTTCCACAAGGTTAGAACCTCCCAAACAGCTTCCACAGGGTTAGAACCTCCCAAACAGCTTCCACGGGGTTAGAACCTCCCAAACAGCTTCCACGAGGTTAGAACCTCCCAAACAGAACCTCCCAAACAGCTTCCACAAGGTTAGAACCTCCCAAACAGCTTCCACGAGGTTAGAACCTCCCAAACAGCTTCCACGAGGTTAGAACCTCCCAAACAGCTTCCACAAGGTTAGAACCTCCCAAACAGCTTCCACAGGGTTAGAACCTCCCAAACAGCTTCCACGAGGTTAGAACCTCCCAAACAGCTTCCACGAGGTTAGAACCTCCCAAACAGCTTCCACAAGGTTAGAACCTCCCAAACAGCTTCCACAAGGTTAGAACCTCCCAAACCTCCCAAACAGCTTCCACGAGGTTAGAACCTCCCAAACCTCCCAAACAGCTTCCACGAGGTTAGAACCTCCCAAACAGCTTCCACGAGGTTAGAACCTCCCAAACAGCTTCCACGAGGTTAGAACCTCCCAAACAGCTTCCACGAGGTTAGAACCTCCCAAACAGCTTCCACGAGGTTAGAACCTCCCAAACCTCCCAAACAGCTTCCACAAGGTTAGAACCTCCCAAACAGCTTCCACGAGGTTAGAACCTCCCAAACAGCTTCTACAGGGTTAGAACCTCCCAAACAGCTTCCACAAGGTTAGAACCTCCCAAACAGCTTCCACAGGGTTAGAACCTCCCAAACAGCTTCCACAGGGTTAGAACCTCCCAAACAGCTTCCACAAGGTTAGAACCTCCCAAACAGCTTCCACAGGGTTAGAACCTCCCAAACAGCTTCCACAGGGTTAGAACCTCCCAAACAGCTTCCACGAGGTTAGAACCTCCCAAACAGCTTCCACGAGGTTAGAACCTCCCAAACAGCTTCCACAGGGTTAGAACCTCCCAAACAGCTTCCACGAGGTTAGAACCTCCCAAACAGCTTCCACAGGGTTAGAACCTCCCAAACAGCTTCCACAGGGTTAGAACCTCCCAAACAGCTTCCACAGGGTTAGAACCTCCCAAACAGCTTCCACGAGGTTAGAACCTCCCAAACAGCTTCCACAAGGTTAGAACCTCCCAAACAGCTTCCACGAGGTTAGAACCTCCCAAACAGCTTCCACGAGGTTAGAACCTCCCAAACAGCTTCCACAAGGTTAGAACCTCCCAAACAGCTTCCACAGGGTTAGAACCTCCCAAACAGCTTCCACAGGGTTAGAACCTCCCAAACAGCTTCCACAGGGTTAGAACCTCCCAAACAGCTTCCACAAGGTTAGAACCTCCCAAACAGCTTCCACAGGGTTAGAACCTCCCAAACAGCTTCCACGAGGTTAGAACCTCCCAAACAGCTTCCACAAGGTTAGAACCTCCCAAACCTCCCAAACAGCTTCCACGAGGTTAGAACCTCCCAAACAGCTTCCACAGGGTTAGAACCTCCCAAACAGCTTCCACGAGGTTAGAACCTCCCAAACAGCTTCCACAGGGTTAGAACCTCCCAAACAGCTTCCACAGGGTTAGAACCTCCCAAACAGCTTCCACAGGGTTAGAACCTCCCAAACAGCTTCCACAGGGTTAGAACCTCCCAAACAGCTTCCACAGGGTTAGAACCTCCCAAACAGCTTCCACAGGGTTAGAACCTCCCAAACAGCTTCCACGAGGTTAGAACCTCCCAAACAGCTTCCACAGGGTTAGAACCTCCCAAACAGCTTCCACGAGGTTAGAACCTCCCAAACAGCTTCCACAGGGTTAGAACCTCCCAAACAGCTTCCACAAGGTTAGAACCTCCCAAACAGCTTCCACAGGGTTAGAACCTCCCAAACAGCTTCCACAAGGTTAGAACCTCCCAAACAGCTTCCACGAGGTTAGAACCTCCCAAACAGCTTCCACGAGGTTAGAACCTCCCAAACAGCTTCCACGAGGTTAGAACCTCCCAAACAGCTTCCACGAGGTTAGAACCTCCCAAACAGCTTCCACGAGGTTAGAACCTCCCAAACAGCTTCCACAGGGTTAGAACCTCCCAAACAGCTTCCACAAGGTTAGAACCTCCCAAACAGCTTCCACGAGGTTAGAACCTCCCAAACAGCTTCCACAGGGTTAGAACCTCCCAAACAGCTTCCACAGGGTTAGAACCTCCCAAACAGCTTCCACAGGGTTAGAACCTCCCAAACAGCTTCCACAGGGTAGGATCCAAAAGGAAGCACATCTCAGGACATTCTACAGGTGCTGAGTTATAGTTATAGTTATAGTTACAGTTATAGTTAGTTTATTTATTTATTTTTTAGTTTGCAAGAGCACCCCTCACTTCACATGGGTGTGATTTTAATTAGCCCTTCGCCACGTCCCTCCCCAACCCCTCCTTGTCCAATAGGCACGTTGGCAGCACTAAGTCCCTCCCCAACCCCTCCTTGTCCAATAGGCACGTTGGCAGCACTAAGTCCCTCCCCAACCCCTCCTTGTCCAATAGGCACGTTGGCAGCACTAAGTCCCTCCCCAACCCCTCCTTGTCCAATAGGCACGTTGGCAGCACTAAGTCCCTCCCCAACCCCTCCTTGTCCAATAGGCACGTTGGCAGCACTAAGTCCCTCCCCAACCCGTCCTTGTCCAATAGGCACGTTGGCAGCACTAAGTCCCTCCCCAACCCGTCCTTGTCCAATAGGCACGTTAGCAGCGCTAAGTCCCTCCCCAACCCCTCCTTGTCCAATAGGCACGTTAGCAGCGAGGAGACAGGGCAAGCTGTCCACCTCCCCCATAGAGATGCATGTTAAATTACAGGATTTCTCCATATAAATAATCAACCATTTCAGTATCAACAAGAGCATAAAAATGTCTTCTAAATCTTGCCAGCCAACGCGGCGCGAAGCTTGTAGATCTGCTATTTTCACTAGTTTGCGTCCCGAGAAAATGTCTAATTTCTCTTTTGGGTCACGCCACGCCACAGGCTACAGAGATTGGGAGCCACTGAGCTATAGAACAGATCAGACGCACCAGAGCTTAGTGCGTGGAGAGAGTGGTGAGGTGGAAGGGACAGTCAGCCAGTCAGTCCTACAGAAGAACATGAGGTTAGTGCGTGGAGAGAGTGGTGAGGTGGAAGGGACAGTCAGAGAGTGGTGAGGTGGAAGGGACAGTCAGAGAGTGGTGAGGTGGAAGGGACAGTCAGAGAGTGGTGAGGTGGAAGGGACAGTCAGAGAGTGGTGAGGTGGAAGGGACAGTCAGAGAGTGGTGAGGTGGAAGGGACAGTCAGAGAGTGGTGAGGTGGAAGGGACAGTCAGAGAGTGGTGAGGTGGAAGGGACAGTCAGAGAGTGGTGAGGTGGAAGGGACAGTCAGCCAGTCAGTCCTACAGAAGAACATGAGGTTATTAGTTAAACAACAAACACATTTGTTCTATATTAGTTTGCCTAAATCCAACGTAAAATTGTGAAACGAGGGGCACTTCTTATTTTCGGTTTCTATTATTACTGTTTTCATCTGTAGTGCTGTATAGCGATTGTGACACATTGTCTGTTCATGAGGAAGAGACCTTGGTGGACCAGACGCTCCTTTTACTCTTTTGAAGCTTAAACAAAGCTATTAGGCATTGTTGTTATCTGCATTTCAGTGTGAAAAAGATTAATATATATTAGACTGATGTTGACTTTAGGCTGAACCGTAGCTTCCTGCATGTGAGTAGTTACATTTCACTAGGTCATGTATCCTTTTTCTTGGCATGTTACCCATTTAAATAGAAAACACTTCCAGGTCTCATTGTAGACTGTTGCTACTAGTGATGTCACCGTAGAGAATGTATCTTTACAAGCAGGAAGCAGCGCATGGGAAAGGAAATAAAAGGAGAAGGATCAGATAAGTGGAGGGAGGCGAGCACAGAGGTGGTTAAGGTCACAGTGGAGGGAGGCGAGCACAGAGGTGGTTAAGGTCACAGTGGAGGGAGGCGAGCACAGAGGTGGTTAAGGTCACAGTGGAGGGAGGCGAGCACTGAGGTCGTTAAGGTCACAGTGGAGGGAGGCGAGCACAGAGGTGGTTAAGGTCACAGTGGAGGGAGGCGAGCACTGAGGTCGTTAAGGTCACTCGGAGGAGAGAGAGAGGAGGGAGGCGAGCACTGAGGTGGTTAAGGTCACTCGGAGGAGAGAGAGAGGAGGGAGGCGAGCACTGAGGTCGTTAAGGTCACTCGGAGGAGAGAGAGAAAAGACTCTTATTAAATGAAACATTTTACCATGCAGGGACTGAGGGTTCTGAAAATGTACTGTGCACTCAGGCACATGGACCATAGAACCTTTTTTGGGTAAGCAGGGAACATACACCTTTTTGATGATTGATATTGACCAAATCAACCCTTTTGGGGACTGTAACTTATACGAATGTGTACAAATGATTTTGTAGAAGTGCATCTGTAGATGCATCCACAGGTCACAGCCAGGCATCTGTATATGCATCCACAGGTCACAGCCAGGCATCTGTAGATGCATCCACAGGTCACAGCCAGGCATCTGTAGATGCATCCACAGGTCACAGCCAGGCATCTGTAGATGCATCCACAGGTCACAGACAGCCATCTGTAGATGCATCCACAGGTCACAGACAGCCATCTGTAGATGCATCCACAGGTCACAGCCAGGCATCTGTAGATGCATCCACAGGTCACAGCCAGCCATCTGTAGATGCATCCACAGGTCACAGACAGCCATCTGTAGATGCATCCACAGGTCACAGCCAGGCATCTGTAGATGCATCCACAGGTCACAGCCAGGCATCTGTAGATGCATCCACAGGTCACAGCCAGGCATCTGTAGATGCATCCACAGGTCACAGCCAGGCATCTGTAGATGCATCCACAGGTCACAGCCAGCCATCTGTAGATGCATCCACAGGTCACAGACAGCCATCTGTAGATGCATCCACAGGTCACAGCCAGGCATCTGTGGATGCATCCACAGGTCACAGCCAGGCATCTGTAGATGCATCCACAGGTCACAGACAGCCATCTGTAGATGCATCCACAGGTCACAGCCAGGCATCTGTAGATGCATCCACAGGTCACAGCCAGCCATCTGTAGATGCATCCACAGGTCACAGACAGCCATCTGTAGATGCATCCACAGGTCACAGCCAGGCATCTGTAGATGCATCCACAGGTCACAGACAGCCATCTGTAGATGCATCCACAGGTCACAGACAGCCATCTGTAGATGCATCCACAGGTCACAGCCAGGCATCTGTAGATGCATCCACAGGTCACAGCCAGGCATCTGTAGATGCATCCACAGGTCACAGACAGCCATCTGTAGATGCATCCACAGGTCACAGACAGCCATCTGTAGATGCATCCACAGGTCACAGCCAGGCACCTGTAGATGCATCCACAGGTCACAGACAGCCATCTGTAGATGCATCCACAGGTCACAGCCAGGCATCTGTGGATGCATCCACAGGTCACAGCCAGGCATCTGTAGATGCATCCACAGGTCACAGACAGCCATCTGTAGATGCATCCACAGGTCACAGCCAGGCATCTGTAGATGCATCCACAGGTCACAGACAGCCATCTGTAGATGCATCCACAGGTCACAGCCAGGCATCTGTAGATGCATCCACAGGTCACAGCCAGGCATCTGTAGATGCATCCACAGGTCACAGCCAGGCATCTGTAGATGCATCCACAGGTCACAGACAGCCATCTGTAGATGCATCCACAGGTCACAGCCAGGCATCTGTAGATGCATCTACAGGTCACAGACAGCCATCTGTAGATGCATCCACAGGTCACAGCCAGCCATCTGTAGATGCATCCACAGGTCACAGACAGCCATCTGTAGATGCATCCACAGGTCACAGCCAGGCATCTGTAGATGCATCCACAGGTCACAGACAGCCATCTGTAGATGCATCCACAGGTCACAGACAGCCATCTGTAGATGCATCCACAGGTCACAGACAGCCATCTGTAGATGCATCCACAGGTCACAGCCAGGCATCTGTAGATGCATCCACAGGTCGCAGCCAGGCATCTGTAGATGCATCCACAGGTCACAGCCAGGCATCTGTAGATGCATCCACAGGTCACAGACAGCCATCTGTAGATGCATCCACAGGTCACAGCCAGGCATCTGTAGATGCATCCACAGGTCACAGACAGCCATCTGTAGATGCATCCACAGGTCACAGACAGCCATCTGTAGATGCATCCACAGGTCACAGCCAGGCATCTGTAGATGCATCCACAGGTCACAGCCAGGCATCTATAGATGCATCCACAGGTCACAGCCAGGCATCTATAGATGCATCCACAGGTCACAGACAGCCATCTGTAGATGCATCCACAGGTCACAGCCAGCCATCTGTAGATGCATCCACAGATTCCACATGTCACAGCCAGGCAACGAGAGAGAGGAACACATCAGCGAGTAGCAGGAAGTGTGGGTAGAATCATGATAAGAGTGGAGTTGCACCAGGCACTGTAGGAGCTGATGAGAACCACGGCATGTCCAACATAGATTCCAAAAGATAAGCACATCTCAAATAGATTCTACGGGTGCTGAACAAAAATATACGCTTTATAAGGAAGGACGTAGGGCTTTCACAGTGATTTTCACTAGTCGACTAGTTGCCTAGTTTACTAGTCGACTAGTCGACTAGTTGTTTAACTAACCTATTATGTAAAAAAAGTTAAAAAAAAATAATAATAGTTGTTAAATTACATTCAATTGTTGACCTATGGCAATGCAAGGGTTTCGTCTACTCACGGACGAATCCATACTCCCTTCTCTCTGATTGGGCAGATTCACCTGTCCGTCAGCCAGGTGAGCGTGTCCCTTTCCGTGGACTGTCAGCGCGTGGCCGAGAGGCCCGCCCGCCCGCTGGGCGCTGTGCCCACCGACGGCTTCGAGATGCTGGGGAAGCTGGTGAAGACCAGAGGCCCCAACAGTGGATCTGCTCCGGTATGTCCTGTCCTGTTCTGTTCTGTTCCCCACCCTGTGGATGACCTTTGCCCCTGTGACCTTTGCCCCTGTTGACCTTTGCCCCTGTCCTCTCTTCCTCCCGTCCAGTTCCAGCTGCAGTCGTTTGAGATCGTGTGCAACATCACCTGGTCCTCGGAGGACACCTGCTGTGACCTGCCTGGACTGGTCAGTCCCTTCAAGCTGTCCCTGTTCGTCTCATATGTACCTAGCCCCATATGTGCCCTCTCCCTACGCTCATTCTGTAGCTCCGAGATGAGGTCACACCCTGGGCCCCTCCCACCGCGGTTCAGAAACGGCGCATGTTTCCACAAGGAACGCTTCTTACCCTTTTCGGCACAATGAATCCAAAAAGTGAAGGGCTAAAAAGTTTTACACTAATTAAAACTTAGCATCGGCCAAGAAAATCCAACTTTAAACGGTTACACGAGCTTTACAGCGGTTGTTTAGCATGTTTTTCAAGGAAGTTAAAAAACTTTAGCGCCTCCCCGGCGCCTCCCCTGGTCGAAAGTAGAATCAAATTTCCAACTGACTTCAGTTCACTCGACATGCACACGCACGACTTCCTTGATAAACATAGAAGCGGCTGACTAAACAACCGCTGTAAAGCTTGTGTAACCGTTTAAACTTGGATTTTCTTGGCCGTTGCTAAGTTTGAATTAGTGTAAAACTTTTTTAGCCCTTTCACTTTTTGGATTCATTGTGCAGAAAAGGGTAAGAAGCGTTCCTTGTGGAAACATGCACCGTTTCTGAACCGCGGTGGGAGGGGCCCAGGGTGTGACCTCATCTCGGAGCTACAGAATGAGCGTAGTGCTGAGGGAACATACTGGGGCTAATATGTACCCTACTGTTCATATTTTAGGGTTAGGGTTGTCCCTGTTCGTCTCATATGCACCCTACTGTTCATATTTTAGGGTTAGGGTTGTCCCTGTTCGTCTCATATGCACCCTACTGTTCATAGTTTAGGCTACAAAGGAATGCGTGAAAGATGACCAGATTTAATTCTAGCGTAGGTAAACCCAGAGCCCTAGAGTACGACAGAGTTACGCAAACTCCGTTCACTTCATGGGGCTTCAGTCCAATGGTGTCTCTTCTACATAGACTTCTATTGAATGGGGACAACCGGAAGTTTACGGAACGCATTGGAGTCTATGGGCTCGCCATGCGAGTACATGAACCACGTGACCGGGCTGTTTTCTGCCCCCTCAATGTCGCAACTCTTCTATTAGATGGCTCTGGGTGAACCTACCTATAGCGTATGGTTGTGCAGTGGTGGGAGTTTATGTTAACACATTTGTTGCTATTGACAGTTATACTCGTTATATAAATTAATTTCGCGGCGAGTAGGCTCGTCTTAAAGCAGCTATAAGCAATAATGTCACATTTTTTATGACCTTTTTATTTTTTATTTTTTTGGTATTCAGACAGCCAGCAATGGGTAGAACGCTCCCAAAAAATGTAGTCTCTGACACATCTAGGGGCCACAATCTGCATTCAAAGATGTTCCTAGAAGCTTTGTCATTGGTCGATTTGCCTGCTTCCTGATTGGTTAGTCATTGCGACCAGGTTTTTTTCCCGACCAATGACAAAGCTTCTAGGAACATCTTTGAATGCAGATAGCGGCCCCTAGATGTGTCACAGAGACTAAATGATTTTTGGGAGCGTTCTACCCATTGCTGGCTGTCTGAATACCAAAAAAATAAAAAGGTCATTACAATGTTAAACATATTATTGCTTATAGCAGCTTTAAGGGGCGACTGTTGCTCAAGAGGTAGAGCAGGTCATCCAATGATCCATGGGTCGGCGGTTCGAATCCCGGCTCCTCCTGTCTACATGTCGAAGTGTCCTTGGGCAAGACACTGAACCCCAAATTGCTCCCGATGTGCTGGTTGGTACCTTGCATGGCTTCCGCCGCAATCGGTGTATGAATGAGTGTGTGAATGGGTGAATGTAATGCACAATCTATGTAAAGCGCCTTGGATAAAGGTGCTATGTAAATGCACCATTTACCAAGGCGTTGGATATCGCTATAAGAAAGCCTTGCTGTGTTTCATTTTTGGAATTGCTCCGGTTGATACTTTGACCTGTCCTGTTGTGACTCTGTCCTGCCACCAGAGGGACGAGGAGAGCTGTCCTGCTCCAGCCTATGCCTGCACCTGTTCCTCCAGCGTCCCCGGTGCCCCTGGTCCTGTTGGGCCACTTGTAAGTCCCCCAGAACATTTCACGATGTCTACTATAAAGCATTTTCACTTCTAGTATCACATATGTCTACTATAAAGCATTTTCACTTCTAGTATCACATATGTCTACTATAAAGCATTTTCACTTCTAGTATCACATATGTCTACTATAAAGCATTTTCACCGCTAGTATCACATATTTGCCGCTAGGTAACTTGTTTTACTTGCAATATTGTTTTGTACAAGCACATTACATACAACCAGAATCACACTAGAACTTTGTTTCCCTGTTTAACTTTTTTTCTTCTGTGTTCTCATGCGTTTGTTTGCGTGTTTTCCAGGGCAGGCCAGGTCCCCGCGGTGAGAAGGGAGAGAAGGGAGAGCAAGGCCATAAGGTCAGATGTCGTCAATTAGTTTTTTCTTTTTTTCAAAGAGTGCAATCCGTAATTAAATGCCAAAATGTCTACTGTTGAGCTGATATAGAAAGCTCATTTGGGGCTTCATACAGTAGCAGGGGGTTTCAACCTTTTTATACCAAGGACCACCACACAATATATCTGTCTCTCCAGTACCACCATAATAACTGATGTTAAAATACAGGAGCGTAGACCTGCCCCATCCTATTCAGCTATTAACACAGGAGGAACATGTCATTTATTCTTTGAATTGTTTTGTTTTTGTTCCATTCCTAAGACAATTTTGCTGCTGATCTGATGAAACTCTGTCTAATCAGAACAACCGATAATATTTCTAATGTGATTAATCCGGCCTCAAATCTTCTATTAACGGCTAGGTATGATGTCATGCTCATTTAATTCAGCACAACTGGAGAGCCTATTTCAACCAATTTCTTGGTTAGAAGAACTACCTAATATAAATATTTCATTCCACTTTTGTCTTTTTTCTTCCTCTTTTGGGCGACTCCTCTGAGTACCACCAGAGGGGGCTCAAGTACCACTAGTACCAGTGTTTGGGAACTTCTGGTCTAAAGCATGTTCTCAGCGTTTTTGGCTGAGGACCTCCGGGGATGCTTTGGCCATGCCTGATTTAACCCATTTTGGACTGAGGTCGATTAAATCCAAATTCTAAATCCAAAAAAAAATCAGAAAAAAACATGTTTCTATGTCAGTGGTGCTCAACCTTTTTCACGTCAAGGACCCCCAGGATTATCTCTATTGGGCCACGGACCCCCATCTGACCCCCACTCGGTGGCGCGCTATGAGCTTGTAGATCTGCTATTTTTCAATAGCTAAAGTATAACATTACACTTACACTACCCAAAATGGGTTAATTCTAAAGGTCTCTGAATGGAAGAGCAGGGAGACTAACTACATCTTACTGCACTGCACAGTACAGATACTACCATAAAGATTGGACAAAAATGAAAAGATCCTTTTATTCCACAAAAACGTTATGAAATTAGTATTTGGATCTGCAACCTGGAAACCCGTGTTCACCCATTTAGACCTGAGGACGATAAAAAAAAAAGTCTTCTAAATCCTGACAGTTTTCTGAAAACCCTGTTTCTATGTCAGTGGTGCTCAACCTTTTCCATGTCAAAGACCCCCAGATTTATCTGAATTTGGCCGCAGAACCCCATCTGAAAATATGTAGTTTCAGGGACCCCCCCCAGAAGCAAAGGTATGAGTTAAAATATTCATTGTGAAAGAATATATTCAAAGATTTGCCCCACATTTTAACGGTTTTTCAAAAAATAGCAGATCTGCTATTTTTCAATAGCTAAAGTATAACATAATGCTTAAATGGGGTTCCCGTCCAGAATGCGTTCATGTATGAGAGTGTATGTTGTGTTTGTGATGCAGGGAGAGCTCGGGCCCTCAGGTTCGACGGGCTCTGGCGGCGGCCTGGGGCCCCTGGGGAGCAGAGGCCCTCGGGGGATGACTGTCCAGGGCAAAGTGGTGAGGAACTCTATCCCTCATGACACTAGATTATAACACCATTAAGACCTGAGATCAGACCTGTTTTCTGAAAAACCTCATGTTTCTATGTCAGTGATTCTCAAACTATATCATGTCAAGGACCTCACAAATTATATGTAATTGGCCGCCGGCCCCCATCTGAAAATATGTTGTTCCAGGGACCCCCCCAGAAGCAACGATTTGAGTTAAAAACGTTCTCTCTGAAAGAATATATATTCAAAGATTTGCACCACATTTTCACAAAGAAATGAAAATTTCAAAGATAGCAGATCTTCCAGCGTACTTCCTCCCCCAGTGTACATTGTTCCGCCACACACATGTCTCCAACGAACTGCAGCGGCCAAAGAGGCATCTATTTTATCTATGGCAAAAAGGACATGTGCAGTGATGGCGTATGGACCCAAGTTCATCTTGCACACACATAATCACACGTATTGCAGTGTTACTTTGCAACACACCTGCATTTGAAAAAGTCAATACATGTGAATGACTTGTTTGTTTGGTGTGGCTTGTACAGTATACAGTATGTTCTGCTGTTTCTAGGGACCCCCTGGTGCAACAGGACAGAAAGGAGAGCCAGGAAAACCAGGCGTCCAGGTGGGTTAAGGGTCAAATTATCTATCCTAGTTTATTGAGGCTCTGCACTTTTTGATGCATTCTATGTATGTGATTATTTACCTAGCTGTGGATAAGAGCGTCTGCTAAATGCCTACATTCTAAATTGTACTTTGCCGAACTTTGCACAAGGAGTATTCTTCAGCCTAAAGCTCTTTTCATACTTCATTATGGCATCACGTGACGAATATATAACCAACCTACAAGCTCACAACACTTCACAAATGCATGGCGTTGTGAGCTTGAAGGTCTTCTGTTGTGCAACCGTGCATAAATTAAGCTTTAGCAGCTACAACTTTTTCGATCTCTTCCAACGATTAGGAAATTATGACCGATATCCGATCTCCGATTGCAGGGTCATATCTGCCCATACCGATTCTGACTGATTCTGATATTATACAGAGGACCACAATGGAAACAAGCCTAGGGGCTTGGCCCAAAGCCTGTTAATAAAGTATTCAATCAATCAATAAATATAGCCTATACTCTTTTCTGAATGAGATGAGTGCCCAAATTAAATGTAGCATTTTTTAAAGCATTTTTCTGGTGAAAACCAATGAAATAATCGGTATTATTTTGAGACCGTTCCGATACCGATATGGCATTTTTATGGCCGATTCCGATTGTGCTACCGATTAATCGTGCATCCCTACTTCACATGCGATCCCCCCCCCCCACCACCTAATGTATCTCTCCCTCACTCTCTCTATCATCCTCTATATTAATATTAATTTCTCTCTCTAGGGTATACCTGGTCTTTTGGGGCCAAACGGGGAGGAGGGGGTTCCCGGTCCCAAGGTACTGTCAGACGGCTGGTCACAATAATACCTGTTTATTCTCAGTGTGTGTGATCACTGTTTATTCTCAGTGTGTGTGATCACTGTTTATTCTCAGTGTGTGTGATCACTGTTTATTCTCAGTGTGTGTGATCACTGTTTATTCTCAGTGTGTGATCACTGTTTATTCTCAGTGTGTGTGATCACTGTTTATTCTCAGTGTGTGTGATCACTGTTTATTCTCAGTGTGTGATCACTGTTTATTCTCAGTGTGTGTGATCACTGTTTATTCTCAGTGTGTGATCACTGTTTATTCTCAGTGTGTGATCACTGTTTATTCTCAGTGTGATCACTGTTTATTCTCAGTGTGATCACTGTTTATTCTCAGTGTGTGATCACTGTTTATTCTCAGTGTGTGATCACTGTTTATTCTCAGTGTGTGATCACTGTTTATTCTCAGTGTGTGATCACTGTTTATTCTCAGTGTGTGTGATCACTGTTTATTCTCAGTGTGTGTGATCACTGTTTATTCTGTGTGTGATCACTGTTTATTCTCAGTGTGTGATCACTGTTTATTCTCAGTGTGTGATCACTGTTTATTCTCAGTGTGTGATCACTGTTTGTTCTCAGTGTGTGATCACTGTTTATTCTCAGTGTGTGATCACTGTTTATTCTCAGTGTGTGATCACTGTTTATTCTCAGTGTGTGATCACTGTTTATTCTCAGTGTGATCACTGTTTATTCTCAGTGTGATCACTGTTTATTCTCAGTGTGTGATCACTGTTTATTCTCAGTGTGTGATCACTGTTTATTCTCAGTGTGTGTGATCACTGTTTATTCTCAGTGTGTGATCACTGTTTATTCTCAGTGTGTGTGATCACTGTTTATTCTCAGTGTGTGATCACTGTTTATTCTCAGTGTGATCACTGTTTATTCTCAGTGTGATCACTGTTTGTTCTCAGTGTGTGTGATCACTGTTTATTCTCAGTGTGATCACTGTTTATTCTCAGTGTGTGATCACTGTTTATTCTCAGTGTGTGATCACTGTTTATTCTCAGTGTGTGATCACTGTTTATTCTCAGTGTGTGATCACTGTTTATTCTCAGTGTGATCACTGTTTATTCTCAGTGTGATCACTGTTTATTCTCAGTGTGTGTGATCACTGTTTATTCTCAGTGTGTGTGATCACTGTTTATTCTCAGTGTGTGATCACTGTTTATTCTCAGTGTGATCACTGTTTATTCTCAGTGTGATCACTGTTTATTCTCAGTGTGATCACTGTTTATTCTCAGTGTGATCACTGTTTATTCTCAGTGTGATCACTGTTTATTCTCAGTGTGATCACTGTTTATTCTCAGTGTGATCACTGTTTATTCTCAGTGTGATCACTGTTTATTCTCAGTGTGTGATCACTGTTTATTCTCAGTGTGTGATCACTGTTTATTCTCAGTGTGATCACTGTTTATTCTCAGTGTGTGATCACTGCAGTCTCTCCTTCATCTCCTGCTGTTCTTGTGTCTCTGGGACACGTCTTGCAGGGCATCAGGGGAGCAGAAGGCAGCATGGGACCACCCGGGACCACTGGACCCAGGGTAGGATATTATTCATTACAACCTTTTATGATGTAAAGATTTTGGACCTAAAAAAATGTAGTTATATACAGTAGGTATCCGGAGAACTCGCCAGTTTACCAACTCGCCAAGGTTTAGTGCATTTTAGTTTTACTTCACCTTAATTTAAATTGCATTGAATTGAGAGAGAGAGAGAGAGAGAGAGAGAGAGAGAGAGAGAGAGAGAGAGAGAGAGAGAGAGAGAGAGAGAGAGAGAGAGAGAGAGAGAGAGAGAGAGAGAGAGAGAGAGAGAGAGAGAGAGAGAGAGAGAGAGAGAGAGAGAGAGAGAGAGTTTTGATTGATTGATTGATTGATTGAAAAATGTATTAACAGTTTGCAGAATTACAGTAAATTTCAAGCACAAACTCAATACAAAGGCTGTTAACTGTGAGTGGACGACCCAATTAAGCATTACACTTTCCAATAGGGAAAGAGAGAAGAGAGAGAGAGAGAGAGAGAGAGAGAGAGAGGATAGTTGTTTAGAGTTAACACTAGAGAAAGTAGGAATGCTAAAAGTTTAAACACCAAACTGACCAAAGTACTGAAACATTGTAATTCATTAGTAAACAATATCCTGAAATGGTAGGACCTACTTATCATTGGTATTCACATACTCACCTTTTTATCATCATATAGCTGACCATTTAATTGCACAAAATAATTTGATCACTTTGGAAATGAACTATAACATCTGTGGGTTTGACATAAACTACACTGATGAAGACAGTATGTTAGCATAACGATGAAGACATTGATGAAGACAGCATGTTAGCATAACCATGAAGACATTGATGAAGAGCATGTTAGCATAACGATGAAGACACTGATGAAGACAGCATGTTAGCATAACCATGAAGACATTGATGAAGAGCATGTTAGCATAACGATGAAGACATTGATGAAGACAGCATGTTAGCATAACCATGAAGACATTGATGAAGAGCATGTTAGCATAACGATGAAGACACTGATGAAGACAGGATGTTAGCATAACCATGAAGACATTGATGAAGACAGCATGTTAGCATAACGACGAAGACATTGATGAAGACAGGATGTTAGCATAACCATGAAGACATTGATGAAGACAGCATGTTAGCATAACGACGAAGACATTGATGAAGACAGGATGTTAGCATAACCATGAAGACACTGATGAAGACAGCATGTTAGCATAACGATGAAGACAGCATGTTAGCATAACGATGAAGACACTGATGAAGACAGCATGTTAGCATAACCATGAAGACAGCATGTTAGCATAACGATGAAGACGTTGATGAAGAATTTTCGCCGCGGCGACTTGGTAAACTGCCGAGTTTTCCGGTATCCGTTACCCACCCAGTACACAGTAAAATCTAATGGACCCTCACATTTGCACACTCCTTTAGTTGAATTTGTTCTACTTCTCCCCTGTTCACCTCATGATTTGTTTATTTTTTCAATGGTTTCTATTCTCCATCCATCCACCCACCCATCGTCCATCATTATATGGAATAGCTGTGATAATGACCACAAAAATTGCAATACGATCTATAAATTCAAGAAAATGTTTAAAATTAATATAGTAGAAAAAATGTAAAACATCATCATAAACCTCTTATATTGCACTATTTCTATTTTTTGTTGTTCGTCTTTGTTATTATTTTGCATTAATGTAAGATAAGCAAGTCAAAAAGGATAGGCACTATATAAGCTACGGCTTCAGCCTATACCTTTTTCGGTCCAAACATGTCCTGTAAAATGCCTTTGCTGCTGTAATAATCATGTACATGTTGTTTTAAGACCGAAATAAAACTATTCATTCATTATGTGTGTGAAGGGTTTTCAGGGAATGCCAGGACACCCGGGGCCTTCAGGGGAGAGGGGTTACCTGGGACCTGTTGGACCTACGGTAGGACACCAAGCACAGACTGTGTCATATATCTCTATCTGTCACCACAGTTGTCACAGATTTCTTTCCCTTTTCTCATCAGGGTCTGTCGGGTAACAAGGGGGAAAGAGGGGAGAAGGTGAGTTGTTTTTGTTTTTTTTGCATGATTGAAACATTTAAAGGAGCATTCAGTGATTTGGGTGATTTGGAAAACCACCCAGTCCGCCCCGGTAACAAAATGTGCACATGCACGCTCTACAGTGGGGGGAAGTGCAACAGGCCAACAGCATGTGCACCAAGGCCCGCCCCCACTCGATCATGTACATTTCCACCTTCAGTCGATGCTTCATATCCATATGAGTGAAAAGGCCGGGATGATCGGTTTATTTTTCAAACACAGTTCTTATATCAAGAGATCTAAAATCCCACTATGGGGATTTCAATGCAAATAAAAAGTACACAAACCTGTGGACTGGCGCCCTCTACTGACAGTGACGTCAGGACTTCGGTGCTCTATTGGGACACCGGGTTGAAATAGGTAAAAACAACAACAACAACATAGTGACTCCACTGATGTGTTACAGGGAGAACCCCAGTCTATGGCCGTGATCTATCAGATGGTGACACAGGCCTGTGAACAACTAGTGCATAGTGAGTACTCTCTCTCTCTCTCTCTCTCTCTCTCTCTAACATATTGACTCTAAATAAACGCTGATGATATATTTTCTGCACATAAACACAAGCATTTATGTCCTTGTGTTTCAGACGAGGTGTTAAAGCTGGACCTGTTCCTTAACGAGATAAGCCGTAAGCCCGTTCCCATCGAGGAGCCCGTGGGGCCGCCAGGAGAGCCGGGCATACCAGGGGGCAAGGGGGCGCCCGGCCTCAGGGGCAACCAGGGGCGTGTTGGTGCCAGGGGGAGACCTGGGAAGGGTGGATACCCAGGAGAACAGGGCAAGGCTTTATTCTATACACTGTGATTCCTTAAACTGAACAGACCTTACTTGATTATTCCCTGTAGCCATGCCCAAGATAACGAGATTAATTTACCTTTCGCACAGGTAGCCATGCCCAAGATAACGAGATGAATTTACCTTTGCACAGGTAGCCATGCCCAAGATAACGAGATGAATTTACCTTTGCACAGGTAGCCATGCCCAAGATAACGAGATGAATTTACCTTTGCACAGGTAGCCATGCCCAAGATAACGAGATGAATTTACCTTTGCACAGGTAGCCATGCCCAAGATAACGAGATGAATTTACCTTTGCACAGGTAGCCATGCCCAAGATAACGAGATGAATTTACCTTTGCACAGGTAGCCATGCCCAAGATAACGAGATGAATTTACCTTTGCACAGGTAGCCATGCCCAAGATAACGAGATGAATTTACCTTTGCACAGGTAGCCATGCCCAAGATAACGAGATGAATTTACCTTTGCACAGGTAGCCATGCCCAAGATACCGAGATTTGATAAATTAGCGTTTATCCAGAGTTAAAAAAAATATGAATTAGCTTATTTTAGCTCCCTTGCTAGCCACCGCTAGCATCCATGTAAGAAACAGCCAAAATCCCTGCGTGCAAGCCGTCAATAGTGACCCCCAAATTGACACTAATTAGCCCCGCGGGCCGCGGACCCCCCATTTGAAAAGATATGCCAGAGACCCCCATGAGAGAAGATTTTTACGGCTGCAGCAGTGATTCTCAACCCGTTTAATTTCAAGGACCCCCAGTTCGACATGCATTAGGCTACGGAACCATCTTTAATGACATTTCCAAAGTCATGGATTATGACTTGTCATCGACTACAGGAGGAAGAAAACGGACATTCCTCCATTAATCATAAATGGGGACTGTGTGGAGAGGGTGTCCTCTTTCCGCTTTCTGGGAGTCCACATTGACGAGGGCTTGACCTTGAATGTGAACACCTCTGAGCTGCTGAAGAAGGCCCAGCAGAGACTTTACTTCCTGAGGGTGCTCAGGGGGAATAACATCACACAGAGACTGGTGTCCTTTTATCGGTGTGCCATAGAGAGCATACTAACATACTGTATACTGTATGTGTGGTACACCAGCTGTACAGTAGCTCAGAGGAAAAAGCTCCAGAGGGTCATTAACACGGCACAAACGACCGTTGGCTGCCCTCTTCCCACATTGGAGGACCTACACAGATCCCACTGTCTAAAAAAAACACAGAACATTATAAAGGACACTTCGCACCCCGGTCACTCACTGTTTGAACTGAGTGCTCAAGTCAGGGACCAACAGACTCAGTAACAGCTTCTATCCCACAGCCGTAGCCGTTTGCATGTTTTATTGTGCTGTTTCTAAGTTAAGTACAATCAGGGTTTGTGCACTACTACTCTAAGGCTTGGCATGTATGCAATAACCATAACATGCTGTTGGGGTGTGTGTCTCCTCCTCGTCTCCAGGAAGGAGAGGTCCGCTAGGGGATAAAGGTGTTCCAGGGACCAATATCCATGGACCCCCAGGAATCAAGGGATTTGCAGGTACAGTAGGACGTCTTCTGGCTCTGGGTTGATTTATAGTGCCGTACAGTGTAATGTTAGCCAGATGCTAATATCAACTTACTGTCGGTGAGGTTCGTTCCATGTTGCCTGTCGTGCTGGACCCATGTAGCAATTCGCTAATTCACCCTTTGTGCCCCTCTTTGCATCAATTGGTTGCCGTTTCGTGGTTGGACAAAAATCCTCTCTCTCCATCCACTACCATTGAAATAACGTGTTTTTCAGTTGCTTCATATTGATATTCTGTGCATTCAATTCTTATTTTAAACTTTATGTCAGTGAAAGCAATATAATACACCCGCACACTGTGTATTTGCTCGGTACATGAGTATTTTCTTATTTTAATGAAGCAACGTTTCGGTGCCTCGTGCGTAGGTACATCAGGGGAGTCCAAGCTGGGAGATCCAGGTCCCAAGGGTGAAGATGGGAGTTCTGGACCCGACGGAGTCCCGGGACATGCAGGCCAGGCGGGAGAGATTGGACCGCCTGGCGTGTGCGACAGCAGTGCTGGCTGCCAGACGGTTCCCCAGCAGACAGGTACTATAGGAACTGAACCTCACATTGTATTTAACACTTTTTTTTGTCCTTTATTTACCCAGTGTGGTAGCTGAGCACAAGTGCTCATTTTCAGCAAAGCCCTGCACATAGAAACATATTGCATTATTATTTCACAGTCACTTTTCGTTTAGTATTTAGTGATCATTGTTCTCCATTCTCTCCTCCTCTAGACCCTGATGACCCCTATTATGGATACCAGCCGTGAGCACACACACTGACAAGTAACATTGTGATGGTACGGTAACAATAGTACGGTGCAGCTCCTGTCTGAAGTCTAGTGGCCACTCAGTGGAGATATGGCAGATGAACTATTGGGACGAAAAGCATGACTGAAGAAAGACTGGTGTGTTGAACTCACTATCGAGGAGCCTCACACAAGCTCAGCTGCACAGTAAAATCCTCAAGTGTTCAATTTTACAATTTGCAAATGGATAAATGAACACTACTGTGTATGGAAAAAAAGGAAACGGACACAAGAAGAAGACATAAGAAATCTCCTTGGTGTGGTTGTGCTCGTGTTTGCAATAATTAAAACATCTCAAGCAACAAATGTTTCTCCTTTTACGGAAAGTAGTGCATCTTTTTAACATAGAATCATATTTTCATAGTACTGACAATGTTTTTATTAAAGGTACGTAAGCCATCTTCGCACTGAAAATGTTTGTATTCGTTACTGACTTATGTTTTTGTATTTATGCACTGTAGTAGTAGTAGTATAGCTACCGTCAAATTCCTTCCTTTTTCTCTTTTTTATTTTTGTTGCTCTTCTAACCTTAACTGCCTCAAGAACAATGAAAATATAATGTCCATGGTGTAAAACATATTTGTTCCATGATATATGATACTGTGAGAATGGCTGTTTTATACGTGTATGATAATTTGTATATTTTTTATTATAATGTTAAACTGTATGCAGTTATTCCTGCATGATATTTTGTATTATTCATTCATTGGTTATACATGTTTACATCTATGCTCTCCTTTGGCGTGTGTGTGTGTGTGTGTGTGTGTGTGTGTGTGTGTGTGTGTGTGTGTGTGTGTGTGTGTGTGTGTGTGTGTGTGTGTGTGTATTTGAGAAAAAGAGGGAGACATTGACATTGTTGTGTTTTTGATTTTGTCAATAAAATCAATCGCGTTAATAAGCAGAAATGTATCTGTATCTCTTTGAATGTCCATTGATTTTTGATTTAAAGGGATATTCCACTTAAAAAAAATGTTGGTCATTTCAACTACTCAGTCTTATGTGAACACCCCACACAGTTTTTAAGCTGCTCGATTCAATATTTAGATATTTGATATTCATTTTAGCTGCCCCGCCCCCTTCCTATACAAACCCATTGTAACATCAAACTCCATTTTAACAATGATAGATTCATCGAAAATACCCATCCTTTTTTCTGGTGACTGCTTTTTAATAATTCTTTGGGGTTTTTTAGTCTCCTCCGTCGTCCTTCTGGACGAGGTTCTTTTCCAAAACAATTATTAAAAATAAATGAAAAAAGTAATAAAAAAAAACAAGGCCCCCTCACGTAGCCTATTAGAAAGTAGGCAGAAATGCATTGGACTCAGGTGTTGCACACATGCTTAAAGGACCACTTCACCACTTTTCAACATCTCTTCATATAATTGGTCCTCACTAATGTTCATGATAAAACACCACCATTTTTTCCTACTCAGTCTGTGTCTCATAGGAGGGCTTTGGGCAGTTCGGACACCCGTCCACCAGTGACATAGTTCAAGTTCAAGTTTATTGGTCATTTAAAATAAACACACCTTATACAATGTATTCAGGGGTTTTTTTTTTGTTTACCAAAAGGGAGTGTTTGGCAGAAGCCTCAGCTTATAATGCCAATGCCAACAAAAAAACAAAACAAGACAAAAAACCAAACAAGCACATCATCATTAGGCAGATTTTTTTTTAAACAAGATTTGTTTTAAAATATATTTAGATTTGTATTATCGTGAGAACGATGGCTTCAACTTTTGCATTGCAACTTTTCAGGAAAAGAAAGCCTGCCGTTTCTATTAGCTTGGATTCACCATCGATGATGTCACTGGTGGACGGGTTTCTGAACTGCCCACAGCCTTCCTATGAGACAGACTGAGTAGAAAAAAATGGTGGTATTTTATCATTAGTTAGGACCACTTATAGGAAGAGAAGTTGAAAAGTGGTGAAGTGGTCCTTTAAAATAGCTCTTATTTGCGCCGCCTTCGTTGAAAACAATGTATTTCCAACTCCAGCTTGTCTCAGTTCAGGCTGCATTGAACAGCGCTGGAGCGCTCGGTTTCTGCCCCCTCAATGTCGTAACTCTTCTATTACATGGCTCTGAGTCTGGACCATAGAGACACACGGGGACTACAAATTCCACGCCCCCAAATGAGACAGCGTCCCCACTTCTGGTCCGTTAGACCAGTGTACTGCATGCCAGCCCATAGAAGTCAATTGAAATTCCACTGTAGTTAGCCTACTTTTAAAATAATACAACATGAACTGAAGACTATATTGATTTGAATAAAAATATGTTTCCAAATGTATGAAGTGTCTTTGTCAACATATTTTTTTGTTTTCTCAATAGATGACTTGTTTCACATTTAATTTACCACTTGAATGAGTTACCCATAATGTTAACGGAGCAGAGCTGAGTTGACAGACTGATTACCTGTCGCTTATAAGTGACGTTCCAAGCGCCGCCGAGTTTGAAGATACATTATCCGTATTTGTGGTGCATGGTGTGAACATGCAGGCGTATATGAATTCTTTATACAAAGAAAAAATAAAACTTGTTGGATTATCAATTTGTCCATATGATTTGCCTAAAAGTAGTTGGGAAAATGACCCAACTAAATGGCCAGGAGTGACATATCCAGATATTGTCAACTATCTAGTGGATTCTCCAGGTTTATAGATAATAAAATATCAATTAGAATCTATCTTATGTATTACAGTTTTAATACATATTACAATATATGGGGTATTTATTTATATAGCCCATATATTGCAATTTCACAGGAATTGGGAGCTTCATGCATGAAGAATAATATAATAAATTACTTTTCAGGCAGTCAATTTCAGTCTGTGTAATCCTATATAGCAGCATATGCTCCTCAGATGATTTTGCCTGACTTCTTGCTATTGTCAATCTATATCATATTCAGTAGGATAAGATTAATGGTTCACATGACGCTCGTCCTTCACGTGCGTCGTGGCGTGACTTGCCCTGTTTTGAGCGCCTGGCTAAATTATGTGCATTTGTAAACGTTCAGATTTCAAATAGCCTATAAAGTGCTCACCCCCGGGGACACGGATGTTAGCATTTTGAACGGGCGGCTATTAACACCCGTGCATCCCGTATTGTTCAAGAAAATGCATTTTAATCCGATCGGTGACCATTTTCTATAAAGGTTATAATAATGCATGAGTGCAATACACCTCCCAACCGATAAGGGCACGTATTGAAAGCATTTAGCGAAAAAATTAGAAATTGGCCAGCCGTCGGATAAAAATGCTTTTTATTGAACAATATAAGGACTACTTAACGTGCAAATGTATAACATCCGTAGCTCCGGGGGTGAGCACTTTATATTTGAAATCTGAACGCTTATGTACACTTAAACGTTGTAAATGTAGCAAGGCACTAAAGACAGGGTGAAGTTGCGTCATGACTGACTATCATAAGTTTCAAGGCTATTTTCACTGTGACATATACCTTCATAAGCTTCACTTGAATACTTAATTTCCACCACTTGTGGAGTTCACAAACTTCTTCTGGATGGTTTCACATATTTTTTACTAGTGGATGGGTGCAGCCATTTCTCTTTTCATGATCAGCTGGAAGTTGATGAAACATCAAGTCTGGGTTTTTTCTTTGTTGTTTTTACAAAGAGGAACGCAGCACACTTTAGGCATGATGAAGACTGGCCGTTTAACCGTTTACAACGCTGGACTCTGTCACGCTCGTCGTGGTCGCTCGATCCGTCGCTGGGGAATGCCGCATCTAGCGGGTAGGATTAATGCGTGACGTACAAATCATACGTCAGGGAAACTTCAATATATCCGATGCTAGCAGTCTTTACAATCTTATGGAGTATATTATAGTACATTGTGGGTTGTATATTGAGATGGCAGGTATATGACATTAAAAAGGACAAATAAAACATATGGGACACATTATTCGAACACAAAATAAATCGCTACAGCCTCAGTAATGAACCAGTGAAATAAGGGTATTTTATGATGCCTCTCATAGGGATTGCATTGGCAGCTGCAGTACACAGTTGAAACGGACCAGAAGTGGGGACGCTGTCTCATTTGGGGGCGTGGAATTTGTAGTCCCCGTGTGTCTCTATACTGGACGAGCCGGATCCTCGTTGTTTAATACGTGTTTCTATCCATAGACATATATACATAGACGCCTCATTTGCCGCTGCAGTTCATTGGCGCGACGTGTATCCCAATGAAGGCGGAAGTGCAGTGCTGAAGGCTTTTTTTTTTTTAACAAATCTTTATAACAGTCATGACAATATACATTACAAAACAAGACAAACAAACAAACACAAACAACAAAGTTATTAACAATACAACATCAGAGCCAGGGGGGATTAGATTACTAACAGAAAACATTAAAAGAGTGAACACAAAGCAACAGTTCTCCGCAGCTTTCTTATTTAGAAGTGCTGAAGGCATTTGCTGAAGGCGACTGCGTCGCTGCCCGAGTGACGTCACTCATGTGAATCCTCCATGTCTCTCGCTGTCACTCAAGTGACTACTGGCCAATCACAGCGCGTCTTTTCCGGGACTTATGTTACGCACGCGGAAGCTTGACAAGCTTCCGCTTTGCTTCCGCTATTCTTCGCAAGGAATGTCGGGAAAATAGTGCCTTCAATTTTGACACACGCCTCAGAGCCGGAAGGGGCGTCTATGTATATATGTCTATGTTTCTATCCGTGTGTGTTTCGGAGAACACTCGTTTCCGGCTTGACCGGCGGTGAAGAAAGATAAATCACAATAATACACAGAATATTTCCGTTTTTGCATTCATAACAAAAGCACATGGTAGTATCAGACGTGAGATGTGCACAGTGCACGACATAATGAGCATAATTTTGAATTGGTCCCCAAATATATAGGACGTCTTTTGTCGCACCCTGGTTGATTATGATGATAATTAATAATGTCACATCTACAGGGTAGATCTAGATTGTAGAAGATTCACTATTTCACTTGAATACGCACACGTTAATTTCCTGCATAGTATTTTTTATGATGAATTGAACAAGGTGCTTGGTTCGTCCACTCAGTTAACAGTTTTTTGTATCGAGTTGTGCTTGAAATGTACTGTAATTCTGCAAACTGTTAATAAATATTGTTTATATAATATGTTTAGATTGATTTGAACTTAAAGGTATGTTTTTCAACGTGACTTTATAACTATATTGCCTGAAACACGATTTTCTTTCTCTACAAGTACAAACGAAAATTCCATTAAAATATTTTCCTACGAACCCTAGGGCAGGCTTATACCTTTATTGTGAAACAATACACGGGGAAGTACATGCATGCTTTTCCTGCTAACATCCGCACACAGCGACAACAAACATGGCAACCAGCCGAAGATCAGCTCCGCGAAGCCGGGAGGAGGATGGAGATAAATACTCCGTGCTGTTACCCACCTATAACGAACGGGAGAACCTGCCTCTGATCGTCTGGCTGTTGGTGAAATATTTCGGTGAAAGGTGAGTTGCTTTGAAGTTATTGTCGAGGCTGTTATACTAATGTACTTTTCCTCTGCCTGCCTGTCAGCTTGGGACCCAAGTGATGAGCTGTCATTAAACCAGATTTGTACAGCCTGGGGTGATCGTCCCATTGTTGACATGCGAATCCCTAGACTCCTGCAAAACCGCTCTCAAAGGGTACCTACGGATGGCTGCAATTCGAAACTGGCCCCCGTAAAATCTGAATCCACCACCCACCCCCTTTTCCCCTCACTGTATATGTTTTCTTTCTCCTTTTGTTTAACCTCCTTTATGATGATGTTTTTTTCCCTGTTTTTTCGCTATATAGAAGTGTATTTGTACGTCTCTAAATGTTGATGATGAATTGAACAAGGTGGACCCTCTTGTAAACAAGTGTAATGCTTTCATGGTGTCGTCCACTCAGTTAACAGTTTTTGTATTGAGTTGTACTTGAAATGTAGCCTACTGTAATTCTGCAAACTGTTAATAAATACTTCAGTCAATCAATCAATCAAAATGGCCCATTTCTGGACTGTCAATGAGTGAATTCATGCACGAAAAGAGTGCAAAACCTAGAAGAGACTTAGCCGCAATTTGCAACTCTAGATATTTTTATAATGGGATGAATCTAGAGTTGCAATACCCTCCATTGACTCCCCACTCATCATTTTGCGTTTGCGATCTGCTTGTCTTACACTACGTTAAACTCACCAACATTGCAGCTGTAGTCCAAGCTTGAATTATTCTCTTTCAATCTGCCGAGCTTGTTTTTCATAAAAATCCCCCGTAGACATGTTATGAGCTACTTTCTGTCAAGAAGAAGAAATGTTGGAGTTTGGAAGCGCTCGTTTGTATTAAGGGGTCGCGCTGCTGCTTCCTGCATTATGTGCAAATGCGAAACAGATGCATGCAGGGACGTTCAGTGACTTACGACGAGCGCTTCCAAACTCCAGCACTTAGAAAAAGAATCACTTGCACAGAATTTCTTGACAGAAAGTAGCTCATAACATGTCTACGGGGGATTTTTATGAAAAACAAGCTCGGCAGATTGAAAGAGAATAATTCAAGCTTGGACTACAGCTGCAATGTTGGTGAGTTTAACGTCGTGTAAGACAAGCAGATCGCAAACGCAAAATGATGAGTGGGGAGTCAATGGAGGGTATTGCAACTCTAGATTCATCCCATTATAAAAAAATCTAGAGTTGCAAATTGAGGCTAGAAGAGACTAATAGCCAAAGTTTTGGTCTGACAACATTACCGTTTGTTATTGTGTTAACAGCGGATATGACTACGAGATAATCGTCATTGATGACGGAAGCCCAGATGGGACCCTGGAGGTGGCGGAGCAGCTGCAGCAGATCTATGGGGAGGACAAGATCGTAAGTCAAGATGATATCTAGGCCTACAACTTCATAAATAATAGCGGGATCCTTAGTTATATGTTTAGAGTGCATGGAGAATGCAAAATGATACGTGGGGGTAAAAACCAAAACATCTTGAAGTGGACTTGACGTTTGAAAGTTGATTACGATTGAGAAGTTAACATGTGAATCCTGAATGTAGGCTATGCACAATTACTGATCATATGATCCCCCGATCGCCCTCCCCTCCCCCTCCTATTGTTGCATACATTCTCCCTAACTTTTACATGGCCTTTTCACTATGCTGTATAGATAGATAGATAGATAGATATATAGATACTTTATTGATCCCGAAGGAAATTAGTTTTGTCCAACAGCTCCAGTGTAAAAACATACATACAGAATAAAAATCACACCTGTGTGAACTGAGTGGTGTAAGGTCTTATATAGACTGATCAGCTGTGGTCTGACGTAATGTCTGACGTAATGAAATCACACCCGGGTGAACTGGGTGACCATAGCAACCATGCTCATTTTGGTACAGACAGACAGACACGTAAACTAACAAAGCCAGTCGTAGGAGTGGTTTACACCACTCAAAAAGAGCATGATGAACATGTAAAAATACATTTCATCATAGAAAGCAGTAAAAAAGGCAATAGCTATAAGTTAAAGGCATGGGTTAAAAGTACAACACCAAAAAAGCAAAGCAAATACGTCAACTGACCATCCCCCTCCCTCCTTGTCTCCCCCCCACGGCCCCCATTGATTCATTATATAGTCTAATGGCTCTTGGGATAAAGGAGTTCTTAAGTCTATCTGTGCTGCATGTCTGGGATAAAAACCTGTATAATATTACAAATAGACAGTGTAGCCTCGGCCGGGAGGCGAGCCCGGGACATCGCCTCAACAAGGCCGTACGTTACTTACCAGTCGGCTAAAGAGCCATATGGCCCGATAGGCAAGCAGCAACACAGCACCCTATAGTCCACAGTCGTCACCCCCACCGCGTCCACGCAGCAACACAGCACCCTATAGTCCCAGGTCGTTACCCCCACCGCGCGCCAGCCAGGTGTTGGGCTCGACTGACTGGGGGGACCTCCACACCCAGGCAGGTAATGTGCTGTTGTCGGTCTAATGACAGTCGGATCAATAGTATGTCTAAACTAATGCCTGTAGCCGTGTGTCCTGCCCTAAAAATAGCAAATATCCTCGTCTCTAAACTACCTCCCCCTGGCCAGCCAGGGTGCCTGAATAACGTGTTCCTTCCACGCGCTACGTCCGGCTGGGGAAACTACTCCCCTGTCAGGTGAAAAGAAGCAGCTTGGACTCCTCATGCCTACTGTAGAAGGAAGCATGAGGCCAGTCCGCTGCCCCCACACAGGCAGCTAACGTGCTGTCGACTACGCTCAACGAATACGGTTTGTGCCGCCACTGGCCAGGGAGACAGAACCCAATCCCACCGCTGCAACCAATGTAGCCTCGGTCCGGGAGGCGAACCCGGGACCACGCATCAACAAGGCGTGTACCGCGTACGTTACCAGTCTGCTAAAGAGTCATGGCCCGATAGGCAAGCAGCAACACAGCACCCTATACCCTAAAGTACGCACGCACACAAGTGCACACGCACACACATTCACATCATAGGAAGAGAACAAGTTCTGAACAACTATCCCAGTGAGCCATGTGTGAACTGTGCTAACCATCAGTCTCTTCTCTGCTCTCTCTGACACAGCTTCTACGACCAAGAGCATCTAAACTAGGCCTTGGTAAGTGAAGATGCATTATAACTTCCAGACAAATAGTATTAGTTAGTCACTTGATTGTGGGATCTGAAGTCACCCACAGTCCCATCATGTAGTCTTTCTCAATACCTACTACCCTACTGCTATATAAATGCACCATGTTCTACCCTACTACTGACACTCTCTGGTTTCCAATCTGAAGGCACTGCCTACATCCACGGCGTGAAGCACGCTACAGGGAACTACGTCATCATCATGGATGCTGACCTGTCACATCATGTGAGTGGATCGGTGTCTGTCTGTTTCTTTGTGTTGTTGCTTGTATCTATACAGTAGTAGATGTTGAAAGTTTACATGGACCACAATGGAAACAAGCCCTGTATGGCGTCTATCTTGACAAACGTATAAGACGCAGAGAGGCTAAAGCAGCGTTTAGCTGTCAGACTCGCTGCTTTAGTCGTCGTCTGAGAATCACTGCTCCAGGCCAGAGTACTGCTTTTGTTATATTTTATTAAAGTTAAAACAGTGCATTACCACCACAGTGAATCACAGCACAGGATAGCATAGTAAAGTGATTGCGGTCAACGAAGTTGGACCTTCCCCGTTCACCCCCTCTCTCCTTCCATTCATGAAATGCCGCCTCGCGAACAGCTGACTCATAGTAAACTATGAGTAGCAAGCAACACCACGTGACCCGTATAACTGTCACCAACAAGCCCTTTGGCTCTTTTTGTGACTCACTGTTTGGCGTTTTTTTTAACATACTACTGTACATTTAAACTGTCACAAATATATTAAATCAATCAAATGTCTGTCAGTCAGACTCTATATAATATAAGGCAGGGGTGCCCAAAACGTAGATCGCGATCTACCAGTAGATCACAAAGGCTGTGCAGGTAGATCACATGACATGCCCCTAAAGAGTATTTCATTTAAATACATTGAAGAAAAAAAACGATAAAAAAAACAAAAACATTTCTCCCTCTCTATTTCCCATTCCAAGTGCATTTGTCTTATACTGTACAGAATGTAACATGAACTCTACTATTCCGAAGCCCCCTCAGGTTCATATTTAAACTATTTTCAGCAATGGTATAATAATTGATTTGGTGGGTAGATCTTGCCGAGCTGGTCATTTTGAAAGTAGCTCTCAAGTAGAAAAGTGTGGGCACCCCTGATATAAGGTGACATTAAGTCGAACAAGGGCTGATGCTTTGTTACTTGTATGCCAGTATTGTGAGTTGTTGTGAGCTTGTTGATTGGCTATTTTTGGCACGCAACACCGGCATGCAACAAAGTATAAATCAGGCTGAACAACTTGAAGAGTTGGTTGAATTAACTACTTGTTGAACTTAATTTTCTACAACTGTAACTTTGAGAACTCAACGTTAGTTAGTTGTGTAGATAGGATTTATTTTCATGAGCCATGTTGTGTGATGGATTTCCCCCCTTTTTGTTTCTGCTTGCAGCCTAAATTTATTCCAGAATTCATCGAGTAAGTTTCTCCAAATATACATTTTTCTTGCCTTGTGATTTTTGTTTCTTTAACCGTTTTATGAAACACTTGTGATGTGTAGTAATACATAATAATTGATTGTGGGGTGCAGTTGAAGAGCGGTCAGACCGAACTTTAATTCTGACTGAGTACAGATTCTGCCAATGCTTTCAATGGCAACAAACCACTCTGTTCCAGTGTTGATTTCGTCGACTAAAACTAAGATGAAAAATATTCGTCGACTACCTTTTTTTTGACAAAGTATGACTAAATGTACTGTCGATTTTGTCAACAAATAAAAACTAGACTAAAATGTTAGGAAGGTACTAGTGTACAACAGATCCAGTATAAGTCATTTTACACACTTGGTTGCATGCTGAAAATAGCAGATCTACAAGCTCTGTGAGCTTGTAGATCGGCTATTTTCAGCAAGTGTAAAAACAGTCATTACGACCGCATCAAGGCCCGCCAAAACACATTTTTAGTCGTCTAAATCAACTGTAGATTTAGTCGACTAAAATCTCATGATATTTAGTCGACTGAAACTAGACTAACACTAAAACATTCCAGGTGACTAAAATGTGACTAAAACTAAATTAACTATTCAAGAGAGACTATGACTAAAACTAAAATCAAAATTTGCTGCCAAAAACGACACTGCTCTGTTCTCATTGAAAAGCACTGGCAGAATGTGCCCGCAAAGGTCAAATTCCAGTTTGGTGTGAGTGACCACACCCTAAAGGCTCATTCATAGTCTGGATTTTCGGTGGTGAGGTGACCACCGGAGCTGAAGCTTGAGCGGTGGTGAGTAAAAACAGAGAGAAGGGCTGGGGCTGGGGCGGTGGCGGTGGTTTGCGCTTCACCGCGGCTCAGTGACGTCATGTTGTAGTTCGGTGGTCACCTCACCACCGAAAAAATATGAATAACGCTTAAGGGGTGACATTGAAGCACAAATCTTTTGGTCGCCATTTCATGTTATTCAAGAGCAATATTGTTCTTTACTAATAGAGGTTTGTTGTGCTCATTCAGGAAGCAGAAGGAAGGTAACTTTGACCTGGTGTCTGGGACACGGTACAGAGGTAGCGGAGGTGTGTACGGCTGGGACCTGCGCAGGAAGATCATCAGGTGAGCAGAGATTACCGTATTTATGTTTATATGTTCTTCCATTTTGTTTAGTATTGTCTATTTATCTTGCATGCAACAGGCAACAGATTGGAATTGATTTCTTCAGTGTTTTGAGTCTTAAAATTATTTATTTTAAAATCTAAAAAGTCTA
Source organism: Electrona antarctica (assembly GCF_951216825.1). Lineage (NCBI taxonomy): Eukaryota > Metazoa > Chordata > Actinopteri > Myctophiformes > Myctophidae > Electrona > Electrona antarctica. Next base: position 1,296,529 of record NC_136807.1, read on the forward strand.
CTTTCTCTCCCTCATAGTCGAGGAGCCAACTTTGTGACTCAAGTGCTGCTGAGACCTGGTGCTTCAGACCTCACTGGCAGCTTCAGGTAACGCTTAGCGTAGTCGCGCGCCAACGTGCTCCGATGGCATGTCAATGTCGTTTTCACACAACATGCCCGCTGTGTCGGGGACGCACACGCAGATTAGACACTCCAACGGTCGAACATGTGGTCGAACATGCGCTGCTCCCGCGCTTGCGGTTAGGGTCCGGTTAGGGTTTGAGGAGCTCAGTGGCCTTGTGGTTAGAGTGTCCACCCTGAGACTGGGAGGTTGGGGTTCAATCCCTGGCTGGGTCATACCAAAGACTCTAAAAATGGGACCCAATGCCTCCCTGCTTGACACTCAGCATCAAGGGTTGGATAAGTCCCTGCGACATACTAGCGTCATGTCCAGGGGGTGTACTGGTATCAAGCTGCCTCACATTACAGAAACAGGAGATGGGCTCCTGCCCTATGGGCCTCATGGCTACAGAAACAGGAGATAGGCTCCTGCCCTATGGGCCTCATGGCTACAGAAACAGGAGATGGGCTCCTGCCCTATGGGCCTCATGGCTACAGAAACAGGAGATGGGCTCCTGCCCTATAGAGCGTCGCAGTCCCGCCCCCTACCATGGCCCAGGAAATGAATCCCAATGCATTTTTCCCATAGACATTTCAAAAAGTATTTATTTAAAGACGGTTACGCCGCGGACAAAGCCAACTCGAGTCGTGACAACTCATGACAACACAAACAATATTTTGGACCAAACAAATAATTACAAAGAAGAAAAACAACAAAAAAGTGTTGGGCAAGGCTACTTACTTAGGGTTTGAGGTAGGTTGTCGCTCTAATGCCAGTCGGACCAATAGTATGTCTAAACTAATGCCAGTACCCGTGTGTCCTGCCCTGAAAATAGCAGATCTACAAGCTACCAATCGCAATACGGTTTTCATACCCAATGTAAACGGACCTGGCCACAGCATCAATATAACTTCCTTGGGAAGTTATAGCCATGAACTTCCGCTTAAACCTTTTCAGAAGCTGGCCAATCTTTAAGCTTAAGTAAGCATACTCTGGTGGAATTGGTTAATATCACACCATCCGACCTGGGTCACGTTTTCCCCCCCCATTCAGAATTCACATAGACTTGTTTAATATTGCGTTAAATAAGAACTGTGTTCCAAAAATAATGAAATGAGCACGGCAATTTGACTCATATGGATATGAAGCATCAACTCCCTGCGAGAAAACGCTAATGTTACTGCCACCGCTTTAGTTAAATTTTTGCCCGGAAACAGACTTTATAAAATATGAGTGATTGACTATCGTAAACGATACAGGAGGTACAACATCCCTGACAATATCGCCAGGACAGTTTTTGGACCACAATTCTTCTGAGATGATTCTAAGATGACCCAATGTTGTTCTCCATGGAGAAATGACTTACCCTTACCGTGACCCAGGGGATGAACGAGTGACGTCAGGAGTCGGGACTTCTACTCTGTAGAGCGCCGAAGTCCTAACGTCACTCGCTCATCCCCTGGTTCTGCCCGGTTCACAAAGTAATTTCTCTATGGAGAATAACATGGGGTCATCTTAAAATCATTTCATATAAGCATTGTCGTCCAAAAATAAACAAGCTGTCTCTGCGTTATTGTCAGGGAGGTGTCTCTGTATTGTTTGTGACCGTCAGTCACTCATATATGATACAGTCTGTTTCTAGAGAAAATGTAACTAATTCAGTAGCAGTAACAAATAGCGTTTTCTCTCAGTTGATTCTTCATATCCATATGAGTGAAACGGCTGGGATTTTTCAAACACAGTTCTCATATGAGGTGATCTAAAATCCTCCTATGGGGATTACGATGCAAGTAAAAAGTACATGAACCCGTGGATTTTCGCCCTCTACCGATATTGATGTCGGACTTCGGTGCTCTATTCTGTCTTTTCAACTTGATCTGAATGCTCCTCTTTGTCCTGTTGATCCCAGGCTGTACAAGAAGGCCGTGCTGGAGAGCCTGGTTGCGCGCTGCGTGTCCAAAGGTTACGTCTTCCAGATGGAGATGATTATCCGAGCAAGACAACTTGACTACACCATTGGAGAGGTGAAGCTTCCTTTAGTCACTCAATTACAACTAAATGGAAATGCACACCTTCCATATGGGTTTCCAGTGAGGCCTGTGTACGTATAACCTCGCGTCACCAGGCTTTCCACCTCGGAGGAAAGCCTGGTCTGTGAACCGGTCTGGAACGGATGATATCGTTAAGTCATGTTTTGTAGTCATCAGGCAGGAACAATCATCCGGAACTTCCTTTTCCCTCAAACCAGAAGAATAACAATAAAAGCTCTCGTAGCCTGTAGCTTTTATTGAGAAAACGAGTCACCATGACCTCACATACAGTGAGAGGGAGAGTGTCACACATCTACACTCGTTCCACACCACCTCAGGGGGTGCAGTGGCCGGTGTTGAGTCCGTCGGACCCACGGTTGTCCAGAACCGCCCAAAAAAGGCCTCTGCCCGGGTCTGAACATGGGGCCCCTGCCCAGTGTCCAAATATGGAGCTGGCGTGTTCTGACATCATTCTGACGTCTGCATAGACTCCATATTTGCGCATGCCTGACAAAGAACTCCCTATATGGTCATAAAAGGGACACAGACATAATCCCTGGGTGGTGCATTCATTCAACTTGCATCGTTCCAAGTAGGCCAGTGCCTGACGAGCACCGCTGTAGTCATTTATAATGTCGGCATCTCTTTCTAATAATAATAATAATATCAAGTCATGTAATGTGAGCTTATATTCCACTTCCTTTCTACCCTCTTCTTCCCAAAACAGGTGCCGATTTCTTTCGTGGATCGAGTTTACGGAGAGTCCAAGCTGGGAGGGAATGAGATCATATCCTTCCTGAAAGGGCTGCTCACGCTCTTTGCAACGACATGAATTTGTGCTACATTAGATGTATTTGTTTTCAGAACCCAAAGACATACTTTTACATTCTAAAAGTTACTGTCCTGCTGCAATAGTCTACTATTAAATAAGGCTCTGTTGAAAATAAACCTTGCCTTGTACAGTAATTATGATTCAGGGTACTAGGAACAATCTGTGATTGGTTCAATTTGAATATAATATAGCTGATATATTATGATATATTTCAGTATATGAAATGGGGGGGGGGGGAAGTCAAGGGACTTTATATTTTGCATCACTATCATCACCTTTCAACATGTTTGGGCTCATTTTAGCACCTACTTGGCATCACAGACGGTTTATAACCCGTTTAGACCTTACGTCGAAATTTAAAAGAAATCTTCTAAATCCTGACCGTTTTCTGAAAAACATATTCATGTCAAGGACCCCAAATATATATGACATTGGCCACCGACCCCCATCTGAAAATAATGTTGTTCCAGGGACCCTCCCAGTAGCAAAGATTTGAGTTAAAAACTCGCTCTGAAAGAATATATACCGGTATTCAATGATTTCAGGCACATTTTCACGATTTTTCAAAAATAGCAGATCTGCTATTTTTCAATAGCTAAAGTAGAACAGAATGCTTAAAACACCAAAAGGGGTTCCCGCCCAAAATGGGTTGCTTGATTCAGAATCTAGATATTTAATATTCATTTTTATCAGACACAGCCCCTTCCTCTACAAACACATCTTCACATCTTCAAACTCCATTTTAACCATTTTAGATGAATTGAAAACGCCCGTCTTTGGTTCTGGTGATATCTAAATTACTTTTTAATTTATTTCTTTATTTAAAAATTGAAAACATGCCCCCCCTTCATGTATTAGAAGGACAATATCAGTCACCAGAATGAAAGCACTGGTATTTTTGGTGAATCTATCATGGTTAAATGGAGTTTGAAGTTACAAAATGAATATCAAACATCTAAATACTGAATCAAGCAACTTAAAAACCGTCCAGGGTGCTTACAAAAGCCAGAGTAGACGTTGGAAATGATGGATGTTGGAAAGTGAAATATCCCTTTTTAGTTTGAACTAATTGCATATAGCTGATGAAATTTGATATGTTCAGATGCATGTTGGATCGTTTTCACTACTCTTGTAGACCAATGATTGTTTGTACAAAATTAAATAGTTTATGTTGTTTCCTAACATAATGCAGTTTCTGGTTTTCTTCATATCTAATTATTGTTCTGGAGATACTGAGTTTCAGAACAAAGAGGTGGGAGGGCGGTGCAGACCACGGGACGAACTTGAACAGAGGTCGCACAGCTCGTAGTCACTCACGATGCAAATACTTTATTTTAAATGTTTTTTTTGGGGGGGGGGTTTTGGCTTTCGCCTTTTATTTTATATTTTTTATAGAGGGACAGACAGTAAGCTGACAGGAAATGGGGGGGATTGACATGCAGGGAAGGCCGTCGGGATCGGGAGTCGAGCCCGCGGCACACTGCCAGACTCGGGCTACCGGCCAAGGTGTCTGGACCGCTGAGCCACGGCCCAGGCCGCAAATACTTTATTTTAAGATGGCCAACGGTACACATTTGGGCAGAAGATGGTGTGAGACTGAGGCGAAGACTAGGTTTAACATCGAAGGTGTTAAAATGATTTATGAGAGACTAGTCTCGACATGCGTCAGTCTCGACATGTGTCAGAAACCGAAATGGGTTATAACATAGGCCCCTTGGTGAGTAATGTATATTTCTATTCATAAGAGATTGTTATTATCATTAGCCCAGGTCACAGCGTGTGAGGATACATTTCTGAGTTGGATCCAGAACTACTGTATGCTTCCAGGTCTAAAGAACATTAAATCCAACGATCTATTCTCGAAACTTCCTTGACCAGCTATTAATTTATATTCAACGAGAAAGGTCGAGCACACGTGACGAGGAAGACGGGCTGTTCTAATCTAGATGGATAATGAATGAACATGACCAGATAATTGGTATGTGTGCTTTTCACGGTATCTTAAGGTGAATGACCTCGCATAACAAAGAGGCATTCGATTAAACGTCAGGATGTAAGGAATAGGATCACCTAAGGACTAGCTGCCTCTGATGCTGATGCTTAATGGAAGGGAGGGGGGGCTCTTTACTTGCTATTCACAACACATCCACTTCTCAAATGAGATAAGATACCAGTCCAGAGTAATAATGTAGGAGGGCACAAATCAATCATAACAGGGTTGATAGAACTTAACTGACCCGAACGGGTCCATTTGGTTCCATTAATATTGTTGTTTTTTTGTTTGTTTTTTTACTATTTTTAAGGGCCTTCTATAAACGGCTTTTGTCCCCTCAGTCCACACGTCTCAAGATTTGGGAATTCAGGTCAAATGTCCGCTAAATCTTGTCCCCACACGTCTCAATATTTTGCCATTGACAATGAACGGAGAAACGACGTCAGAATTCCGCTAAATATGATGTAAATTAAACATCAAAACATGAAACGCCATTGACAATGAAGGGAAAACGAGCAAATCGGCTAACCAATCGCATGTTGGTGGGAGCTCTTGACCAATAAGGGACCACCTTGTGTATCTTTATAGCAATGTCAAATGTCCGATAACATAAATTGATGTACGATGACAAGAGCGCCCCTCATTTGAAATGAAATGAAATCTATATTTACTCAGGGTATCTGGGCTAAGCTCAAGAACTTGTTTCCAGCCAGGCCCTGCTCATAGAACACATTTCATCGTAGTGGTTCAATGCCTTGTTCAAGGGCACTTCAGCGGTGGTAATTTTTAACGTGTCGGATGGCTGATTCGAACTAGGAACCTTCCGGTATCAAGACCGCGCCGCTATCCGTTCGGCCACCGCTGCCACGGGTGTGATTTTTACAATATAAATTAAGGTCCCAGAGATAGAAATGCCATTAAAATGAGGGTCCGTAGCCTAATGCATGTCAAACTGTGGGTCCTTGAAATTGAGAAAGTCTTCTCTCATGGGGGTCCGGGGGCTAATATTAATATAAGTGTCAATTTGGGGGTCCTTGACATGAAAAAGTTTGAGAACCACTGCTCTACACCAGTGGTTCCCAAAGTGGGGTCCGGGGACCCCCAGGGGTACCTGAGGGAGTTCCAGGGGGTCCCCAGCAAAATGATAGTTTGGAACCAAATGGACCCTTATGGGTCTGTAACTCTGAGAGTGTACAAATTTGTACACTCTCAGAGTTAAATTAACATTGATTTTACAATATAAATTGGGGCCGGGGGGCCAAGAGATAGAAATTCCATTACATGGGGGTCCGTAGAGTAATCCATGTCAAACTGGGGGTCCTTGAAATTAAACGGGTTGAGAAAAACTGCTGGAGCTGTAAAAATCTTCTCTTATGGGGGGTCCCTGACATATCTTTTCAAAGGGGGGTCCGGAGGTCCGCGGGCTAATTAGTGTCCATTTGGGGGTCCTTGACATGAAAAGGTTTGAGAACCACACACACTACTTAGGCTTGGGGCTTTCCCAGCAGCACCACCACTGAGTTTAAGTAGAGGAAAGTAGTCCCGGCCAGTTTGGCAGACTGGAAACTAGTACAGTAGAGCACAGCGCCACCTACTGTTGTAATAGCTTAGGCGGCATGATACACCACCCCGAGGTCGTGTGTGTGTGTGTGTGTGTGTGTGTGTGTGTGTGTGTGTGTGTGTGCGTGTGTGTGTGTGTGTGTGTGTGTGTGTGTGTGTGTGTGTGTGTGTGTGTGTGTGTGTGTGTGTGTGTGTGTGTGTGTTCAGACCCTCTGCAGGGGAGGAGGAGGAGCGCCAGATGTAGTCCCACCACGGCGCATGCGCTGTGCCCCAGTGAGGCTCTCAAACAGGAGGGCGCCTGCTAGTGACTGAACTCCGTCATGACACCTTTGGGCTTGTTGTTTACCCGTTGCTACAAAATGTCAGTTGTTACTGTCAGTTAGACCTACCGCACGTATACACACACGACAGGTTAACCGACGTCTTAATTAACTGGCTTAATTGGAAAACACCAATTAACCGTTTTGTTTTAATGAGCGGACCTCCCACGAAGAGAAGAAGAAGCTCACAATGAGTTTATGTTTTTTATTTTTTTATTTTATGCTAATCGAACATATGTCACTTCCGCCCTTTCATTTGCGCCATTTTGGATCGGGCAGCTTCTAGCCTAGTAGAGAGAGAGAGAGAGAGAGAGGGGTGTATGTATTGTCTTCTTGTCAGAGAGAGAGAGAGAGAGAGAGAGAGAGAATGGAAACGCATTATCAGTTATAGCTCAACAACAATCGTACTAATAGATAGGCAGCTAGTTCACACACAACAGTATTTATATTGTTGTATTGTCTTTGAAGAGGAGGAGGAGGAAGGTCCGTATGCGTTTTGATTGAACAACAACAGTCTGTCTGTCTGTACCGTAGCTGTCGTCATGCCGACGGGAATGGAAGGTTTATTATTTGAGCTAATGAGGTTTTAGTAGTAGTGGATAGCACCTACCGCTCCCCTCCATCCATACATCCATCCAAACATCCTGCTGACCACCAGGACACACACACATCTGATCCCCCCCACCCACCACCCCGGTGTGTGTGGTGTGTGTGTCGGCGAGAGGAAGGAACCAGGAAGGTTCAGAGGTGGTTCTGATCAGATCTACCAGACCTCCCCTGGCTGGCAGCAGTGCTCTGGGCTGGCTGGCAGGCAGAGGCAGTCTGCGACCGCTGGAAGGAAGGAATACTAGCCTACTAGGGCCGGGGAGAGAGACTACCAGGGCCGGAGAGAGGGAGAGAGACTCTCCTGACTTGAGGTGTGATCAACGGACGGACGGACTGGGATCTGAAAGAATCAGGTAATTGATTTTAGGTAAAGTTGTTCGAGGCTGTAGAGCAGCGAGCTACACTTATAGGAGTCGGTTAGCAGCGGTTGGTGGTTGTGGTGGAGATCTAGCCTTAGATTTTAGAGTCTCGTAGATTAATATATTTTTTCGATTCTGACAATGTCAGAATCGATCAAAATCCATCTACGAAGACTAAAAATCTTATTCTATAGTGGCGATGCAAAGAAAGCAAAGAGCGGCGCCGTGTTAAAAAAAAACGGGTAACAACTTGGGCTGTCACGTTATTAAGCCCGCTCTGTGCGTCGCCGTGCGGCGGTGCCGCGCCGCCGATCAACAAGTCCACGGCGCGTTGCGTCCCCGGCGCGGCCTGGGCTTGGAGATCTGACATTTTCGAGGGCCGCGACACCGTCCGACGGGACGTATATATACATACACACATCGGGGCTTTTTTAGGCTGTATTTTCTAAAACGGGTTGAAAACGAATCGTTTAAAGTGTGAACTAGTCCCGTTCTCCCGGCGAGGGGTAGCAGGACGAGCGGGAGCTGTGTTGTGTCGGGATAAAAGTACAACGGCAAAAAACGCCGAGAATAAGTGTGTTATTATGATTGTTTTTAATTGTTTTTAAGCCCATGTTGTTAGCCCCCGGAGTTAGCTTAGCACGCTAACCCTAGCTCGTTGTGTTTGCCCTGCTCTTTGTCAGATAGACGGTGTCGGCTGTGGATCCTGATCCAGATGTTCATTAATAACATCACATTATTACAATCTAATAATACAGCAACAACTGGCGACCCCTTCTTAAACCTTTAGAAACATGTTGTCAAATGTTTAGTTATAACGTTACTACTATAGTTCTCTTAAATGTCGGCCGACCACACATTCTAACCATAGTTTTGAGTGTAAGTGTAATAACCAAGACACCTCCTCCCAGTTAATTAAAAAGAATAGCTTCTAATAAACACACATGGTGAATATATATTTATATAATGAGGGATACAATGATACATTATCTGATCATTCATTCAGCACGAGTTGGAGGACTGTGTGTGAGCGGCCAGGTGACATATCGGGGTCGTGATGTTTGATACGAAACCGTCATGTCACCTGGTCAAGTCAAGTGGATCATGTACTGTACTGTACACACACACACACACACACACCACCACCACCAGTATTATGATGAGTGTGTGTGCACTGTGTGTATGTGAATAAGTGCTTTGTCAAGTGACACACCTATCCTAGATTAGAAAGGGTCTAGAACGTGTTGACCCCCCAGCCCCTGAGAATGAGATGCAGCTCATTCATTCATTTAGTGTCTGTCAAGTTGAACATCAAGTAGTTGTAGGCTCTATCTGAAGTCAAATTGAATGTCACCGGTCGTGACTCATGAGACGATTATTGTTTCCCTGGAAAAGAAACCTTGAGACATTGTAGGCTCAGCATCATGTTAGTAATTGGCTGGACATTACACAGCTCTGTCAGCTGGGGTTAGTTAGGTGAAGGTGTGAAGGCCCTTCCTATCCTCTCCTTTTTCTCCTAAAGTCGACAAGGAAAAAAAACTCTTGTTCTGCCGGCTTCTCCTCTTGCCTCCCTCCCCTCTCTCGCCCTCTCGCCTCCTACTCACTCCCACTTGCCTGTTCTCTCCTTCCTCTCTCGCGTCCTTTCCTTTCCTTGTTTCTCCCCTTTGCTCTCCCCCTCCCCTGGCTGTCTAGTCCTCCTCCTCCCTCGCCTCACCCTCTCTGCCTCCCCTCCCCCTCTCTTCCTTCTCTCCCTCTCCCTCCCTCCCTCCCTCCCTTCTCACACACAGCGTCTCTCTCTGCCTCCCCTCCCCCTCTCCCTCCACTCCACTTCCCTCGCGCTCGCCCTGTCCTCTCCCTTCCTCATCTCCTTTCCTTCTACCCTCCCTCATTCACTCGCTCAGCCTCCCCTCTCTCTCTCATCTCCCTCACTCCCCCTCCCTCTCTCTACCCATCCTCTCGCTCGCTCTCACTCACTCCCCTCCCCTTCCTTCATCCCTCCCTCCCTCCCTCCCTCCCAACAGCCCTCTGTCTCTCTCACTCCCTCCCTCCCTCCCTCCCTCCCAACAGCCCTCTGTCTCTCTCTCACTCCCTCCCTCCCAACAGCCCTCTGTCTCTCTCTCACTCCCTCCCTCCCAACAGCCCTCTCACTCCCTCCCTCCCAACAGCTCTCTGTCTCTCTCTCTCACTCCCTCCCTCCCAACAGCCCTCTCACTCCCTCCCTCCCAACAGCCCTCTCTCTCTCCCTCCCTCCCTCCCTCTCAACAGCAATCTCTCTCCCTCTCCTCACTCCCTCCCTCCCTCCCTCCAACAGCCCTCTCTCGCTCCCTCCCAACAGCCCTCTGTCTCTCTCCCTCTCCCTCCCTCCCAACAGCCCTCCCTCCCTCCCTCCCTCTCAACAGCCCTCCTCCTCCCCTCCCTTCCCCCTCCACTGCAGACATATTGTAGAGGCTGCAGCTGACTCAATAGGAGGCGCCATTCTGTGATTGCATAGCCAGGCAGGCAGGGAGAAAAGGGGGCAGGCAGTCGGTAAAGGAAGCCTTACATAATGGAGTCAGAGCGACTCTCTAGCGCCATCTATGAGTAGTGGGAGGAAACTGGGGAGAGAGAGAGAGAGAGAGGGGAAGTGGGCGAGGGTGTGTATCTGAGTCTCTCCCAACACTGCCCTCTGTATTTGTCTGAATGTGAGACAGACGGCAGGCAAGAAAGTCAGTCAGACAGACGGACACAACCACACACACACACACACACACACACACACACACACACAGAGCATTCAGCTCAACACCAGTCCTATGGTGAGTCTACTCTAAACCATACAATTCTCCTGTCTCTTTTGTGGCAGTTTCTAGAAGGGAAATAGGCAGAGGTAGGAATTGTTGGGAGCCAAGCAGGCCGTTGTTGTCGCTAACGCGTGAAAACATGCTTCTGTTAGTATATGTCACCACTTTTCTAGCTGCTAATGACATGTGGTCATAGTAGTGTATCATTGACCTTTGACCTTGTTACTACAGCTAACTATTAGCTTGTACATGTTTTTTTTAATCCAAAGGAAAGTTACCACACTGAGCTAAAGCAGTGTCCCATGCCCATTCTGCTGGCATTGAGTAGTAAGGGCTGCATGTGTTTGGTCCGACGTACTAACACCCCTACGAGTCCGACTCCCTACCCACAACCCAACCCTAAACCAAACCTCACAGGAAGCCACAGGTTAGTTGTAACCTGCCACACATGTTGGGAACCACGTGGCGGTTTAGTTTTAACCTGCCATGGGTTAGTTTTAAACTGCCGTGCAAGTCGGGAGCCACAGGTGAGATTCCCATTTAGACCTGAGACCATATTCTAAAAATGTCTTCTAAATCATGACAGTTTTCTGCAAAACCTCATGTTTCTATGTCAGTGGTGCTCAACCATTTCCATGTCAAGGACCCCCAGAATTGTCTGTATTTGACCGCGGACCCCCATCTGTAAATATGTTATTCCAGGGAGGGACCCCGCCCCCAGAAGCAAAGATTTGAGTTAAAAACGTTCGCTCTGAAAGAATATATATTCAAAGATTTGCGCCACATTTTCAAGAATTTAAAAAAAATAGCAGATCTACGTGTTTGTAGATCTGCTATTTTTCAACATACCTGTAATGCTTAAAACACCAAAAGGGGTTCCCGTCCAGAATGGGTTAAGCCGCAGCACGGGTAACCTAACCGGCAGCACATATCGGGAGCGGCCGTGTTGTCGAACTAGTAGTTCGTTAGTATGTCTAACCAACGTATACATACACCCCTTGAGTAAGACCTTACTAGTATTATTATTAGTTAGTATGTCTAACCAACGTATACATACACCCCTTGAGTAAGACCTTACTAGTATTATTATTAGTTAGTATGTCTAACCAACGTATACATACACCCCTTGAGTAAGACCTTACTAGTATTATTATTAGTTAGTATGTCTAACCAACGTATACATACACCCCTTGAGTAAGACCTTCTGGTAACTAGTGGTACGGTTGGCTAATGAAGCAGCCCATTGAAGGAGTAAGACCTTCTGGTAACTAGTGGTAAGGTTGGCTAATGAAGCAGCCCATTGAAGGAGTAAGACATTCTGGTAACTAGTGGTGAGGTTGGCTAATGAAGCAGCCCATTGAAGGAGTAAGACATTCTGGTGGTAACTAGTGGTACGGTTGGCTAATGAAGCAGCCCATTGAAGGAGTAAGACATTCTGGTGGTAACTAGTGGTAAGGTTGGCTAATGAAGCAGCCCATTGAATGAGTAAGACATTCTGGTGGTAACTAGTTGTAAGGTTGGCTAATGAAGCAGCCCATTGAAGGAGTAAGACATTTTGGTGGTAACTAGTTGTAAGGTTGGCTAATGAAGCAGCCCATTGAAGGAGTAAGACATTTTGGTGGTAACTAGTTGTAAGGTTGGCTAATGAAGCAGCCCATTGAAGGTGATAACACTAACCTATTGGTGACATGATGTCTTAGTGACTTGGTGCTGTGGACATTTCAAAGGTTTTGTTTAGCTTGGTCTATTTTCAACCTGCCTTTCCACTTATGAGTCAAGTGGGTCTTCTTGGCTAGACTAGTGGCTAGACGATCCTGATTTGTTTTTGTGAGCTTTTTGTTTTGCCTTTTATTGATAGGACAGTAGGCTGACAGGGATTGGGGAGAGAGCTGGGCAGTGACATGCAGCAAAGGCCATCGGGACTCAACCCCGTGACTCGCTGTCAGGCTAGGGCGGCTCAGGGGTAGAGTGGCCGGATGGTAACCGCAAGGTTGCCAGTTCGAACCCTGTGGGCTCCCCCAGAGTTGGTGTCGAAGTGTCCTTGAGCAAGACACTGAACCCCTTATTGCTCCCGATGTGCTGGTTGGTGCCTTGTATGGTTTCCCCTGTCATCAGTGTATGAATGTGTGTGTGTGAATGGGTGAATGTAATGCACATTCACCCAATCTATGTACAGCGCCTTGGCTAAAGGCACTATATAAATGCACCATTTACCATTGCAGCCTACAGTAGGTGCCCGGACCGCGGCGCTATGCCATCGGTCCAGGCCTCCCCCCTACAGTAGGTGCCCGGACCGCGGCGCTATGCCATCGGTCCAGGCCTCCCCTAAATATCTTGAGAACCACCTGACCGATGGTGTGAAGTTGGCTGAATCCGCTTGGCAGTTGTCCAGAACTATTACCTATTTGATTCAAGTTTATATTTGACAGCATGTAACATACTTACATACACACATAAAGATATACACTTTTTCCCCTATTCAACATCTTTCAAACGGGTGTCCCTAGTTTGAGCATGTCATACTTAAAATAAATGGTTAAAAAATATAGCCAATCTACTAGCTCACAACGTGTCACATTTGCGACGCATTGTGAGCTTGCTTGGCTATATTTTGAACCCTTTCTCGTACGGTTGCTCAAAATAGGGACACCGGTTTGAAAGTGGTTACAAATCAGGACAAATGGCCTGCATAATAAGTACCACAGACGAATAACAGTCTAAGTCCACACTATTGATCCATAATATATAAATGATAGATAAGGGTTCAGGACAACGAGGCCTTTTCGTGGAGGGGTCAGTCTGAAATTTGGACTTAGACTGTTTTTCGTCTGTGGTACTTATTGCCAATACCGAATTTGTTGTCATATAACCCATTCTGGGCAGGAACCCCTTTTGGTGTTAGCATTATGTTATGCTTTAGCTATTGAAAAATCGAAGAACGACTGACATAGAAACATAGCTTTTTCAGAAAACTATCAGGATGTAGAAGACATTTTTAGAATCTGATCTCAGGTCAAAATGGGATAATATACATATCAGTCTGTCTCTAATCTAGAGGTTTATGTCTTGGCATGTAGCATTGACGCTCTTATCCAGAGTGACTTACAAAGTGCAAGATCAGAGTAAATGGCATCGAGTAAATAAGAAAACAATTATACACCTGACCTAAGTGATACAAAGTAGCTAAAGGATACCAGGTAAAAACTAGCATGTGTCCTGGACCGTGGCTCAGCTGTCCATCCTGGACCGTGGCTCAGCGGTCCAGGCCTGGACCGTGGCTCAGCGGTCCAGCCTGGACCGTGGCTCAGCGGTCCATCCTGGACCGTGGCTCAGCGGTCCATCTTGGGCCATGGCTCAGCGGTCCAGGCACCCTGGCTGTGGCAGTCCAGTCTGGTGACACGCCTGGTGACACGCCTGGTGACACGCCTTTACTGCGTGTCACCCCCCCCCCATCTCTCTCCCCATTTCCTGTCAGCCTACTATCTATCCCTCTATAAAAAAGAATATATATAAAATAAAGGCGAAAGCCACAAAAAACAAACATAAAAAAAACCCTAGCATTTGTCTACTAGACTCTTTAGAGTCTAGACAAATTAATTGTATTTGTGGACAAATCGTTTCTTTTCTTTTCAGTATGTTTACTTCCATGACTTACTGACAACGTGCAGAAATGTGGTTGGTTAGCAATATTAGCTGTGGACGCACACGCACACACACACAAGACTGTTCTAGACTACTTGCCCCTATGAGCCCTCCTGTAAAACTAGTCAACAAGTCAAGAAGTGAAGTGATGATGTAAGAATGTTGTGGGTGAGGTAGAGTCTGAAGAGGTTGAGTTGTCAGATGTGGAATAATGATGTCTTGAATGTTTCATACGGAGTATGTTTTTGCTTCTTTAGAAATAGCATACATTGGGGCACCTGCTGGCCTAGCGGTCCAGGGCAGGCCCATGCCACATATAGGCTCTGTCACGTGTTCGAGTCCCGTTCATGACGACCTTTGCTGCGCGTCTCCCCCCCGTCTCCCTCTCCCCTGTCAATCTTCACTTGTATCTATCAATAAAGGCACCTAAACAAACATAAACAAACTTTAGAAAAACAGAATACCATACATTTTATTCCACATTCTCACTGGAGATATCACAAGGGCTTTGGCAATTTCACAGATAGTAACTCACTCGATACTAGTTGGCTCATGTTTGACTAAAGGCTGAATTATGTTTCCGTGCTGAGATGTTGATGTTAACTACATCGTAGCTGCCTACAGCATTCAGTATTTCAGCCGTGACGTGAGCGCCCCCTCCAGAGATACTTCCGGGTCCTACTTTTGTGTCGCTTTTGTGTCCCCATAGAGTTATACTGTGTCGCTCCGCCGGACTAAATCTGAGACGAAAACAACCACGAAAGTCTCATTTTACCGCTTTCCTTTCCTTGCAACAACAAAGCTACTGGTCTCCCAAATCTGGCTGACAGGCCGTCTGCCCCACACTGAATTAATACTATCGCCAGTTTATTTCATTGTTTCAACTAAATCCTCATTAATGCGAACTAGATTCAACATACTCAACCCTGCACACATTCTAAATATGCCCCTGAAATATTGTACTGAGCAAATGGACTGTTACCACCTTCAATAATAATGATGATAATAGTCTTTATTGTCTCCACATCATATATTTTCTTTGTCATGGACACTTGAACATTAATAATTCTACTCTAGTTGGAAGCATTAAGACCCTCAATGGCTAACTTTCTGAAAAATAATGTCATTGTAAAAGGATTCACGCGTTTAGATATTCTATTTACAATGAGATGCGGACGGGAGCTGGTGCCACTTGGACCCGGACGTAACGTAGGACTACAATATGACGTCGGACTTAAATACTGAATAGCAAGTGATTTGTAGTTCTGTGAAGGACTGTGCTGTGCATTCGTTCGTGGTGGTGAAGAGGTTTGTAGAGACTAGAGTTTAGCAAAGTGACCCAACTAAGCAGTCCATGAGGACCATGTAGCCCCGCCCCCTACACCTAGTTTAATTTTTGAAGACGGACCTGAAAGGTATATGATCATAACGTAGCCCTCTGAGCAGTGTGTACCTACCTAGTACACCTCAGTAGTACAGATTAGAATCAATAATTGAGTCTCGCAAGCTTACAGAAAACCTTTACCACAGAGGTGGGCACTCAGGGGCGGCCTTAGGAATCTGGAGGCCCGTTTCAAGACCATATATGAGGCCCCCATATACCTATGACATCATTATTCTGTTGATACAGCCGTATTGATACAAATAGTTTGACTGTTCATTATCACACGCAGCGCAGCCATTACTCTCCACAATTAGCAACAACAACACCACCTCTCCTCATCCTGTCGTTCCTTCACAGTTAAAGTGTCTCCTCTTTACCTCCCAATGCTGCACATTTTACCCTGCAGGTTATTAACATAAGTGGCAGTGAGTGAGCGAGATAGAGAGAGAGAGAGGGCCAAGAGTGGCGGGGGTTGAGTGACCCCTGATGTTCAGTTGGAGCTTGGAGGCCCCCCCCTGAGGGTGGAGGCACGTTTCAATTGAAACTGGTGAAACATACGCTACGGCAACCGGAAATGGATCAGTGCATCGATACATAAACCTGCTTGCCGTCGCAGCCCTTTCTACTACGGCAGAACGTACACGTACACGTAGTGACTACAACGCCATGTCATAACCATGTTTATTGAAATTATAGCTGTCATACATTTACACAGATTGCTCCATCACCTCTCTTATGCTGTGTAATGTGTTGGCATGCCCCGAATGAAGAAATAACACCAATACCAAATGTCATATTAACCATGTTTATTAAAAAGTTTTTTAGAATAAGACAGATTGCTCCATGCAGCACCTTCCTCTTTCCACTGCTGATCATGTCCAGCGCATGTAAGAATTAAGCAATATCGGCAAGTTAGCTGACGCCCGACGGGGTGTTTTAAAAAAGAATAATGTGTTTTATGTTTGACACACGCTGCATAGCCATAGACGCATCACCATGGGAACCAAACATGGATGGGAACCCGTTGCCGATGGCTGTTTGCTTAACGATTTTGACAGCTACGGCGAATGCGTCATAGCCGCCGTACCTCCGCCTAGCGGAGCCGTCCTGAAAACCGCCATTGCTTAATGTCTTTTTGAACTAATGTAAAGGAAGGGACAATTTAACCCATTTTGGGCGGGAACCCCTTTTGGTGTTAGCATCATGTTATGCTTTAGCTATTGAAAAATAGCAGATCTACAAGCTCGTAGCGCGCCACTCGGTCTGCTGTTTTTTGAAAAATCGAAGAACGACTGACATAGAAACATAGCTTTGTCAGAAAACTGTCAGGATGTAGAAGACATTTTTAGAATCTGATCTCGGGTCAGAATGGGTTATAAAGCCCAGCATTATAACCCGTCCTCTCCTCCAAATGTGACTCATTAGTACCATTAGACCCACAGATGTTGTCAGCTTACCTCACATCTGGCTGAGCACAGCCGTTTTGTGGTGACACCAGGACGAAGATCAGCAGGACGGCTTGTAGGTTCGAATCACACAGCGCTGTGTTGTGGATACAAATCTGTAGCCTAGTATATGGCTTCGTAACAGGTGATACGATAGGTAAATTGTGTCCTGTAAGAAGTCCTCTTCCACAGTTTGCTCACTGACTTGCCGTCCCGCTGACAGTTGAGTAATTTCCCCAAATTCAAGGTACCAAAAGTTAACTCTGAACTAGGTAGATCTGCCTTTAGCTTCTGTGGCCCTGATACATGGAACGACCTACAAAAGACATTAAAATTGACCACATTGGTACCCTTGCATCGTTTTAAAACCTTGGTGAGCATACACTACAAACAGACCCCCATAATATGTAACTGTTTTTAAGATCATTCACAATGTAATTCACAACGTCTACCTTTTGTTTTTCTTTTCCTGATCTTCTGATATATTGTGATGTTTTTCTTTGTGATTGTATTACTTGACGACACTGAAAATGAGTTTGATTACTCTTAAATAAAACTTGAATGAATGAGAGTGCAACGAGCACCTGTCCAAACTCTTAGTACTCAGTTCCTATTGACTTGTGTGGTCACGGTGCTTCCAAACTTGTTCCTGACACGCCGTGTCTCTCTCTCTGTGTTTGTGCTCCCCAGGTGGCCAAGATGTTCCAGCTCCCTGTCAACAACCTGACCAGCCTACGGAAAGCCAGGAGGAATGTCAAGAGGGTCCTGGGAGACATCGGCCTGGAGTTCTGCAGAGACCACATAGAGGTGAGCACCACAGACTTATAACGATGCACCATCCTTCAAAACAGCTTTTTGCTCAGTGAGCATGCTGCAAAAAAAAGGGGGGGGAAAAGTAATTTATTTAGTTTTAACCCATTCTGGGCGGGAACCCCTTTTGGTGTCTTAAGCATTATGTTATACTTTAGCTATTGAAAAAGAGCAGATCTACAAGCTCGTAGCGCGGCACCGAGTGCCGCGCTACGAGGATCAACATATTTTCTGATGGGAGTCGGCGGCCAATTACATATAATTTTGGGGGTCCTTCACATGTAATGGTTTGAGAACCACTGATATAGAAACATGGGTTTTTTCAGAAAACTGTCATGATTTAGAACAGGGGTTCTCAACCCGTGGGTCGCGACCCCCTCGGGGGGTCACCAAATTATTTTAGGGGGTCCCCAAATTATTAAAAAAAAAAAAAGATTATTTGTTTAATTTTATTTTCACGATTTTTCAAAAATAGCAGACCTACAAGCTCGTAGCGCGCCACTCGGTGGCGCGCTATGAGCTTGTAGATCTGCTATTTTTCAATAGCTAAATTATAACAATGCTTAAAACACCAAAAGGGGTTCCCGCACAAAATGGTTTAAGGTTATTGTAGCAGTCAATTTATATTGGGGGTCGGGAGGGGGCGGGGCGGGGGTCCCGAGACGTTGCCAAAGCATTTCCGGGGGTCCCCGGCCAAAAACGTTGAGAACCCCTGGTCTACAGTTGTCTGTGGGATGTGAGTTTTCTCACAGACCCATTCCCAGCGCCCATGGCTCCCGGGTTGAACGATACAGTTAATATAATTTCTAATAGTATTATAAATGATCCTGACGTGACATTTATAATGACTACGGAGCTTATTACTCCCCAAACATATTTGTTTCATGTGATCCATAATGATAGCTAATGAGAACCCATTTAGACCTGAGGCCGATTTATTAAAATATAATCTTCTAAATCTGACAGTTCTCTGAAAAAACAATGTTTCTATGTCAGTGATGCTCAACCTTCTTTCATGTCAAGGATCCCCAGAATTATCTGAGTTTGGCCGCGGACCCCCATCTGAAAATATGCTGTTCCAGGGACCCCCCCCCCTGATGCAAAGATTTGAGTTAAAAAACGTTCGCTCTGAAAGAATATATATTCAAAGACTTGCGGCACATTTTCACGATTTTTCAAAAATAGCAGATCTACAAGCTCGTAGCGCGGCACTCGGTGCCGCGCTACGAGCTTGTAGATCTGCTATTTTTCAATAGCTAAAGTATAACATAATGTTTAAAACACAAAGGGGTTCCCGAACGAATGGAGACGAAACACAAAACCTGTTCTACACACAATCGTTTGAGAGCCTCGTCCTCTGATCTGGATTTCAATCATTCTACTTGAATGTGAAATCATCCCGTTTACTTACTCCATTCAGACCCCAATCAGAGGTGGTCGTCAAAAGACAAGTCTTACTCCATTCAGACCCCAATCAGAGGTGGTCGTCAAAAGACAAGTCTTACTCCATTCAGACCCCAATCAGAGGTGGTCGTCAAAAGACAAGTCTTACTCCATTCAGACCCCAATCAGAGGTGGTCGTCAAAAGACAAGTCTTACTCCATTCAGACCCCAATCAGAGGTGGTCGTCAAAAGACAAGTCTTACTCCATTCAGACCCCAATCAGAGGTGGTCGTCAAAAGACAAGTCTTACTCCATTCAGACCCCAATCAGAGGTGGTCGTCAAAAGACAAGTCTTACTCCATTCAGACCCCAATCAGAGGTGGTCGTCAAAAGACAAGTCTTACTCCATTCAGACCCCACTCAGAGGTGGTCGTCAAAAGACAAGTCTTACTCCATTCAGACCCCAATCAGAGGTGGTCGTCAAAAGACAAGTCTTACTCCATTCAGACCCCAATCAGAGGTGGTCGTCAAAAGACAAGTCTTACTCCATTCAGACCCCAATCAGAGGTGGTCGTCAAAAGACAAGTCTTACTCCATTCAGACCCCAATCAGAGGTGGTCGTCAAAAGACAATTCTTACTCCATTCAGACCCCAATCAGAGGTGGTCGTCAAAAGACAAGTCTTACTCCATTCAGACCCCAATCAGAGGTGGTCGTCAAAAGACAAGTCTTACTCCATTCAGACCCCAATCAGAGGTGGTCGTCAAAAGACAAGTCTTACTCCATTCAGACCCCAATCAGAGGTGGTCGTCAAAAGACAAGTCTTACTCCATTCAGACCCCAATCAGAGGTGGTCGTCAAAAGACAAGTCTTACTCCATTCAGACCCCAATCAGAGGTGGTCGTCAAAAGACAAGTCTTACTCCATTCAGACCCCAATCAGAGGTGGTCGTCAAAAGACAAGTCTTACTCCATTCAGACCCCAATCAGAGGTGGTCGTCAAAAGACAAGTCTTACTCCATTCAGACCCCAATCAGAGGTGGTCGTCAAAAGACAAGTCTTACTCCATTCAGACCCCAATCAGAGGTGGTCGTCAAAAGACAAGTCTTACTCCATTCAGACCCCAATCAGAGGTGGTCGTCAAAAGACAAGTCTTACTCCATTCAGACCCCAATCAGAGGTGGTCGTCAAAAGACAAGTCTTACTCCATTCAGACCCCAATCAGAGGTGGTCGTCAAAAGACAAGTCTTACTCCATTCAGACCCCAATCAGAGGTGGTCGTCAAAAGACAAGTCTTACTCCATTCAGACCCCAATCAGAGGTGGTCGTCAAAAGACAATTCTTACTCCATTCAGACCCCAATCAGAGGTGGTCGTCAAAAGACAAGTCTTACTCCATTCAGACCCCAATCAGAGGTGGTCGTCAAAAGACAAGTCTTACTCCATTCAGACCCCAATCAGAGGTGGTCGTCAAAAGACAAGTCTTACTCCATTCAGACCCCAATCAGAGGTGGTCGTCAAAAGACAAGTCTTACTCCATTCAGACCCCAATCAGAGGTGGTCGTCAAAAGACAAGTCTTACTCCATTCAGACCCCACTCAGAGGTGGTCGTCAAAAGACAAGTCTTACTCCATTCAGACCCCAATCAGAGGTGGTCGTCAAAAGACAAGTCTTACTCCATTCAGACCCCAATCAGAGGTGGTCGTCAAAAGACAAGTCTTACTCCATTCAGACCCCAATCAGAGGTGGTCGTCAAAAGACAAGTCTTACTCCATTCAGACCCCAATCAGAGGTGGTCGTCAAAAGACAATTCTTACTCCATTCAGACCCCAATCAGAGGTGGTCGTCAAAAGACAAGTCTTACTCCATTCAGACCCCAATCAGAGGTGGTCGTCAAAAGACAAGTCTTACTCCATTCAGACCCCAATCAGAGGTGGTCGTCAAAAGACAAGTCTTTTGACGACCAGGACGTTCACACGCGTTGTATGGCGTCTATTAGGGGTGTCAAAAAATCGATTCAAATTAGAATCGCGATTCCGTTATGAACGATTCAAAACCGATTCATATATATTTTTTTTTTAGATTTCTTTTTTCTGGTTACAGTTACAGGAGTTTTCACTACATGGTGTTTGTGATATGAAATGTAAGCTCACCCTAATCACAGTAAACATCATGTCTTCTGTCATTTTCAAGTTACTGTAGTCACTTCAGTTCAAGACTGGAGTAGATTGTGATGAAATCCTATGTATTGAATCGAGAATCATAGAAAATCGTTTTGAAGCTGGAAAAAAATGCGTTTGAATTTAAAAAAAATCGTTTTTGAATCGAATCGTGACCCCAAGAATCGGAATCGAATCGTGGGACACCCAAAGATTCACAGCCCTAGCGTCTATCTTGACAAACGTATAAGACGCCGAGAGGCTAAAGCGGGGAAACGTTTAGCTGTCAGACTCGCTGCTTTAGTCGTTGTCTGCGTGAGAATCACTGCTCCAGGCCAGAGTACTGCTTTGTTATATTTTATTAAAGTTAACCCATTTTGGACTGAGGTCGATTAAAAAAAAAAAAAGGCTTAAAAAAACCTATGTTTCTATGTCAGTGGTGCTCAACCTTTTTCATGTCAAGGACCCCCAGAATTATCTCTATTGGGCCACAGACCCCCCATCTCAAAATATGTAGTTCCAGGGACCTCCCAGAAGCAAATATTTTAGTTAAAAATGTTCGCTCTGAAATATATATTCAATGATTTGCGCCACATTCTAACGATTTTTCAAAAATAGCAGACCTACAAGCTCATAGCGCGCCACTCGGTGGCGCTCTATGAGCTTGTAGATCTGCTATTTTCCAATAGCTAAATTATAACATAATGTTTAAAACACCAAAAGGTGTTCCCGCCCAAAATGGGTTAAAACAGTTCATCGCCACAGTGAATCACAGCATAGGATAGCATAGTAAAGCGATTGCGGTCAACGGAGTTGGACCTTCCCCGTTCACCCCCTCTCTCCTTCCATTCATGAAATGCCGCCTCGCGAACAGCTGACTTTACTATGAGTGACGTAGGCTAGTAGCACGCAACACCACGTGACCCGTATAACTGTCACCAACACACGTCTTACACGTACAGTAGGACTCATGGCTATTTGTATTTATTTGATGTATTGCCATGTTGTTTTGTTCTTGCTTACTGTAAATCGCTCTGGATTAAGAGCGTCTGCTAAATGCCTAAATTGTAAATTGTTATCAATGTAAACGGGGTGCTATGAACATGTCTTAAAACCCCTAGGGTAGGTACCCTCACATGTTCTCCCCGTGTCCCCTAGGGTAGGTACCCTCACATGTTCTCCCCGTGTCCCCTAGGGTAGGTACCCTCACATGTTCTCCCCGTGTCCCCTAGGATAGGTACCCTCACATGTTCTCCCCGTGTCCCCTAGGGTAGGTACCCTCACATGTTCTCCCCGTGTCCCCTAGGGTAGGTACCCTCACATGTTCTCCCCGTGTCCCCTAGGGTAGGTACCCTCACATGTTCTCCCCGTGTCCCCTAGCGTAGGTACCCTCACATGTTCTCCCCGTGTCCCCTAGGGTAGGTACCCTCACATGTTATCCCTGTGTCCCCTAGGATAGGTACCCTCACATGTTCTCCCCGTGTCCCCTAGGGTAGGTACCCTCACATGTTCTCCCTGTGTCCCCTAGGATAGGTACCCTCACATGTTCTCCCCGTGTCCCCTAGGGTAGGTACCCTCACATGTTCTCCCCGTGTCCCCTAGGGTAGGTACCCTCACAAAAACATGCAGTAATCCTGGTCTCTAAACTGCCTCCCCCTGGCCAGCCGGGGCGCCTGATGGAGGGGAAAGGAACTGGTTGGAATAACCTGTTCCTTCCACGCGCTACGTCCAACCAGGGAAACTCCCCCCTGTCAGGTGTAAAGGAGCAACTTGGACACTCAGGCATGAAGGAAGCATGAGTTCAAGTCCGTTGCTCTCCCCATGTCCCCCATATATGGAGACTAGGTTGGCGGAGGGTGTGTAGAGCCCAGGATCACATTAGATAATTTACACAGTGGTGAAAAATGGGTTACAAAATCGTGGGATAAAAATTAATTTAAAAAAAATATATTTCCTGGGATGATGTTTATGAATATTCTGATGTGCATCTTGCTTTCATTCATTCATTTGTTGACTTCTGCCTTTCATCGCTGCTTTCCTTTGGTTAAATCCAGGAAGAAAGCTGGTTGGTTTGGTTTGGTTTTGGTTTGGGTTGGTTTCTTTGGAAACCATGGTTTACAACAGGTCTCCAAAAATCCTCTATTCTGGTGACATGTGGGGGGGGGGGTGACATGCAGTAAAGGCCGTTGGGAGCGGGAGTCGAACCCGCGGCACACTGCCAGACTGGACTACCAGCCAAGGTGCCTGGACGGCTACGCCAGCCGCCCGGGAGTGTTTACCTGCTGAATTAAAGCAGCGTGTTGATTATCATCACATTCAAGGTATCGCACAGTTTAGCATCATGCTGTCGTTTGGAAAGAGGAGAGAAATCTTTGCTTTTTGAATAATAATGTATTTCATGTCTTCCCTGTCTTTCTGTCTCCATCAGGACTATAAGGACTAATGTCTTAATCATGTCTTTCTGTCTCCATCAGGACTATACAGACTAATGTCTTAATCATGTCTTTCTGTCTCCATCAGGACTATAAGGACTAATGTCTTAATCATGTCTTTCTGTCTCCATCAGGACTATAAGGACTAATGTCTTAATCATGTCTTTCTGTCTCCATCAGGACTATACAGACTAATGTCTTAATCATGTCTTTCTGTCTCCATCAGGACTATACAGACTAATGTCTTAATCATGTCTTTCTGTCTCCATCAGGACTATACAGACTAATGTCTTAATCATGTCTTTCTGTCTCCATCAGGACTATACAGACTAATGTCTTAATCATGTCTTTCTGTCTCCATCAGGACTATACAGACTAATGTCTTAATCATGTCTTTCTGTCTCCATCAGGACTATACAGACTAATGTCTTAATCATGTCTTTCTGTCTCCATCAGGACTATAAGGACTAATGTCTTAATCCTGTCTTTCTGTCTCCATCAGGACTATAAGGACTAATGTCTTAATCATGTCTTTCTGTCTCCATCTGGACTATAAGGACTAATGTCTTAATCATGTATTTCTGTCTCCATCAGGACTATACAGACTAATGTCTTAATCATGTCTTTCTGTCTCCATCAGGACTATAAGGACTAATGTCTTAATCATGTCTTTCTGTCTCCATCAGGACTATACGGACTAATGTCTTAATCATGTCTTTCTGTGTCCATCAGGACTATAAGGACTAATGTCTTAATCATGTCTTTCTGTCTCCATCAGGACTATAAGGACTAATGTCTTAATCATGTCTTTCTGTCTCCATCAGGACTATAAGGACTAATGTCTTAATCATGTCTTTCTGTCTCCATCAGGACTATAAGGACTAATGTCTTAATCATGTCTTTCTGTCTCCATCAGGACTATAAGGACTAATGTCTTAATCATGTCTTTCTGTCTCCATCAGGACTATAAGGACTAATGTCTTAATCATGTCTTTCTGTCTCCATCAGGACTATAAGGACTAATGTCTTAATCATGTCTTTCTGTCTCCATCAGGACTATAAGGACTAATGTCTTAATCATGTCTTTCTGTCTCCATCAGGACTATAAGGACTAATGTCTTAATCATGTCTTTCTGTCTCCATCAGGACTATAAGGACTAATGTATTAATCCTGTTTTCTGTCTCCATCAGGACTATAAGGACTAATGTCTTAATCCTGTCTTTCTGTCTCCATCAGGACTATAAGGACTAATGTCTTAATCATGTCTTTCTGTCTCCATCAGGACTATAAGGACTAATGTCTTAATCATGTCTTTCTGTCTCCATCAGGACTATAAGGACTAATGTCTTAATCATGTCTTTCTGTCTCCATCAGGACTATAAGGACTAATGTCTTAATCCTGTCTTTCTGTCTCCATCAGGACTATAAGGACTAATGTCTTAATCATGTCTTTCTGTCTCCATCAGGACTATAAGGACTAATGTCTTAATCATGTCTTTCTGTCTCCATCAGGACTATAAGGACTAATGTCCTAATCATGTCTTTCTGTCTCCATCAGGACTATAAGGACTAATGTCTTAATCCTGTCTTTCTGTCTCCATCAGGACTATAAGGACTAATGTCTTAATCATGTCTTTCTGTCTCCATCAGGACTATAAGGACTACACTCCCCCCGATGTCTACATCAAACACACTAACTGGGACGATGTGTGCGTGTGGGATCCGTCGCACACTAAAGTCCAGGTGTGTGTGCTTACAGATCTATTGAGATATTGTTTGTCTGTCTGAAATTCTTCATTGGGAATAAGGAGGGAATATACAACAAGACAACAGACAGAATATACACTAACACTTCATACACTGAGACAACAGACAGAATATACACTAACACTTCATACACTGAGAACAGACAGAATATACACTAACACTTCATCCACTGAGACAACAGACAGAATATACACTAACACTTCATACACTGAGAACAGACAGAATATACACTAACACTTCATACACTGAGAACAGACAGAATATACACTAACACTTCATACACTGAGACAACAGACAGAATATACACTAACACTTCATACACTGAGAACAGACAGAATATACACTAACACTTCATACACTGAGACAACAGACAGAATATACACTAACACTTCATACACTGAGAACAGACAGAATATACACTAACACTTCATACACTGAGAACAGACAGAATATACACTAGCACTTCATACACTGAGACAACAGACAGAATATACACTAACACTTCATACACTGAGAACAGACAGAATATACACTAACACTTCATACACTGAGAACAGACAGAATATACACTAACACTTCATTCACTGAGACAACAGACAGAATATACACTAACACTTCATACACTGAGAACAGACAGAATATACACTAACACTTCATACACTGAGACAACAGACAATTCAAAGTTCCACTTCAACCAGACAAAGGGAAACAAATCAAAAAGCAAACAGACACTATAGTAAAATATGCACACTTAGTGGAGGTGGAGGTTCAATGTGACATCAGAAAAAGAGAAGAGAACCTCATCTGCTCCAAAGGTTTATTATTGACGACGTTTCAAGCCAAAGCTCTTCATCTGGTCAAACTCATCTGGTCAAACTCATCTGGTCAAACTCATCTGGTCAAACTCATCTGGTCAAACTCGTCTGGTCAAACTCGTCTGGTCAAACTCATCTGGTCAAACAAAAGAGTTTGACCAGATGAGGAGCCTTGGCTCGAAACGTCGTCAATAAGAATCCTTTGGAGCAGATGAGGGTTCTCTTCTCTTTTTCAAACAAATCAAAAAGAAAACGTACAACAATAATAACAGTTTTAGTACTTCAATTATGTAACTAGACTTGTCTACATAATAACAGCAACATACATTCTATATATACACACAGGCACACACACACAGGCACACACACACAGGCACACACACAGGCACACACACACACACAGGCACACACACACACGTACGTACGAAACCGAGGATAGTGACTGATCCTCTTGTTCTCTCCGTCTTCGTGTCGTTCCAGGACTACCGGTCGAAGCCTTTCTGCTGCTCCGGCTGCCCGTTCTCCTCCAAGTACTTCTCGGCGTACAAGAGCCACTTCCGCAACGTGCACAGCGAGGACTTCGAGGCGCGCATCCTGCTCAACTGCCCCTACTGCACGTACAACGGAAACAAGAAGACGCTGGAGACGCACATCAAGCTCTTCCACATGCCCAACAACGCCATGCACCGGCCGGGCGCCGTGCACGGCCACGGGGGCATGATGCCCGGCGTGGCGGGCATGATGGTGATGAAGGACGGCATGCTGAAGCGCAGCGGCGACGGCGGCGTGGAGCAGGCGGTGTACTACTGCAAGAAGTGCACGTACCGGGACCCTTTGTACAACGTGGTGCGCAAGCACATCTACCGCGAACACTTCCAGCACGTGGCGCAGCCCTACCTGGTGAAGCCGGGCGAGAAGGCAGCAGCCGCGCAAAACGGCGGCACGGCGGGGGAGGCGGCGACCGGCACGAACAATGTGAGCCACCCCGTCACCGCCGCCTCCAGCAACCAGATCCACTGCAAGAAGTGTCTGTTTGTGCCGCGGACCTACGAGGCGCTGGTGCAGCACGTCATCGAGGACCACGAGAGGATCGGCTACCAGGTGACGGCCATGATCGGACACACCAACGTGGTGGTGCCGCGGCCCAAGTCCAACCTCATCCTGCTGCCGCCCAAGACCATTGGGGACAAGACCATCATCGGGATGGGTCCCAAGGGCGCCGTGATGGCCTCCACGCGGCCGCTCAGCACGCAGATGAGCAGACTCGTCATCCCGAACAAGATGGGCATGAACTCTCAGGGTCTCCTGTCGGGACTGAAGCAGAACACTCTGGGCTTGAAGCCCGGGACCACGCAGTCGTTCTCCATCGGCGGGCAGCAGGTGAGGATCACGTTGCCGGGCAACGCCCACGTCTCCGTGCCCCAGCAGTCTCAGGCGGCCAAGCAGCTCATGTCCGGCGGCGGCCTGCGCGGCTCCATCGTGGTCAACGCCTCGTCCTCCTCGCTCAAGTCCAACCCGCTGGGCTCCCGCGTTCAGGCGGCCGCCACCACCGTGGCCTCCGTGCCGGGCAAGAAGGGCGGCCCGTCCTCCCTGCTCGGCACGTCGTACACGCAGAAGTGGAAGATCTGCACCATCTGCAACGAGCTCTTCCCCGAGAACGTGTACAGCTCCCACTTCGAGAAGGAGCACAAGGCGGAGAAGGTTCCCGCCGTGGCCAACTACATCATGAAGATTCACAACTTCACCAGCAAGTGTCTGTACTGCAACCGCTACCTGCCCAGCGACACGCTGCTCAACCACATGCTCATCCACGGCCTGAGCTGCCCGCACTGTCGCGCCACCTTCAACGACGTGGAGAAGATGGTGGCCCACATGCGCCTCTCGCACCCGGACGAGGTCATGGGCCCGCGCACGGACTCCCCGCTGACCTTCGACCTCACGCTGCAGCAGGGCAACCCCAAGAACGTGCAGCTCATTGTGACCACGTACAACATGAGGGACGCGCCTGAGGAGTCTGTGGCGTTCCACGCCCAGAACAACACCACCTCCACCGTGCTCACGTCCTCGGCCGCCGCCATCACGCCGGGCAAGCGGGCGTCCCCCGACGGCACCACGCCACCAAAGAGCGGTCCGCTGACGGCCGTGCCCTACAAGAAGGACGTGGGCAAGACCCTGTGCCCGCTCTGCTTCTCCATCCTCAAGGGCCCCATCTCGGACGCGCTGGCCCACCACCTCAGGGAGAGGCACCAGGTCATCCAGACTGTCCACCCGGTGGAAAAGAAACTGACCTATAAGTGCATCCACTGCTTAGGGGTGTACACTAGCAACATGACTGCCTCTACCATCACCCTGCACCTGGTGCACTGCCGCGGCGTGGGGAAGACCCAGAACGGCCAGGAGGCCCGGGCGTTCCCCTCCGCTCGGGTCAACCAGGCCATGAGCAGCGCCCTCAAGCGGGCCGGCTTCGAGGGCGCCGTCGCCACCGACCCACCGAAGCGGAGGAGAGGACCGCCGGGCGAGAGGGCCCACCCGCTGGGCAGCACCGGCCCCTACACCTTTATAGAAAACCCGGACGAGCCCGTGGTCCTAGCGCTCGACCCCAAGGGTCACGAGGACGAGTCGTACGAGTCGCGGAAGTCATTCCTAACGCATTATTTCAACAAGGAGCCGTACCCGACGCGGCGGGAGGTGGAGAAGCTGGCGGCCAGCCTGTGGCTGTGGAAGTCGGACATCTCCAGCCACTTCGTCAACAGGAGGAGGAAGTGCACCCAGGACTGCGAGACGCAGGAGGCCAGCGTTCTGCTGGGCTTCAACATGCACGCGGTCAGCCAGCTCACACACGAGCTGGCGTTCGGCCAGGACTGCACTGTGCTGCTGGAGGAGGAGGGCCACGTGGCTGCCCAGGAGGGCCACGTGGCGGCCCAAAGGAGGACGTCCAGCACCTGCCGGGGCATGTCGGAACAGGCCCGGCACCGACGCAGGGAACTGATTGCTGCTAATGGCGGCGTGGAGCCGCCGCCGTCACCAAAGGGAACGCCGGCTGTCGCCGCCAGGCCCAACGGCACCAACAGAGACAAAGCCAAGACAATCAACAGCACCTTAGAACAGAAGAGGCCTCTGGACCTTTCCGAGCCCATCGCCATAGACTCCGACAGTGACGAGGAGGAGGAGGAGGAGGGGGAGGAGGAGGAGGAACAGCAGGAGGATCAGATGGAGGGAGAGGCACAGGTCCCTCTGCCTGGAAACGACAGGCTTACGGGAGTCGAGGAAGGAGTGAAGGCTGGCGCGGAGGCCCCGGTTGTTTCAAAACTAGAGGATGTATCTGATGATGATGACGATGAGGACGATGATGATGATGACGATGATGAGGACGATGAGGACGAGGACGAAGAGGAGGGGGCTCATGTAGAGAACGGCTTTGGACCCACCGCGGCCGCTGAACGGCCGGCGGCGGCTAAAGGCCGAGACAGTCTACCCATCATTATTCCAAAGTTCGTGCCATCCTCTGCACGAAGCGGGAAAACCAGGGCCCAGCTCGGCAAACAGCAGGTCTGACCGACGGACAGACGGACGTCACTAAGGACGTAACTAAGGGCACACAGACATGGATAGAATGACTCACACACACAGTCCACTCAGTGACTTTAGGGTTTGATTCATTCATGCCAACAACTCTGCCTCACTTTAAACAGAAGGAGCTCGGCTGGCCAAGCGCCCCGCCCCCGGTCGGTCGCATCGAGATGGGAATCTTGAAAGAAAGGGGTGAGAGTGATAAAGAGAGGGCTCGTCCCTTTCTGCTCAAATCAAGCCACCCAGTGACAGTTAAAGGCTAATCTAAAGCTACTTAAGTACACAACAAGCAGCTCTGAATTATGTAAAGGTTTGTGAGCAACAGTTTTTCATACCCGAGTAGGAGGGAAGGTACAAAGACAACACTGAAGTTACACCAAACGATAGGGGGGTAAAAAACTAAAATACTTTACTACATTGAGATAAGTACTTGATGTTTATTTAGCTGCCGAGCTCATACTCGTGGCTTAAGACATCGAATTGTTGTTAATTACTAGCTTTTAAGCTGACAAGATAATCTTAAGAATCTTTGGTTTTTCATGTAGTTATCCTGGGATAGGTAGTGTATATTTGTACAGTCTTTTAGACATGTTTGGAGAGAAGTTGCTGTACATGTACTCTTAAAATATTTGCTAAGTGTGTACAAGCTAGCCTCATAATATGTTCTATATTGTTTCGCTAGACAAATAGGTGTCGCTTTGGTGGCTGGTATTTTTCCTGTATCTCCAAGTTTATTTTTTAACAAAACAAAAAAAACGTTTTTTTTAATTTTATTTCATTCTTTTTGTTTTTTGTTGCTAAATAATATATCTATATATAAATGCAGATTAAATAACAAAAAAAAAGATTTTGCTTTTGTTTTTTTGCTGTTGACCGATCATGTCTTTATTTTGCAGTTAAGTATTTTCTTATTTTATTGTTTTGTTCTAACTGAAAGAACAGAGTATTCTCTCTCAGCATTCTGGGCTTCTGTTCTTTTATCTCTTGCAGTCCTTTGCTCAGCAGTGGCCTGGACTGGAGTTGCTTTGTATCATTTTCATCTTGAATTGATTTGAATTTGCCCCACAATTTATGGACAGGATACACTTTGCTGATGCCTCTACGACAGAGCATCCCCCCCCCCCCCCTAATGAAACTGTTCAGT
Organism: Electrona antarctica; assembly: GCF_951216825.1. NCBI lineage: Eukaryota > Metazoa > Chordata > Actinopteri > Myctophiformes > Myctophidae > Electrona > Electrona antarctica. The sequence continues at coordinate 1,327,657 of NC_136807.1, forward strand.
GTGTGTTTCAATTTGTGTGTATTGGTTTAGTTCATCATTATGTTTCATTTTTCACTTAAGCATTTATGAACAATAAAGTGCTGTATTGTGCTTCTCACAATACCAATGGTCATGTTTTTTATTTTTCTGTCCACCTTGTCATGGGGACTCTAATCCAGTGGTCCACCTTGTCATGGGGACTCTAATCCAGTGGTCCACCTTGTCATGGGGACTCTAATCCAGTGGTCCACCTTGTCATGGGGACTCTAATCCAGTGGTCCACCTTGTCATGGGGACTCTAATCAGCCCCCAAACCCCCATTTGGAAAGCTATGCCAGGGACCCCATAAGAGAAAGCTATGCCAGGGACCCCATAAGAGAAAGCTATGCCAGGGACCCCCATAAGAGAAAGCTATGCCAGGGACCCCCATAAGAGAAAGCTATGCCAGGGACCCCCATAAGAGAAAGCTATGCCAGGGACCCCCATAAGAGAAAGCTATGCCAGGGACCCCCATAAGAGAAAGCTATGCCAGGGACCCCCATAAGAGAAGATCTTTACGGCTCTAGCAGTGATTCTCAACCTGTTTAAGGACCCCCCAGTTTGACATGCATTAATAGTCTACGGACCCCCATTTAATGGCATTTCTATCTCTGGGACCCCCAATTTATATTGTAAAATCAATGTTATTTGATTAGGGTCCATTTGTACACTCTGAGTTACAGACCCATAAGGGTCTATTTGGTTCCAAACTATCATTTAGCTGGGGACCCCCTGGAACTCCCTCAGGTACCCCTGGGGGTCCCCGGACCACACTTTGGGAACCACTGCTCTAATTGCTTTGAGAATGACTGCGGGGAAGAAACTCTAATTCCCACAATTATAATTCTCCAAATACATTTCCAAGCTGCATCATCATACGTAGTTGGAAATTAATCAATTTCAAGTGCTTTTGGCATTGGCCAGCGTTTTGATTGAGTGAATGTGTTAATTTGTTTTGCTCCTAAATGTCCCCACAAGTCACGGTCTCACTTACACGTTCTTAGAAGTTGTGTATAGTGTGAGTATAATTTATGCCTGTACAGCACCATACTTTATAAAACAAATCCTACTTGTGTTCTTCACATAGGAGACCGTTGGTCAGCCACCAAGAATCAGAGTCTTAAATGGACATTTCACAGCTGTAAGAAACTGTAGTCACTCACTGTAGTAGATGGCAGTAGCACAATTTGAAATTTGCACCCTATGGCCAGAAAAATAATGAAGTCTGTCTGTGTGTTTGACAATAGAGCGTCGCAGTCCCGCCCCCTTTCATGACGACGCCAGGCCCTGCAGGAAATTAATCCCAATGTATTTTCCCCGTAGACATTTCACAACGTATTTATTTAAAGACCTTTTAAGCGTTGTACGAAGCCAACTCGAGTTGTGACAAATCATGACAACAAACACAATATTTTGGACCAAACAAATAATTACAAAGAAGAAAAACAACAAAAAAAAGTGTTGTAACCTGCTGTTTTGTTCTACTTTCCAATTCTTTGTTTGGCCCAAAACATTGTGTTTATTGTCATGATTTGTCACGACAAGAGTTGGCTTTGTCCGCGGCGTAAACGTCTTTAAATAAATACTTTCTGAAAAGTCTATGAGGAAAATGAACAGGGATTTCTTTTCCGGGTCTCTCGAGGGGGCGGGACTGAATTCCTACAATGCCCACAATGCTTTAGTGCACTTCCCCCTCCTTGTGGAGAGGGGGGGGGGGGGCTGCAAGGAGGTGTGACCTTGTAGTCCAGGAAGAAAGTGGGACCACATTTTCATGAACATGGAGTCATGACAAAAATATCAATACAAAAAAAAACATTACAAACATTAAAAACCCAGGAAAATGTTTATTTGTGTCCTAAACATCATTAAAATAAGCTCTGGTGGCAAAAGGGGTGTAGATGTATCTTACAGTGCGTTTTAGGCCTGACGTCGAAATAAATAAAGTCTTCTGAAAGAATATATATTCAAAGATTTGTGCCACATTTTCACGATTTTTAAAAAAATGATTTAGCTATTGAAAAATAGCAGATCTACAAGCTCGTAGCGCGCGAGTGGTGCGCTACGAGCTTGTAGATCTGCTATTTTTCAATAGCTAAATAATGCTTAGTTATAACACCAAAACGGGTTCCCGTCCAGAATGCAGCCAGACGAATCTTCCGGAATTGCATTTCCATGTCTACGGGACTCGGCGACTACTGGCGAACGGACGATATTCGAAAAGTGGGCGGAGGAACGTCGCCCGAAAAGATACACATAATTCATGTTTTCGGGCGATTAGGCGATGTGTCGGCCGATGCTCGCCCACTGTTAAAACGCACTGTAATGTATCTATTGGGCGATATTGTCCGGCTATTAGGCGATAGCCAATGAAATGCATGTGGCAGCGGTGGCAGCGGTGGCCGAACGGATAGCGGCGCGGTCTAGATACCGGAAGGTTCCCAGTTCGAACCAGCCGTCCGACACGTTAAAATTACCACCGCTGAAATGCCCTTGAACAAGGCATCAACCACTACGATGAAATGTGTTCTATGAGCAGGGCCTGGCTGGAAACAAGTTCTTGAGCTTAGCCCAGATACCCTGGGTAAATATAGATTTCATTTCATTTCATTTCATTTGCTCACCACTGTTACTCGTACGATGGTGTTTCCGTGCTGAAGAAATGGCTCAACTTGGAGATCGGATATTTTCGTCACGGCAAGCCACCAGCACGCAATCAGTCAAGTATGAATCAGGCTTTTAATGACAGAGATAAATTACGTTATTTAATTAAATATCCAATATTTCAAAGGCCAAGTCAGTCAACTGGCAGTGGATGGTGAATTAGTATCAATGTGGGTTGTATTATGATATTATTGTTTCATAATTCATTGTCTTGGAAATCACATGATAGTTCCAGAAAGGGCCAAATGTTCGCCAATGTTGCACTCAGTCTCGTGTTCTGTTTGTGTGGGAGTCGAGAGGCTGCTTATGTATCTCAGGAATGTTAAAAACATAACAAAGCATTTAGATCAGTAGTGGCCTCTACTTTGATGAGATCTCCAGAGCCAAAGGATTCATGGAATAATAATACAAATAAAATAAAAAACTTATGAAATTGTTAGGAAACATATTTTAAGTTATTATTTATTTTTTCATTTCTGGGTATAGATTTTTTTTTTTAAATCCTGAATTTCTTTTAAAGAAACTTAAAGGATAAGCTGACCCATACATACAAATGGTTGGGTGTCCCAACAACCCATTGTTTGGTTACCGACCGTACTGGTAATTATTATTCAGTAAAAAAAAATTATTTAATTTCCAATGCATTAAAGTAATATAAATGAACTCCACAAAATACATTTTAATACAATGGACTGCAATTAAAATGTGTCATTATGTAAACGTGCATGTTTTGGAATTGGAACAGCTAAATTCAATGACTCATCATCAGTGTTCTCTTGTGAAGGTGGGGGGCCGCATGTGGCCCCCTACCTAGCCTAGGGGGGGCGCATGTGGCCCCTAGCCTAGGCCACCAGTTAAGGTGGGGGCCGCGTGTGGCCCCCTAGCCTAGGCCCTAGGCTAGGGGCCCCCTAGCCTAGGCCACCAGTTAAGGTGGGGGGCCGCGTGTGGCCCCTAGCCTAGGCCACCAGTTAAGGTGGGGGCCATGTGTGGCCCCTAGGCCACACATGGCCACCAGGCTTTCCACCTCGGAGTAAAGCCTGGTCTGTGTTCCAGAACCTCTGTGTGAACCAACCGGTCTGGAGCGGATGGTACAATACGTCATGTTGTAGTCAATGATTTGTAGTCCTCATCAGGCAGGAAACCACAAGGTGCAGCAATAAGAATTCCTCCATTCATACTGATTCCGCCTTGTGGTTTTCTAACAGATGACTACAAATCATTGACTACAACATGACGAAAGTTACCATCCACTCCCGACCGGATCATAAACACCAAATGGAACGCTGCCCAGGCTACCAGTGGCCCAGGTACATGTCATGGACCTACAGCTCTGCAGCGTGCAAGAGAATAGAATTAAGAGGCTAATGCTTTCTTTAACCTCAATAACCTACTGACAATCTGTCAGGAGGAAAGGAAAGGATTTCAGGTACAAATCTTAACTATACGTGAAAAGGAAGATGGTATTATGTTTGTTTGTGAAAGAGCCACACTGTATATTATAGCCCTACTTCTGGCCTGGTTATTTTATCTGTGCCAAATTCATCTTGTTGTTGTAAGCCAGCCTGCAGGTCATCAAATTGACCACAAGAAACCGATATGTCTTTGTTGTTGCTGTTGATTAGATGGTTAGTGTGAAGGACAGCTTTGATTAGAAATAGAACTCACTGCTTTTTAACCCTTTGTGGAGGCAATTCAGGCAAATCATGGACTGAAGGCAATCTTCCACTGTGTGTGTATAGGGGGGGGAGGGGGGGTCTATCAAATAAGTGATAAGTTGTACTGCCCAGCCAGAGCCCAGTAGTACCGGTCCAGGTGAACCCGGACAGAGTTCGGATTGGTACATTCATTCCATTTATTTATGTCCCTTTCCTTTGCCTCCCTTATGGAAGGGAGA